>NC_060895.1:7862824-8462824 GCF_014805685.1 Silurus meridionalis | reverse complement strand
CTTTTTTTGCAATTACAGAGGTCAAACTTTTCCTGTAGTTTTTCACCAGGTTTGCACACACTGCAGGAGGGATTTTGACCCACTCCTCTACACAGATAGATCAGTCAGGTTTCTGGCCTGTCGCTGAGAAACACGGAGTTTGAGCTCCCTCCAAAGATTTTCTATTGGGTTTAGGTCTGGAGACTGGCTAGGCCATGCCAGAACCTTGATATGCTTCTTACAGAGCCACTCCTTGGTTATCCTGGCTGTGTGTTTCGGGTCATTGTCATGTTGGAAGACCCAGCCTCGACCCATCTTCAATGCTCTAACCGAGGGAAGGAGGTTGTTCCCCAAAATCTCGCAATACATGGCCCCGGTCATCCTCTCCTTAATACAGTGCAGTCGCCCTGTCCCATGTGCAGAAAAACACCCCCAAAGCATGATGTTACCACCCCCATGCTTCACAGTAGGGATGGTGGATCATCCAAATGGTCATTGGCAAACTTAAGACGTGTCTGGACATGTGCTGGTTTAAGCAGGGGAACCTTCCGTGCCATGCATGATTTCAAACCATGACGTCTTAGTGTATTACCAACAGTACCCTTGGAAACGGTGGTCCCAGCTCTTTTCAGGTCATTGACCAGCTCCTCCCGTGTAGTTCTGGGCTGATTTCTCACCTTCCTTAGGATCATTGAGACCCCACGAGGTGAGATCTTGCATGGAGCCCCAGTCCGAGGGAGATTGACAGTCATGTTTTGCTTCTTCCATTTTCTAATGATTGCTCCAACAGTGGACATTTTTTCACCAAGCTGCTTGGCAATTTCCCCGTAGCCCTTTCCAGCCTTGTGGAGGTGTACAATTTTGTCTCTAGTGTCTTTGGACAGCTCTTTGGTCTTGGCCATGTTAGTAGTTGGATTCTTACTGATTGTATGGGGTGGACAGGTGTCTTTATGCAGCTAAAGACCTCAAAAAGGTGCATCTAATTTAGGATAATAAATGTAGTGGAGGTGGACATTTTCAAGGCAGACTAACAGGTCTTTGAGGGTCAGAATTCTAGCTGATAGACAGGTGTTCAAATACTTATTTGTAGCTGTATCATACAAATAAATAGTTTAAAAATCATATATTGTGATTTCTGTTTTTTTTTTTTTTTTAGATTATGTCTCTCACAGTGGACATGCACCTACGATGACAATTTTAGACCCCTGCATGATTTCTAAGTGGGAGAACTTGCAAAATAGCAGGGTGTTCAAATACTTATTTTCCTCACTGTAGATAGATAGATAGATAGATAGATAGATAGATAGATAGATAGATAGATAGATAGATAGATAGATAGATAGATAGATAGATAGATAGATAGATAGATTTTTATCTGTTTTAAATGTACCTTAAATTAATACTTTTCAAAAATGGATGCTTTATTCAAATGTATGAATATTATTAGTGAAACCAGACTCAACATAGAGCGTGAAGACAAACAATTCTTGTAAATGTTTTCAATTAATTATGGTGTTTTAAATTACGTAAATCATCAGGACACCAAAACGAACTTTTGTTATGTTTCCACGCGGACGGTTTTAAATGGCGTATGTGTGCATCATGGCGGATTTAGTGCTTGTTTTGAGACTTGGCGCATCAGTAAAACAAATGTTGAAAATATTTTTGGTGTTTATTTCTTTTATATATATATATATATATATATATATATATATATATATATATATATATATATATATATATATATATATATATATATCTGAGTACAGAAATGATCTTGTGAATAAATGTGTGTTGTTTTGAAGGTTTTACTTTGCGTATTTTATATATTTTTATTTTTTATTAAAATGGTTAAACAGAAATGCATGCTGCATTAATCGCGCGTTAATAAAATTAGTGCCGGTCAAATTAATTTTACGTTAATAAGTTATTAACATGTTCATTTTGACAGCTCTTATCTGTTATATACAAACACACACACACACACTCACACATACACACACAGTGACAAAATTTTGAGACACCTGACTTTTCACGCCACATGTTACCACACAGTCTTTGGATGCTGTAGCATAAAATTCTCTCTTCACTCCAAATAAGAGACCCAAACCTGTTTTAGCATGACAAAGTCTCTGTGCACAAAGCACATGTTCATGAAGATATGATTAACATGGTTTGGAGTGGATGGTCTTGAGTGCTCTTATGTAGCTCTGAGCTTAACCCCAATGAATATCTTGGAGATGAATTGGAACACTGACTGTACCACTGACCTCCTCAGCCTACATCAGCACTCGACTTCACTAATGCCCTTGTGGCTGAGTGAGCACAAATCTCCACAGCCACACTCCAACACCTAGTGGAAGCAAATGGGGACTAAATGTGGAATTGGATTTTATTTTCTAATCATTTAAACAGGTGTCCACAACATTATGTCCATATAGTGTGTGTGTATATGTATTTAGGACTCATTGAAATAACCTTTTTTTTTTCTTTTTTTTTTAGGTGCTTTTCTTGTAATTTTAGATGCCATGGCACATTTTACTATATATAACTCTATTTCTTTTTTATTCAACAACTTGTTTGTCATAATTTATTGCCTTTATTTTTTTAATACTCAATATTTTTTTGTTAAACATAGAACTATTGTGAAATTACGAATAGCTTTTAAGTTTCATTAATGTTGTCTGACAAAATAATCTTAATGTTAAATTCAGCAAATGAAATGATTTGAAGTTAGTCAGTAGTTATTGTTTTTAGGTGAAAATATACTGTACACACAGTCAAGAGAAGGATACAAACATTTTTTACATATACCAAATTTCTTGTGTAAATACTCATACTTGCATATAAATTTATATTGATAAATGCGGCCAGGTGTTCACATAAACGATATTTTTCACCTTACCTTGTTCATTCATTTATCTTCAGCACCTGATTTATTCTTCTCAGGGTGAAGGTAGACCTGTAATCACTCCTAGGGGCAAATTAGAGTAGTCAGTTCACCTACTGGTGGGTTTTTGGGAAGTAGGAGGATATCGGGGGCAACCCGTGCAGACACAGGAAAACATGGGAAAGTCTGCAAGCAGTAACTCGAGCCTAAGACCAAACATGAGTCACAGAACTGTGCTGCTTTAACTTTCAGGGTGCCATGACAAGCTAGAATACTACTGATAAAATAAAATAAAAATAAATTTATTGAAAAAAAAAAGAGTGTAATTCCTTTTTAACAGTAAAAAACTTTATAGTTGACATTCAAGATTGGATTAATGATTTTAAAATATTTCGAGTCCTCAGTATAACTTGATAATTTCTATGCAGTTTTTGCTGTTGTGTAGTGTATTTGAAAAAAAAATAAAAATCAGTCACAAATAATAATTTTCTGACACATCTAAATGCCTGCATTGGATATTCCTGCTAAGCAAATTCACGGATGAATAATACATCAGTGTTCGTGCAAATGTGCAGCTGTTCTCCACATGAGTTTCTCACATTTTGCTTATGAAACCCATCCCAAAAAACAAAAAAAAAAAAACATGATATCTCTTTTTTTTTTTTTTTTTTCTTCGACAAATAGGTGTATATGTTTTTGGACCGTGTAGTCATGTGCCCTGAAGGTTATGGCTTGCTTGCGCCCCCTGGTGGCTGTGTGTATGTGTGTTTGGTTTGTGGTTTCATAAACAATTAGAAAATATGTCATTAAATGCAGCGAGCTGTGCGATGATGTTTCTATTAATTCACACTCTCCCAGATGGGCTGGTTATATGCATTACAGTTTATACCAAACTTCATATCAGTGTTTCATGATGGACAGCAAGTGCATATTGCCCCTATATCTAAACTAAAGTGTTGGAGGTACCAGACCATAGTCGATAAAAAAACATTTAATGTTTTCTTTTGTTTTGTTCCATATTATTTGTTTCCCATCCACTTTTTCTCTTTGGATTACACAGGCTACTGTTTCATACGTAAGTCATTTACAAACCCGTGAATCGGAAACCGCATTGATGTACATGAATAAAATTTATCTTCAGGATACACTTGATTTCCACTCCAGTAAGAACAGTTTTTTGTTCTTTATACTTGGTTTTTATACCTCCAGAGTTAAGCTTTTCTACATTAACTGAGTTTATGAAATGTGTCATGTTTATGCTCCCAGATGGCAGTTTTTCATTTTGTTCCCCCGACAAGACAGGTTTGTTTAGTCATCACATAAAGTTTTTTTTTCTCTCTTTTTTTTATCTATGCAGGCAAAAATCTGAATAAATTAAATACTGAAAAAACTAATAATTGATCAACTGTGGGAAAAAACTGTAATTATATAACTGTTAAAATTAGATGTGAATTCAGGGTCAAGGAATGAATGAAAGCAGCATCTTGATATCCATTAAAACAGCGTAATAACAGAATTATGACAGTATCAACACAAATTCTTCACATCTTTAGTTCATTCTGTAATTAAGTATCATGCTGTGTATGAATCAAGGTGTAGATCTTTGAAAGTCTCCTAGTTCAGATCCCCTGCTGTGACAAGCTAATCAAAAGTTTAGAACTGCAAACATTTGTTTTTTTCTGTGGAAGTATTGTGTAAGCACAACATGGAGTTTCTGCCATATTCAGTATCTAGAGATCAGGTGAAATCAAATTCCTTGAATAATAAGGCAGCAAGTGTTACTTTTGAAATTCTTACCCATTAATGAGTTGTTTATGATTGCGAATTAGACAGCACAAAACAGGTGTTATGTTTTGTAGTGGTGCTTAACGCAAGCACTCGTGACTAGCGCAGTGGACTCTGGTCTCATTTCACATTCTTCTTTTTGAAAGAAGCTATTCTGTCAGATCAGAAAGGGTATATAGAATAAAAAAAAAAGGAATTAAAAAAATGTGTTTATTTTTGAGTTTTCATGTCACTTATGCTGTAGTTCAGGGGTGTCCAATCTTTTCCACAAAGGGCCCGTGTGTGTGTGCAGGTTTCTACTCCAACCAAGAACCAAGTCCACACCAAATTCTACCTGTTAAAATCTAATGATTTTCATTTTCATTGTGGCCCTTGATTGAGAAATTGACTTTATGCCAGCATTATTTTAGCAAGTAGCAGTATTTTAGCAATACTCAAGGTAACAGCACTCAGCACTAACCTGGCAGTAGTCAGTTTAGGTATTGAAAATTGAGAATTCTACATATATAGAGTGTAGATTTTATAGTTTTGAAACTATAAGTTAAGAATTAAGGCACTTTATTGAAATGTTAATAAAATAATGATATTTTTAGTGTCAGATGAACAGAAGGGGAAGTGGGCAAGAGGAAACTCAGTCAATGAAGCAGTCAAATTAAACTGAGCATGACAAGAAATGTGAGAGAAAAATTTAAGGACATATTCAGCTTAATAAAACATGCAACCAAAAGAAATAAGCGCCAGTAGCCTACTAAACATTTATAGCTTTAATTTTTTAACAGGAAATATAGGGAGGAAGCTTTATCTAAACACTGAGCAAGAATCATGCAAGTATCAAGCACTAAAATAAATTCAAGCAAATACTTTACCTTAAGTAGTAAAAAATAGTTGGAAAAAAATATATATATATTATATAACAGTTCTTTAGATTCGAACCGTTAAGAAGAAGACACTGACAAGGGTTCTTTTGGGGTATGTAAAAAGTACATTTAGTAAATAATGCAAGGTCTCGTAAGATTATTGGTACATGCAAAATATTATGGAGGGACTTTGGATAGTGCAGAGAATAAAAAGCAGGGAAAGTTTCATTTGGGGTGAACTCTTACAACTGCTGAGGTGTGTAATTGGGTTCTGAGAGCTCTGTGGAATGCGCTGACTGACTGCAGTTAAAACAAGCTTGCCCCTTCTCATCCAATTCTGAAAGTTTTGGCAAAGTTTAATTGTTAATATTAAGCATTCGTGTAGATTATGTGTAGTGAGAGTTGCTAATTTGCCATTAAGACTAATAGCAGATCATGCGTATTCATGATCCGCATGTTTGATTTGGCACATGTTTTTACGCTGGATGCTCTTCCTAAGGCAACCCTCCTCATTTATCCGGGCTTGGGACCGGCACTAAGAGTGCACTGGCTTGTGCAACCATAATGGCTGGGGGTTCGGTTCCCTGACCGGGGATTGAACCCGGGCCGTAGCGGTGAGAGCGCTGCATTCTAACCACTAGACCACCAGGGAGCCAGTTGCCATTAAGACTAACTAAAGTAAATTAATGAAACAAATCTAAATATTAGTTGTTAATTCTAAATATTTGAACAATTATTTAAATTGAGATCAAACTATTTGAGCCTCAAAAACAGAGAAGCATGACCCACCCTGTGAAAGTTTCCACTTGGAGACTGGCTCTGAGATGGAGCTTAAATGACAAACAAATGTTAATGGATATATCGCAATCCGTTACCGCTGCCTTGCTTCAAAGATGCTGCCATTTTATTTCCATGTTTATTGTCACATGTATAACCTTTTTGCAAAAATTTGTATTTGAATTCAGTAGAGCTGACTATCCCGGACTTAATTATATATTTTTATCTAATGTTTAGCCTGTTACTCAATAATATTTTGTGTATTTGTGTGATCCATGTCTTTGTGTAATTGTGTTAACTGGCTCTAACACCTTGACCTTGTGTTTTTTTGTCCATAATCATGTCATCTGTTATGTTTTCTTTTGTTGTTTTTTCCATGTGACTTCCAATTTCCTTTCAACCAATCATGTGTGTGTGTACGGTGCACCTTTTGTCACGTGGCTTGCATGGTGCCACGGATGTCGTCCACTCTGATGAACAGAAGGTAATTGCTCTACTCTCGATCTGCAGCTCTTACAAGTAGGATTAGTCAAGGCAAAAATCGGTGAAATTTCCTAAAGTTGTTCCCTCATGAACCCCCCACCCCTCACTCCGGTACCTTATAGACGAACTGAAACTCCTCAAATTACTTCAAGAGATTTGTCCAGCCCCCAGGTTTTTTTTTTTTTTGACACACTTCCCTTAAGCGAGCACTGTTTTCTGACTTCTTTGAATATTATCTGAGGAGAACATGGGGGCTGAGATAAAAAGAATTATCGTTGTCTTTCCAACCATGAAAAAAGCATCTTCAAAAGCTCTACAGCTGAAAACAATTCCCCAGAGGCATTGCCATGTAG
Source organism: Silurus meridionalis (assembly GCF_014805685.1). Lineage (NCBI taxonomy): Eukaryota > Metazoa > Chordata > Actinopteri > Siluriformes > Siluridae > Silurus > Silurus meridionalis. The sequence goes on along the minus strand of NC_060895.1, from coordinate 8,455,700 downwards.
ATGACCCAGGAATATCCTCTCTCCTTTTTACTGCTGCTATAAACATTGTGGCAGCCAGAGTTTGAGAGATGATACATATTGGTATCTATTCATCCTGGGCTGTAACGCAGGCTTGCAGAATATAACGCTTGTTAATCGTTATTTCAGTTTTGGTCTTGGCAATACTGATATCTCACAAGACCTCAGCATGCAAATGAGCCCTTAACCAAATCAATAATACAGTCTAACTTGGCCAATGTGTTTCGATATTTCGCAAGTATATAATTCGATTTTGCTTCTGTTTTGCAGTCCTGCTAATTATGGCTTTAATAATAATAATAATAATAATAATAATAATAATAATAATAATAATAATAATGTGTATGGTACCTTTCATATATAAAATACAGCTCAAAGTGCTCCAAACAAAACATAAAAAGTAGCAAACAGAAAAAAAATATTATTATAAGAAATCAAAAGCAATAAACTGTTAGAATGCAAATTTAATAATATGACAAAAAATAAGAAAATTAATAAAAATTTGAAAAAAAGTGTTTTTATATATATATATATATATATATATATATATATATATATATATATATATATATATATATATATATATATATACACACATGTATATGTATGTATGTATGTATATATGCATACTGTATATATAAAATCAAATAAAATCCAGAAGCTAACTTATAAAAAGCATTTAAGCTAACTTAAAAGGTTTTTTTAGGCCTGTGCCAAAATTTTTCAAATAAGCTTCCAGCTTTCTGGGGCATAATGGCTGAAATCTGCTTACCTGATCTCTTACTGTTACCTTACAACATATCAGAAACTCAGCATTGGAAGAGCTTAGACAGCGATTCTGATTATATTTCTATAAACATTGTGAGATATATAGTGGCTAAGTCATTACTAGTTATACTGAAGGTTTGCATAGGTCACTTGATAACAGTTGAAGTAAAATTGTGCAAGATTACTGTATAGCTCCATAAATACAGTATTAAGGATTGTTTTTAGTTTTTTTCATATACCATAAACACAATATCCCAACCAGGCTTTTTTGCTTTTATAACTTAATGAATATACAGTATAATTGGAGGCATTTGTGCATATACTGTAAGTGTTAAATAGTTTTTTGAGATTTTATAGTTTTTTTAATCATTTGTCTGAGCAGCTTTTAATTATCTCATTTATTTAATTGAGTTAAGGGTGAAAGGCTTTGCTCCCCAAGCATTTATGACCTTTCAGTCAGAACTACTTTGGTTTCCCATTAAAATTCTTCAGAATAATAAACGATAGAAATTGTGATCATGTTTTTGATACAGTTGTCATGAAATCCACTGGAATTGTACTTAAACGACAGGAATTCATTAAAAATGGAACGTAACTTATTAGCGCAGGAAAGTTATGATAGACATGCCTCTTCGGATACCATTGTTATTTAAACAGATCATTTGAAACTGAAAAGATTTTCATTCACTATGTATGTAACACATTCACTTGTGAATTAAAATTTCAGTTTATTTTTCTCTAAACCTGCCATATTAATAGGAATAGTGCATTAATAACAATAGGACATTTGATTTCTGCTTTTATTTTGGATATTGAGCTCTTTTTTAAAAAAACTAATAACTTAAACCTTTAATTAGGTTGCAAATGCATCAGTACTAATTAGTACTAGATATTTGGTCATAGTAAATCCGGACCTGTATACAGTACACGGCTGAAAGACAAAAGTGTTTCATTAAAACATCATTTAAGTGCACGGGTTTGATTATAACGGTTCATTTACGTCCGCGCTGCAGATTTAACATGGTTCATTTCACCATTACCTTCGCAACATTGATTCAGCTTGATGTTTTTAACTGTGATCCATTATGAAGCATTCTTTTTTTTCCATTGGTTGTTGTTTTTGTCTTTACATAGAAATGCAGATGTGATTTAGAGTGTACTTTGACTGTATCTTAAGCGTATTATTACAGAAAAAAAATTCACAGCTACTGTAAATTTGTGTCACAGATCTTTTTTTTTTATATCTTCACTATTACATCAGCGTAGACATCAATGTCTTGAACCAATGAACACCTAATTTTCCAAAGTCTTTTATTTGTTTAGCAAAATCGCAAGCCTTAAATTAACATCTACAGCATTTAACTAACACCCATTGGTTATGCAAGTCCAGCTGGAGATGTATAAATAGCGTAGGCGTTCGTTCACACTGGGAGTGTTAATGCTGTAATAATTAATTCAGCACTGCAGGTATTTACTCAACACTAGGGATTTTGTCTTGTAAACAGGATCTACTTCTAAAAGTGCAGAAGATATCAGAAAACCACTCTAAAAGCAGCACGATTGTGTCCGAAGTGAAATGTTTTTTTTTTTTCTTTTCTTTTTTAAACAAGCATAGCTAATCACTGCACTAATGTGGCATAAAAGGCCTTCATTTTTCAATGCTGTCAGTCCGCGTATAGTCTTTACACACGAAGCTCCCTGCTAATTTTGTCGAATGCCATTCTTTAATGTCTAACCAATGTAGGGAATTACATTAGCATCCATGGTTCATTATTCTCTAAAGGATTATGAAAAATGGTCCATGAAGCAGAGGTTATGTTGCTTTTTTCTCACCATTGCACCCAATGCAACATGGCATCTGCAAAAAAAAGCGAGAGTGCTTGACTTTTAGATTTCTTAAAAAATGACACATTTGTAATTGTATATTTTGGATGTCTTTATCTTTCAATGCACTTTATAGGAGGCATTATCTGTGTGGTGGTTTGGGAAAACTTTATTCTATCAAAAATTCTAGCAAAATTTTCCATCAAATTTGTTTGCCCTTTTTTTGTCCACAAGAAACCTTAAATAACAGTTTATTTGTCTAAGAATGTTTAAAACCATGCCATCTGCCAAGTGTAATTTCACACATCTCTAATGTCACGTTTTGAAGGCTACATAAGTAATGAAACTACGAATTGAGCTCAATAAATTCAGTTTGTAATCATATCATAGCTGCCAACTTCAAATGTGACTCTAGTCTGTAACCAGAATATACATGTAAACCAAATTTAACCTCAGGAAAAACTCCTTTTTTATACAGTAGGAGCCAAAAGAATGAGACTACATTAAAATGGACAGTTTTTCCATTTAAAATTGTAAATTAACATGAAAATTTTTAAAATATATGTTCAAGAAAATAAATATTTAAACTGAACGTTTATTTTAACATTTAAGATTTCTCACTATTGTTTTGGTCCCTGTTTAATTGCAAGCAGATTTGTGATACTGAACGCTAACTGCCTTTAAAAACAAAAATCTCTCGTGTCTAATCTTTTATTGAAGCGTGCGTTTAGATGGCACTCCGATGGATTCGATTTCAATTGGATTATAAGGTTTTGCACAAACTTGGGGAGTCTGTTTCAATTTGACTGAACAGCCAGATAAATACGGCCAAATTTCAAAATATGCAATGAAGTTGTTGTCATTAATATCATTTGTAATGAAAGTTGAAAATCAGAAATAAATGCTATCAGACATCTGGATGTCATGGTATATAGTAGAAAATGTTAGAACATCCTCGGCTGCAGAGTTGCCTCTACACTGCCACACTCATAAAAAGCTTGTAAACAGCGGTCTATTCATTATTTGTATTTCTTATAGCAGTGCACTTTATAGCTTAGAGTGTACTGGGCACAGTAAAAGTTTAGCACACATTAGTGATTTAGTAATAAATATTATCTCCAAATTATTGTCAGAAACATATGCTTAGAAATGATTTCAATGTCGGTCGTTTGCTACTTCACACTGAAATTGAGGTTTTGGCTTCGTGTTTGCTCACTGTATTATCGGTGTGTGTTTCCAGGGGAGCCCAGTCCCCCTAAACTGGAGGGAGCACTACAGTCCAAAGGCAATGCACTTAGAGTTAAATGGATCAAGCAGGATGATGGAGGTTCACCCATCACACACTACCTCATTCGGTACAAAGCTGTAAGTATTTCCAGGTTTTGAAAAAGGAGTTACAAAAAAGAATAGCCGAAGAGCTGGGAAACTAATAACAGAGTGCAAGGAACCACATTTTTGTCAAAGTATGTAGAGGTATAATAGAGATTAAACTAATTTAAAGTTTGCAAATCCCCAATGAACTTTTCACCCAGATGGAGTTTAATAATACCAAGATCACGAAAATGTTACATGCACAGAGTGCACAAAGTAATGACATTTTACGATGCTAAAGGCTGTTGATTATTTTCTAATAACAGCACAGCCTGAAAGTTTTGTTTTCTTCTATACCACAGCAATTTGCCAGTGATTTCAATTTTTAGTAACTCATCGTAGCAGTGGTGGACAGTAAGGGAGTATTTTTTCTTCATTACTGTACTTAAGTAGATTCAAGTACAAAATTTACTACCCTACTTTTGTATGTGTAATAGTACTTTTTACTCGTCCACATTTCAGAAAAAAAACATGCTGTTTCTCTTTACTTTAAAGCGTACTTATAAATTGTGTTAAATAAAAACCTGTTTTAAGACCTCAAGAGAAAACCCATGGTTCAGCCAAGATTTTGCCTGGAGTAAGAGTCTCACTGTCTATAACGGTACAAAAACTGTTCTTTAATTAGGTATGATGTGCAAGAGAATGGAACGCTGAATTGCACAAATATATGTTTTGTATATCAGTACTTTCAATATACAAGATATATAGGAGATTTGTACTATAAACAGTCGTTCCCTCACAAAGCTTTTTTCTTCCTCTTAAAGTAAAACAAGAAAAATGCTGTTTGTGGTCAAAAAAAAAAAAAAAGGAAACCAAAACATTTTGTTACAGCTTTACATATGAATCTTAAAACAAGGGTTGGTACTGAAGACTCCTTCCAAACATGCTAAATAAACATCACATCAAAGAAACCTCACAATATCACTATTCTTTAAATATTCTTTAAATATACTTTTTGCATTCACTACACTTTTTAAAGAAAATCACTTTATTTCAAAAGTCATTTTTAGAAGTCCATGTGTAACTAATATTATTAGAGCTACACTAAATTTTATTTTAAAATATATTAAAATTTACATTTTTTTTTAATAAGCCTTGCAAATGAAAGTCTAACTTACAGAAAATTAATCAACACTCCTGACAATTCGAAACTGAGCATTTCAAAAACGTTGATTAAAAACTTAGATGATAAGAAGAATTTCATACATGCTAAAATAATGTGCATACATTTTAAGCACATAACTTCCACATGGTTCAGGCCAATGTGAATTATCTGAAATACTTTTGGGTCTGCATGCTGTTTTTAATATAGAGAAAGGATTTGGCCTGGAAAGATGAGTTCCGTGTCCCAAGCACAAGTGGACACGTCCTGCTCAGCGGCCTGGACTGGAACACCGAGTATGACGTGACGGTGGTGGCAGAGAATCAACAGGGCAGATCACAGCCTGGTTCACTGAACTTCCGCACATCCTCTGAGCCCTCCACCACTCCTGGTGAGTTCCTCCTTTTCTTGCACCCCAAATCCCCCCCTCCATCCATCCATCCATCCATCCATCTATCAGTCCATTTATTCCTTGCTGACACATACTGACGCACAACATTAACAGCTGACTCAGAACTGTTATAGCACAAGATACGTGAATGCAGTGAGAAATCGCCTTTTTTCACACTCACCCTTCGGCCACTTGCATTATGATGCATGCTGAGTCACGGCAAGCAACTGTTTGTTTGTTACTTTGGTGTTTGGGCATTACTTTGAATAAAAACAGCGAATGTTTGCAGAGAAAGAATATTTTCGCTTTGATATCAGAGTTTTTCAAACTCAAGAGGGGCATCAAGCCATTGTAGAGGTCTCGCAATGGTGTTCTTCCATCACTGACCTTGCGCATGATAATAATGCCAGAAGCTCTGGCACTATTATAGCTGTCTGAGTCACTGTCCCTGTTGCACCGTTGGTCACTCTTATTTCTTACCAGCCACATTAAGGAAGACCAGAGAAGATGAAGCTCTGCTCCGCTTTGAGACCAGACCAGGTCATTACCAAGAGTCATTTTTGTGTCAAAGCTGAGCTTTCGAGCAATAAAGTGAACAGTGTTGAGTGAGTTCAGGCTGATCAGACGAGCAGAGGTCACAGTTGGACTCACTTGACTCATTTCAACCTAATGAGCATCTGGTATAGCACAGTCCTAAGAGCATTTCTTATTAACAGTCTGGGATAGCTTGGTAGACGTAGGAAACTTGGATGGGCACATCCTGTGGCCCGGCAGGATGAATGTGGGTGGGATCCAAAGCCTGTTTGTTTCGCTCTTATACCCCTCATGCTTGTGCTGCTGAGCTGCATGCCAATAAGAGACACTTGCAGCCAAATGCCTGTTGGTGCCTCCACAGGGGTGTCCATGGAAATTAGATTTCTGAAACTGTTTTCTGGTTGGTAGTGTATTCCTTTAAGATAAAGCACAGGTTTAAAAGAGAAGGTTTGTCATTGAAAGTGTTTTAGAGTGAGGTTTAGAGTGCTTGTCTAATCTATCATATATTTATGTAACACCAGATATCTATATATACTATACTTTACTGCAGTCCTCCTGCATTATTTCTACAGAATATAAGTGTGGTAGCCTGGGAAAACCCATTGGGAAATTTTGACATTTTCTACTGCGAAGAAAAGTTTTGAATTCTGTAGATTCTCCTGAAGGCTGGAGATTTTGTTTGTTTGTTTGGTTTTTTTTTAGGTCAGTTTAGTTTTTTGCCACAGTTTTCTCTGACTTCAGCATTATTTTGCCCAATGTATTTTAAGATTCACAATATATTGATTAAATATGCGTTCCATTTAATATGTACGTAATAAATAAAACGTTTAAAATATGACAATACTTGCATTTATTAACAGCATTCAGCTAATTTTACATCCACATTTTCTTTACTATTGATATTGATTCGATTATGTATTAAACACACTATATGGCAACAGGTTTGTGAACACCTGACCATCACACTCACATGCGGTTCTTCCACAAGCACACAATAGTCTAGATTGTCTTTGTATGCTACAAAGCTACATTTACACATTTCCATCACTAGAGAACTGTTTCAGCTTGAAAATGTCCTTGTGCACAAAGGGAGTTATGTCCATAAAGCACATATGAGTGTTGTGGTCACGTGTTCACAAATGTTTTGCTCTATAGTGTATGATGTTTATATAAAGTTGAGTATTTTATATGAAGTAAAACATTTCGGCTATGTACGTGATCATGTTTCATGAACTCCAAGTTCTAAAGAGAAAGGCAGATATCACTGTCACATGAAAAGTCACCATGTATTGAAAGGGCATTCAGACCTCTGTCCATTATTGGGGGTGAGGTAGAACCCAAATTAACCCAACCTAAACCTGATTATGGCTAATTTGAGTTGTTTTTACTTATAATTTATAATGAAAAATGCATTGGGTTTTTCCAGACCACCACATTTACATGCTTAGTAGAGACTTCGCAACCACATTATAATGAACCTCCAGTGTTTTATTGTGTTTCCATTGAACTAGTAATCCTGGTATTGTATTAACATGTAACAGGAATACTGAGCACCAATGTATAATTTAAATGAATTACAACCTATATATTGTACATATTTCATACTTAATATTTCACTTCAGCAATTAGTGTCTACAAAAGTGCATTAAAATCTGTCCCTAGTCTAATCCCTGTTTCACCCAGGAAGCAAGTCAAACCAGATATAACATATCGCATTGTATTTAACACAACGTAGATTCCTACAGACCCTGATAACCCGGTGAAGCCATGGGTTAAGAGTATAGACATGTTGTGGAGATTGTAGTAAATACTAAAATTAATTAAATACGACAGCAGATCAATAAAACCATTTGCTATTACAGATGATCAGACGATTATTAATAGGAATACTGTACATATACATACATGCAGAGCAGATTTGGGCAGGCATGAAAAAATGCTGTAAAGTAGGAATAATATCAAACATGAAGGTATTAATAGTTTATTTTTATCAATTAACAAAATGAAAGTAAATGAACAAAAAAGAAATCCAAATCAAATCAATATTTGGTGTGAACACGTTTTGTCAAAAAAAGCATCAATTCTTCTAGGTACACTTGCGTACAGTTTTTGAGGTTCATTGGAGGGTAGGTTGTTTTAGATATCTTCGAGAACTTACCACAGATCTTCTGTGGATGTAGGCTGCCTGAAGATAGTTAAGAACCTTGCAAGGCCTGTTCAGAGTTGAACCCTTCTGGGAAAACCTCTGTATGACCCTGGCCACTGTACTGTAACTCAGATTCAGGATGTTACCAATCTTCTTATAACGGAGGCCAAATCCTCTTAAATCCTCAGAGTTTTTTGCCATGAGGTGCCATGTTGAACATCTAGTGATCAGTATGAGAGAATTGTACTCAAAGCACCAAATTGTAAATGCTCTAATACAAATTTGTTTGGTCCTGTCAAGCAGACAAAGAAATTTACATGATGAATAGGACATTGTTACATGACATACAGTTGTTATTACTTTGGGTGTCCTTATTTTGTTGCCTGTATTTTTGACAATAATGGCTGTATGTTGAGTTATTTCCAGAGGACAATAAATCTATACTTCTATACAAGCTGCACATTGACTACTTTAAAGTATATCCAGGTTTTATTTCTATTGTATTGTCCTCTGAGAAGCTCTACTAAAATTGTTGCAGAAATGTGAGGGGTGGTCTCACCTATACTCACATATATACATAGATGAAACTGTAATTCATTGTTTAGAAAGTGGCAATTTTATAGGACAGTTATAATTATATGTATGTGTCCTGGGTGAAACTTGAACTAACGTGCTTTACAATAAGGATTAACGCGTATTGTTAGTTTACTCCTTAATCACAAATTGAATCTTAAATCCGTGAACTGATTTCGCTTCAGATTTCTGTTTTATGAACCACATCTCGTTAGGATTTCGGTGGAACAGGGCTCAGGTGCCGCAGTCATCTATCATGTTCAGCCCTCTACTCCCTCTCTAGAGCGCTATTCCTCACTCGCAGGCCTGGATGAGTTCATCACTGCTGAAATCTGTGTTATTTCCATTTCTAACCCAGATTTAGGTTATGAAGATCTTGATTCTGTTGTTTTTGTCTTTGCCATTGGCCTTTGTCTCTTTTCTGTTTTATGTCTAATCGGGTAAGTGTTTATTTATTTGTTTGTTTTGTACTCTGAACTTAATTTTTTCTTATTTATTTCCATTTCTATTTTCAGATATAATCACTTTATAAATGACCCTGCCTGCTTTTTTTAGATAATGATCCGAATAACACATTCAGCATCCAGGTTTGTATGTGATGAACACTGCTCTGAAGGATTGTATATTGATTAACAGAGCATTAACCATTTCAATCACTCACTACCCTGACGCGCGCCCGCTTTCTACTCTGCGGCTTTTTTCATTCCGCTTTCCTCCACATCATCATTTCACTTTTTGGTTAAATCCCGAGCTTTATTTCTGTGGTTTTGACTGTTATTTCTCTTGTTTCTTCTCTCTTTTCCCTCCCATTTCCCTCTTCCTTTCTCTGTTTGTCGTGTGTCATTGTGCCTGGTCTTGGATATGGATGGATCATCACATTCCCACACATGCAATATATTTTTCTACAATATCCTTGTACCTTTTATGTTTTTTTTTCCCTCCTGTGCAATCTCAATGTATATGTTTCTCTGTGTCTCTGCCACGTTTGTATGCGTGTGTGTGCGCGTGTGTGGGTGGGTGTTCTTCAGTCACACTCGGCAGCTCCTCAGTGATGTGCACCTTCTTGCCGATGGTGCTCTCACTGTTCCTGCTGTCAATGCTTTGATTAGCGTTATGAGCGAGAGGTGTTTTTGTGTTCAGGGCATCCTGGCTGGATCGTTCGCTAATGATTTGATGATCTTTGCCGATACAACTGAGCTTGGAGTGTGGATTAACATAATTAACAAAACAGACAACTCAGTATCTATTGATCATGTCTATATTATAGAGCACAATATTTTTTTTTTCTTTTCTGTTCTTTTCTCAGCCGAGTGCACTGTACAGCCAAGAAGGAATGGAAAGCACTAAACTAGGTTTATATGCAGCAAAATCTGGTTCTGCTTATCTGTACATATTCAACTAATTTTCTAACTGCTGAAACACTGTATAAATTGTACATTATATGATCTTTAAAGACAGACTTTATAACACCGAAACATTTGCGGAGATCTGCAACTCAGACTGTTATTCTGCGAATCTATAAGAGTAACAACAAAAACACTGGCATGTACCCTCTAGGCATGTGCATATCTGGATTTATTAAATACTTTTTTTATAAATGTATATATAAATTAGTTGCCTGCATTATCATTTCCTATTCATTTAGCGCCATCTATATAATCTCACAGTACAACGGCATGTTCGCTTTTACAGCGGTTTGTTGATGTTCTTTTGTACCTGCAAATGCATTTATGACAGCTGACATCATCGTCATGTTAGTTGTTGCTGATGTTTGCTGGTGAGTACACCGTTTTGTGAAATAGAACTCTAACACCTTAAATGTATATGTGCAGTATATGTGACATTTTCTTTATTAATCTCATATATTCTTATCTGACCATAAAATGGTTTGTCTGCTGCTTCTTTCTTTCAGAATCCTTTATTTATTTTAGATTTCTTTTGTAAACATGATAGCGAATGCGTTTGTGTTTTAGTCAAGTGCAGGACCTATTTGCAACCTTTTTTTGCACCAACAGTATGTAAAGTATACAGAAAAAACATATTCATTGAAGCATTAAGACAAAATTACTGCTAAAAAGTTTCCATACGGATAGCATGGGGATTTCTTTTCTCAGACAAGTTGGTGTTATATTGCTATAAAAGCAAAATTTGACATCGCAGAACAGATGATCCGATATTGACATTTGCTTTCATGTAGGAAGTAAAGTAACAGCCATCTGCCTTAATGCCGAATTAGAATTAGCTTGGACGCATATTGAAAAAAAAAAAGAAGAAAATACAGCTAATGATGAGTCAGTATACATGATCTGCAGATTTTTGTTTGTTTGTTCATGTCATTGAAAATTTTCCAGAACAGCTTGTTCACCAACCAGAGTATAACTTCAGAAAGGCTATAACAAGAGCAACCTGAGACAGGGAGTGCTGTTGCCTCTGACCTTTGAGTGTTCTCTCAAAGACACACTGTACCAAAACTTAAGTTAGCAATACGGCATGTTCAGCCTAGGCATAAACCGGTCATGAATACTAAGAAATATATAGTACTTGATTTAATGTAAAGCGATTAGCAAACAGTTTAAGATTCAGAGGCAAAAAACTGAAGGCAAATTAGCTTCACCTCTGTGTCAGAAAGTGTCATTTTTTAGTGTGGTAAAATCTGATTTAAACTGGTGTCACATTAGGCCAAATTAAATAATGATGTTATAGCAACTGATTTATATTCACTGTAGTGTGAGTATTAGATATTAATTATTTATATTCTTTTCCTAGTAATTGCTTTTTTCTGGTTGTAAAATAATCTTTAGCCAGTTTGCTTAGTCTCTCTCTTTCTCACTCTTTTTCACTCTCTCTCTCTCTCTCTCTCTCTCTCTCTCTCTCTCTCTCTCTATCTCTATCTGCCATTATCTTTCCTGTCTCTCTGTCTCCCCCAGACTTCATGGAGGACAGCCCAGGCCTGAGCACAGGGCTGATTGTTGGGATCCTAATCCTGGTGTGTGTGGTCCTGTTGTTGGTCGTGGACGCCACCTGCTGCTTTGTCAACAAGTGTGGCCTGCTAATGTGCCTCTGTGGCAAACCCGGGACCGGTCCGAAGGGCAAGGATGTAGAATCAGCAAAAACTGCATTTGCGTAAGGAGATTGAGTGTTTATTTATGACACTGTGTATCCTGAATTGTGTAGCATTACATTGCATAAAATCAAGAGTCGAGAGCTTCAGAATGTGGAAAACTAGCGATCCCTTGGTTGTTGCTGTTAGAGCAATTCAAAAAGGTCTGATTTCCTCTAAAAACCTGAGCATGAGGAGCAGGATTCTGGAAAACAACAGCGACCATGGTAAGGCAAACATGACAGTTGAGTCTTTATACAAGTGCTAATTAGCTGTTAATGTGAAACAGGTGCACAAACAATCACGTCACATGGTTTGGTGAGGAGAAGTGGCTGATGGGAAACGTAGTTCATGCCCATCATCCTGACGATCATAGTGAAAGGAAAATAGCTGAGAACCTGCATTTGAGGCATTTTTTTCCAAAATTTACAATTTATGTTTATGAAATACTTCAAGGTCATAATTTAGTTTGAAGTCAGCATCAACTGAAAAGTGGTCTGCATCTGCATGATATGCATTGCGCTGCTGCCACACGATCGGCTAATTGATTGATTGGTTAATTGCAGGCATAAAGGTGTTCCATTAAATTAAATGGTGAGTATATGTCTTGCAAGCACAAAATGAAAGTAATAAAGGTACCTTTTTATTTTTTGTCTGGACTGATATTCAGCAGCACATAGTCCTAGTCTGTGATTGGGACTTTTTTTTTAATCATTTTAGAATTAAATCCAGAGCTTTGTTTTTTTTTAATCGTACCATGCAACCAGTCGTCATAGAGGATCTTCATTACATACACATTTCAGTTCTAGTACTTTATTGCAATGTCAATACATAAGTACTGGGAACTGATTATACATCTTGTATACTATTTTGAGACAGCAAACATAAAGTCAATTATAAAAGCCATATATTAAACTAATCATTAAACAGTCACAAATATTAAAGGTGAAGAGATACAGTATGTCAGTCATAATAGCAGTTATTGCTCATTTATGCAGAGGCATGGGGTCAAACAGCAGCACTAACTACTAGTACAAAGGAAGGAGACATTGTGAATGAGCCCTGTCACGCTTCCAAGCGTCTTTACAACCAGCGGGTACATTTTTTGATATCCTGTAGCAAATGAAGTGCAAGCTTATGAATGCTAATCGCTCTTTAGAATAAGAAAGTAATTAGTAACAGCGAAAGGAAGTTAAAGATCCATTCAAGAGTTCAGCATTTATACATTTGAAAGATTTGACTCATAGGGTAGGGAATGGTTGCTTATACAAACTATCATTTCTAATATTTACTTGGTAAGGACGTTGGCTTATATTTAATTGTAGATGGATTGACTCTCTCACATGGACTTTCTGATGTCTCACACACAATACACCATGTAGCAGGCTACCATTAGGACCACTCAGAGACCCTGCTATTTGTTTGTGCTTTAGCATCTGACAACTTTGGTTGTTTTGTCTCTTAGGATATTGTTTATTCTACTGAAAGTGCCCCTGGTAAGGTATGAGCAGATGACACTAGTTCTGGCAATGCTACAGTGTACAATAAAAAAAAAAAAAAACAGTAATATTATTTTGTAACTTTATTTTGTGCATCTTTACTTCATCTTTGGCACACTTATTGGAAACAGCACATGGACACTACTTCTTGTTTTCTTTTTAAATGGCAGCCCCAGAGATACCTAATGCAGTCTGACTAAACCTTCAGCTTTAAAACCATTTAACTGCAGAAAATTACCTTTCAATCAATTCAAAACTGTATTAAAGACATTATTAAATATGCCGCACAACGGTCTTTAAAAATCATTCAAGCACTGTTTACTCTTATGTATTACAATTTAGGTGGAGGGAATGAAAAGGCTTGTCAATGTTAAATTTTGAAGCAGATTAAGAGCAAAGAAAAAGAGACGAGTCAGATACAGAGTCTGATGTACAGACAGCTGGGGGAAAAAGAGGAGAGAGGAGATATAAGACATTGACAGGCTGTGAAGAGAAGACAGAGCGTGCATTCAATTTAAACTATTTTATGTCTCCAGTCTAAAGAGCTTGACGTTTTTTGTTGGGTTTTTTTATTTGTATTTATTTGTATTTTTTTCCCATTACCACCCCAAACAGAACATTTTCATTTCCGTGGTGATTTCCATCATCACTCAACACTTTGTTTCTCATTACTATATTTTTCATATGGGATTTTATATGCTGGACAATATTTAACCCTATGGTATAATATTGACAGATGCACTTCAGAAAAAAATGCAAATCTGCAGGCTAATGTTAGTTTCCAGTCTGCCACTGATTACCTTATCGGAATTACATGTCAGTTTGGGGGTGGCTATAATCAAGTTATTCAGCTAACTGAACATAAAGTTAACATAATAGCATTGCAGCAGGGACAATGTCCATAGTTAAAAGTGCTGTACTAACATTTTGTTGTGCTGAATTAATTAGAAATTGTTGTTACTGGTCATGACAGTTTAGTACCACATCATGGTTTTGACATTTCTTTGCTACTGTGTCACTGGAAAGATGGAAATATCTCAGTCTACTCTGAATTGTGTTATACATCCGTCAGTAATTGCCATCTCCAGATTGCACACTGTCTGACAGGTCTGAGCCTGGCCACGTCAGGTTGCCTGCCTCAACATGTTTAAACGAGTTACCTTTATTACCACAGCGTTGTTCATTTCTCGTTTCTGATTGGTCAGAAAGTGTTAATTAATTTCCTACAGCTGCTCTAAAAGCAGTGGCTGCTATAAATATATGCTTAGGTTTATATTCGTTTACTCTTTTAAATATGTAATGTTATTTTTATACAATGTCCCAAAAGTCTTCATACACAGGTGACATTTAATCTTTTTAGATTTTTTTTTTTTTTTAATAAAATGTAACAACACATCCTGTATATGATTGTAGTTTGAAATTGTATCACACATGGAGTGTGAAAAAAGTGTCGTTTGAAGTACTTGCCATGTTTCCTGTTAAAGTCCATTGCAACCTTATTTCATAAGGATGATTTCAATACATTCTTCTTATGTCAATGGCTTTGTCACTTGTAAAGTCTATCTAAAAAATAGATAAGACAATATAGATTGATATAATAAAAAATATAAGCTAAATATCAAAATTATTTGGAAGACAATTAGCTAAAATCATCACCTACAGAGACTTTTGATACGCTTGTATTACAACAACTCATCTACAGAGAACATTGTAAAATGTGCTGTTATTTACCAAAGTAAATGTTGCACTGTTGCAAAACAAAAGTGTCTTATGAAACTTTTATGGAAGTTTCCAGTATGGTGGCTTAAAGCTTAAGTTAAAGCTGTAGGCTTTTTGAAATGGGAAATGAATGAATGTGTAACAAAAGTAGTTATAAATAGATACAAATAAATATGCCATATCAATCCTTAATAAAAATTGGTTAATGTTGGACTTTTGTTGTGATATAAGAGGAATAAAGCACTGATGTTAAAAAATGATGACGTGGCTGGCAATAGTAAATGTGCTTTACATTGGGCTTCACTACAGCACCACATTGTTGAGTATTTTTCTGTAACAGCATCCCTGTGGGCTTTTATTCCTCACGTATCTACTCCGGTGGATTTAAAATTAAGCTTGTACTTTAGATTTTACTTAACAGATATTAAAACTTACTTACATGCTTGTACCACCTTCTTCTTCTTTCGGCTGCTCCCATTAGGGGTCGCCACAGCGGATCATCCGTCTCCATACCACCCTGTCCTCTACATCTGCCTCTTTCACACCAACTACCTGTATGTCTTCCCTCACCACATCCATGAACCTCCTCCTTGGCCTTCCTCTTTTCCTCCTACCTGGTGGCTCCATCTTCAGCATTCTTCTACCAATATAATTCATGTCCCTTCTCTGCACATGCTTGTACCACCATGTTCCAAAATCTGATAAGACTTCTTTTATTACCTTAAAATAGCTGTTTAGTGAATAAAATGGTGTGGTTAGTCCTGATTTGATTTAATTCTCTTTTTTTTTCCAATATAATTTATGCTTAGTCATTTTGTCTCATGAAACCAATCAAGTCAATGAGTGCTTGAAAAATATGCCGTCATACGTCGCTCTGATTCTCTACTAAAAATTTCCTCTCCAATGTTTCATTGAAGAGTTTTAAAAGAAAACATTCATCCAGGAAATTCTGATGCCATTTGGGAGATCTGTTAGCATAAAGTAATTCTTGGGACAGACTGTCTAGCTATATCAATTGAAACACGATCATTCTGTTGCACATGTGTGGCTTCAGGTTAGAAGATTTTATCACTCCAAATCCCAGTTAATTCAATCACAGCGTAAACCTTGTTCTAAGAGCCAGCAAAGAGTCTGGAATATGTCACCAGAGAAAATTAATAGAATAATTACAAATGGAATAATTGCACCAGCAAAATATTTAGAGTATAAATACAAAGTGACAATATAGTAAATGGAATGTATAATTTTTTAAGGCGAATGCCTTTTTTTCTCGTTCCAGTTGCTTATCTTGTGCTGATAAAGTTGTAAAATTGCAAAAAAAAAAAAAAAAGGAAATCTATATTCCATTCAAATAGATAAGCTGTTGTAAATCTCATGTATCTTTTATCACAGGAACGACGACTCCAAAGAGCCCATTGTAGAAATGACGAATGAGGATGGGCTCACAGCCAATCACGACGTAGGGGGGCACACAGAGCCAAACGAGACCACGCCCCTAACTGAGCCAGAGTAAGTGTGTTATGTATGAGGGGATGCACACCACAGCGATTTAGGGCTATAACTGAATATGGTGATGTGTCCTGAACAAAAACACTATATAGACAAAAGTTTGTGGACACTGGATTATAAGATTCATATGCACATTTTGAACATCCCATTCCACATTTAGTCCCCATTTGCTGTTGTAATGAGACAACATCCACTTTTCAGGGTAAATGTTTCACTAGATTTTGGAATGTCAAACAATAAGGTTGAGGTCAGAGCTTTATAGCAGGCCACCCAAGATCTTCTACTTCGCCCCATGTAAACCATATCTATATGAAGCTGACTTTGTGCGCAGGTGTATTGTCATGCTGGAACAGGTTTGAGCCATATTCAAATGAACTGAAAGTTTTGACATTGGACCTCCTGGAGTGTTTAAAGGCTCTGGCATGGAGAAGCTGGTGTTGGATCTGTGATGATCACAAATGTTGAACTAGCTGAGTAGCTCCTAGTTTTATAACCACAAATGACTGTATAAGACTGTAGAAAGAACATTACTGGGGGGAGAACATTACTCATAATCTTACACTGTGCTCATGTTAGTTCTCACTCTCCAGTGTTCTGTATTGTTTAAAGACTATAATTACACTCTTGATGTCACCCAAATGAGGATGGGTTCCCCTTTTAAATCTGGTTTCTTTCAAGGTTTCTTCCTCATAACATCTAAGGGAGTTTTTTCTTGCCATAGGCGCCATGACTTGCACATCAGGGATAAATACACACCATTCACCTTAACTGTTGGTTTCTGTAAAGCTGCTTTGAGACGATGTCTGTTGTGAAAAGCGCTATAGAAATAAACTTGACTTGACTAGACTAACTGAAAGTGCTACCACATTCAAAAACATCCTTCACAAGTGTGTGCCTTCAACTTTTTGGTAACAGTTTTGGAAAGAAGTACATATGACAGGAAAGGTCAGGTGTCCCAATACTTTTGTTTTAAAGTGTATGAATACACATACTAACAATAGCCAGTTTTAGAACAAAACAAAAGCGTTTGTGGGTGTGTAATGTAGATGTCTATGTGTGCAAGGTAATTAGTTTAATGTAACTCCGTTTTCTCTCTCTGCCTCCTAACAGGCGACAGACAGAAGTCACGTCTACAGTGGTGGACTTGCCCCTGTCCTTGGCCACCAACTCAGACACGGTCACTGACACATTTGACCTGAGTCAGAGCAGCCCTGTTAGTGAGAGCACCACACTCACCTCCAGCCTCACAGCTCCTCCCTCTGAGCCCAAATCCACCCCGAAAACCTCCAGACCCTTAGACAGTTCCCTCCCCTCATCAGACCCTCCCTTAGTCGATCTGGCTGATTCTCAGGGCAGTATGCATTCAGATGGTCAGATTAAATCTGTAGAACTCGACACGCAGCCTCTAGCTTCTCTTACTCTTAGCACTGAGAAGGAAGCTGGAGATCTGGAGGCAGAGCCAATGCTTTTAGGAAGCCCGTGTGAGACCAGCACGATTGTCCCTAATCCGCAAGCCAGTGGTGGCCCTTTCTCCTCAGAGGATCTTGAGCTCCAAATAGATGGAGGTGCCTCACAAACACATTTCCCACAGGGCGGCTTACACTCTCTTGCTACAGTTGCCTCCGCAGACCCACCAGCTCCACAAAACGAGTACGAATCTCTCTAATTAATCGCCAAGTACATAGACGTTAATATTTTATTCGGTGTTGTCATTTCCTGTAAGTTTTCATACTTATTTCTAATGAATAAATCTCACAGGAAAATCCTGGAGAATGAGGAAATTAAAGCCGAGGACGGAGAGCTGAAGAAGATCCAGCCAGAAGCCCAGGCAGAACCAAACGCGGTGCTGCAAACGCACACCGTTGAGAGCAAGGCATGATCCGACAAGCCCAAAGACGAAGCGCGGCAACGTCACGATGAACACGCAAACCGTTCTCTCTTACAGTGCCCTTAATGATTTTTTGTTTCTGAAACAGAAAAGTGTATCAGAAGCTTGTACATTTCTAAGACTGAGATTTGGTGTACATGATGTACGTATGCTTTTTTTTTTTTTTTTTTTATTTTCACATTCGTTCTGGTTAAATGAAGCAAAACCTCACAGCGTTTCTGTTGCTCTTTTTACGTGAGTTGGCTGCACATTTCAAGTGTTTATGAAAACCAGGCATCTCGCATTCAGGTGAATCACAGCACATATTCGCTGCTAGTTTATATCGTATCTTTATTTTATTTACACATTTCTTTGTCGAAATGGAAATTATGACTATTTTTTAATCCCAGTTTTCCGAGGGCTAGTCTCGTTTAATAGTTCGATCAAAAATCTTGTTTACGCTCTGTTGCTTTTTTCTTCTTTCTTGTTTGTATTTGTTTGTTAACTGATGTTTGAAGATATATATTGGAAAAACCCACTTGACTTCATAATGCAGTTAAACACAGTGACCAAGTAGTATTCTAATCACCAGGTTAATTCATATTGTTATTTCACATCTATAGGAATATAATTGTTATTTTTTATTATTCTCTGAGAACTGAAATTGAATTTTTTGTTTGTTTGTTTGTTTTTTCTTCAAAACATTGCTTTGTGAAAACTTTGAACAGAAATATGACCATTTTTGTACCGTGTCCCTCCGGGTGAAACGTTTGTATTACTCAGCTGACTGTAAGCTTGTGCACTGTGTTTGTGTATTCTGTATGTTTTTTTTTTTTTGATTTAATTTAATTTTTTTGAGAATGTCCGCATAGCTTAATGGTAAAAGGTAGGCAATTTTTATTTGGATATATAATGATGTAAATTCGATAGCCGACATCCATCTGTGTAAAAGAGGATCGCTATGACACTCCTATCATTTCAAGTGTTCTTGATTCTCCACTACCAATTGCATGAAAGTCTGCTTTGCCCATCACTGATGTTCCAGGAAAAGTGTAGGGCACAGATGGCAGATTTGATCTATACGTGCATGCCCAGAGCCGTGTGTAGGTTGACTTTTTGGTGTTCAGCGTGCTATATATTTCCATCCAGCAGCAGATATTCAGTCTCTGGGGTACAAATAACAAAAGTGTAATTATCTGTGCTCAAGAAATATATATATACATACTTTATATATATATATATTTTCTTTTATTATTTTACCCACTTTCAATATACTCAGCCAGTCTAACCAAACAGTGTGCCGTGTATTTCTGAGATGGATTCTTATGAGGAAGTAAGGACAGTAGGACAGTGAGTAAAACTGTGCTTTAATCTGTTATGCATAAAAACATGTCATAAGTTGTGTTGTTCTAACACATTTTGATTAAACTAAAATGCAAGGCTATTTTCTCTGATTGTATTTTCTTGTGGTCAGTCTATATATTTTTGTGATGCATAAGACACGAGGTTCCTGATAACAACAAAATAATCTAGAACTGTAAAGGAAAGCATGTCAAATGCTCTGTATATCATCTCAGACTATAGTTTTGATACTGAGTTTTTCATGGTATGCTGCTTTTAAACCCAAATTTCTTCAACAAAAAAATTTGTGGATTGTTCCCTTTATGGCCAGCAGATGTCACTGGTATGCTTTGTGAAACCATAATTGGTACAACTGCTTTCAACAGTTGGAAGACCCTTCTTCTGAGACCTCTTGATAAACTTCTCAAACATTTTTTTACTTACAGTATGTGATATACTGTAAGGTCCAGGCACCCATTTATACAGATTTATACTAAAATTATACTAAAATTCTAGTAAAAATACAGCAAAATTATTTAAATATGATTAATAAAAATGTTTAATCTAGTAGAGTAGAACCAGCAGGACACAGGTCAAATTGTACTTTATTTATAGGTCTATTGTTGCATACTTGTAGGTCTACATGGGTTCTAGATTTTAACAAATTTAATGCAACTGGTTAACAGATTAAAAGCTATAGGAACTGAATATTATAATAGATATACTTATGATCTCTCTCTCTATATATATATTATAATACATATAATATATGCACACACAGACATATTTATATATGTACATAAAATCACAAACCCCCCGTACAAGCTTCCTTATTTATACATTTTTCTCCAAATTCATACTTTGACTTAATTTAAAATGAATTGTAAATAGTTATATATGTACATAAAATTACACACCCTGGTACATGCTTCCTTATTCTTGCATTTTTCTTCAAATTTATACTCTGACTCAATTTGAAATGAATTGTACCTACACTGATAAACAGATCATTTAACCTTGCGTAGTTATGACAGAAAAGACTTTAAACCTTTGGAAATACAGTGTCTTTGCATAAGTCATAGGATTTCTTATACAGTTCTATTTCTCATGAGCTGTGTAGCATAATTGCTGTTTGAGATCAGTGAAGTGAGGCGTGGGATTGTCTTCTCCGAAACGAGCAAAAAGAAAATAGGTCTACTGGGTGTTTTCTTCTGCATCAGAGATTTCGGGCTGAGAGGGTTGAAGGAGGCCACTGCTGTCTACTGTGACCACTCACACACTGCATCTCTGGCCTTAAAGAAGCACCATATCTGCTATAGAATGTAGGATATTTCCAAATGTTAGACAGCATTTTATTCGAGTTTCATCAATATGCACTCATGCAGTCGGCAGAAAGAGGTTGTGCTTCTTTGTTCTTGTAAGCAAATCTTCAAAGTAACAAGTGAAAGAGTCTGAAAATATATATGTCACACTATATGTGTACTCCTGCTGCCTGATGCGATGCCAGTACCCGATCTTGACACAGTTCTCCTGCCGTTTTTCTGCTTGAAGCTTCTAGACTTGTGACTCAGTTTCTGCTTCTGGTGATGCTCCTACAAGGATAATCTAAAAATTGCTCTTCCTGAACACAGTTTATATCCAAGTCTCAATCTCAACCATTCCTCAGGTAATATTTTAACTGGAAAGAATAGACTGGTGAGAACTGATACTCATCCAAATCATCCAAACAACTAGTTGACTTCAGAGTATATAATCCTGGACAGGTTAGGATTTATTTTCACACCACTCACTGTCATTCACAAGAGCCTTGGTTCCCTATTGAGCCTGGTTTTATTCAGGGTTTCTTTTCATTGTTAACTTTGGCTTGAGCTTTTGGGATCTAAATGTACATCCAGATTTAAATCCAGTCTCGTCTTAGTTAGTAGCCCAGATAAAACCCTTCAGAGAACTGCTGAACCATCAATTATAAAAGTCATCATTAACCAAAATTCGGTGTATAGCCATTCCATGTTTTGTGAAAGTAGGAAAAAACGTGAACACAGGGACAAATATGTGGACCTCCACACTGTGTGTAACCAGAGCCCATGATTAAACTGGGATTTCTGAACTCTATATCTGCTGCATCACTGTGCCATCTAGAAAGTAGAGAGGGTGTGTCTCAATCAGCTGACTTGTTAAGAAGTTAACTAGACTTTTATTGTCATTCCAACCATATACAGTACAGTACACAGTGAAACGAAACAACGTTCCCTCAGGATCAAAGTGCACTGATCAAGTGGTCAACCATTTTAGGGCTGTTTCAATTAATTGTTTAGTAAATAAAAAACCCACATTGCACCACAAAAACCATCGAGCGTTGATTCTCAGTATGTTTCCTTAACTGGATATGATGTCATATTCTGTGAAGCTTCTACACATGTTGGTTCTTACCAGTGTAAGAACAAGTGTATATGATAAGAGGAAGCTGGTTGCAAAAACCCAGGATTTTGTCCTTCCTATGGGAGTTTTTATGGAATTGGGAGGAGGACACCACAGACCAAAGGCCATAAAGTGATAAACTTAGACATACACTGTAGACAAACTTCTAAAAACAATGAGTTTTAAATGTAGAAGTGATGTATATTGGGTGCATCTCTAAAGCTATGAGTGTCTATGGCTGTTTTTTAATCAAAATAAATAGCATATAATAGAAATGTGTCCTAGAATGTGTAGGAAGTGGTAGCTCAGTGGATAAAATGTTAAACGTCTGATCAGAAGGTTATGGTTTCAAATTCCATAACAAACAAGATGCCATTTCTGGGTCCTTGAGCAAGGCCCTTAACACTTGATTGCTCAGATGTATTACTGAGAAGTCTCTCTGGATAAAGGACGTCTGTCAAATGCCATATACGTAACTCAAATTGATTGGAAGTTATCTATATTTGGTTCATCTCTAGATGATATGAGGGTCCATGTTCTTTTTTTTTTACCAAAAAAAGAATATCATATAATAGAAATGTGTCTTAACACACAGTGAGTGAAGATTATGGAGTGTTTGGAGGTATACAGTAGTTGGTGCATCTCTTGTGAGTGTCCATGTTTTTTTTGTTTTCGTTATAATAGAGAAGGAATAACATATAATGGAAATGTATATTGAGTGATTTTTGACCTCAGGTAAAGATTGGGAATTATATTCAGTGTAGTTGCTCACACACAAATCCAAGCGTCTACGTTTAAAGAGCCATCAGTCCCGCGAGACGACTCCGACGTCTCGAAGTTGTGACGTCACTCGGAGCCGCTGGTTGGCCGGCCGAGGACGCGACTCTGTGCGCGTGAAGCGGGTTCTGTTGAATCCAGCTCGCTCGCGCGCTGCGCTCAGGACGCTCTTTATGAACAGCTGTTGAATCACGCGCGGACAACCGGGTAAGCCGGAGTTACACTCCTTCTTTACTCAATACTTTTACGCGTTGATTGTTCAGAAGCTAGAGATTAGATCAACAAACTGCCATGAGACATTTCAGTGATTGGACACGTTTTCCGCTCGGCATTTCAAAAACATATCCAGCAAGTGCAATTTTTTTACTTTTTTTTTTTTTTTTTTTTCAAAACTGTCAACAGCAAACAAGCATCGCATCAAATAAAAATGAAGTCGATAGTATCTAAAAGAAAAACGCATGCATTTATTTCTTTATATTTTTTTCTTGCAACTTGTCACTCAGGTGCCATCACTGGGCTCGTGCGTGCTCGCGTGTGCCAGGTGAGCTTGTTGATTCAGTGTTGCTGATCTAATCTGGTGTCTAATCGGGTGTCGTTGATCAGATTACGACCTTCATTACGATCTCGGATCTCGGTTTTGATTAGTAATGAGTACGCGTGCGGTGTGTGAAGCGTACAACATGAATGGCACGTTTCCGTCGGTGGCATGGCATGCAAAGTGTTGCTTCTCCAGGCATGCATTCTGGATACGAGATGTTATTTCCGAGATGAGATCGGATACTTTTACAGCGTTCTGATCGACCTAGAGAGAAGGTTACAAAATAAAGAAATAAAAACATGTTACTGATTCCAGTTTGCACGTGCTAAAAAGATTACATTCAGGGTATTAAAGCTGTAATGATCATCTGCCATTACAAAGTCGTCTGTGCTTCTGTTATGCATATCAATTATGAGACGTGTTTAAGGCAGTTATAGCACTTCAGATGCACGTAATGAAGCGGGCCAGTGTTTCGGACATCTGTTGATTTGCAGAGTCACTGGTTTACTCTTTCCTAAAGCATTGTCCTCATTTAACCTCAGTGTTTTTATTTGTAACATAATGCAATTATTCAAAGGTCTGCTAACACATGCATACCTTTAGAGTACATGTTGTTCCTCCAGTTACGTGTGTAATTGTTCATTAACTTGTGTAACTGTTCATAAACCGGTTTTGAAAACAAGAGCTCTTTTAATCCTTTCCGATATATCACTCATGGCATTCAAATGTTTACCTAAACACTGAATGTAACTACGATTTAACAACAAAAAAACATTGATTTATTTTTGTTTAGTCATTTGTGTGAGGATTTTGGAGAGAGTGGTTAACATTGCTTATCCTTTCTGCTCTCAGATTAGAAAACCTAAGAAGCAAGAGGAGAAAGCTGTGACATGGTTTGTTTAATGCTGCTATGATGGATTTGACTAAAATGGGTGTGATTCATCTCCAAAACCCGGGGCACCCCACGACTCTGTTGCAGAAAGCTAACCAGATGCGTCTTTCTGGGACATTGTGCGATGTGGTCATTATGGTCGACAGCCAGGAGTTCCATGCCCACAGAACTGTCCTTGCGTGTGTCAGCAAAATGTTTGAGATCCTTTTCCACCGAAATAGCCAACACTACACTCTGGATTTCCTCTCACCAAAGACCTTCCAGCAGATCCTGGAATATGCCTACACTGCCACACTCCAGGCTAAACTTGAAGATTTAGACGACCTGCTATATGCTGCAGAGATTCTGGAGATTGAGTATTTAGAGGAGCAGTGTCTGAAGATCTTGGAGACCATCCAGTCTTCTGAAGAGAATGACATGGACATAAACACGAACGAGAATGGCACAGAAGATGATGATGAGCGTCGGATGAAGTATTTAAAGAGCACTTTGATCTCCAAAAAGCATTCCATACAAGAGGGCAGCTACAGCTCTGCTGGCCGCCATCGACTGGCCCTGGGCAATATGGTTGACAAAAAGCCATTAATGTCAGAGCCACTGGGCCTTAATACTATCAGCCCCACAAGAGCTGCTGTTGAAAGTCTGATGAGCATCGGCCAGTCTCTCTTTGCCGGGACTGTGCAACATGGCATCGGTTTCCCCCAAGAAAATTCTTCTCCATTGCTGGAAAAGATTAAGACTGAAATGATGCAAGTGGATGAGGAGGATAGCCACGAGGGAAGCTCTTCCAGAAATGGAGATGGGATAAGTGAGTCCAAACAGCACAGAGGCACGCCGGGAACCCCCACTAGAGGCACCGTCATCACTAGTGCTCGGGAACTCCATTCCACCGATGGTGTTCCTGAATCACATGGAGATGCCAGCCAAGTGGGACCAGCAAGCGTTGCCAGTCTAGCTGAGAGACATCTTGCAGCATTGTACAACCATAAGAATGAAAGCATGTTGCCCATATCTGTATCCATGGCTTCATCTCTGCACATGCCGCCCACCATTGCAATGTCTGCAGACTTTGGCGCTTATGGCGGGCTCTTCCACCAGAGCTTCATTCAGCGGGAGTTCTTCAGCAAACTGAGCAATTGCACAGCAGGGGCAAAGCACGAGGGCCAGCGGGAACGCTGCAGTGTGTGTGACATAGAGCTGCTGGACAACGAGACGGCAGAGCAACACAGGTGGGGCAAAATCTGTCTGTCTGTCTGTCTGTCTGTCTGTCTGTCTGTCTGTCTGTCTGTCTGTCTGTCTGTCTGTCTATCTATCTGTCTGTCTGTCTGTCTGTCTGTCTATCAACTATGCAAGCAAAGTGTGTCTAAGGCCAATAGAGAATGAGCCACTGTGTGCAACTTCCTGTTTCTCTGGAACTTTGTAAAATATACTTAAATTTAAGTTAATTACATCCAGCATCTTTACAGAATTTCACTGTAGTAACTTCCTGAATGCCATCTAACATCCACTTCACTATTTATCCATCTGTCAGTCCATCCATCCATCCATCCATCCATCCATCCATCCATCCATCCATCAATTTTTATATGTACACTGATGAATGGCTTCCAGAAATGCTTCTGTCCAAACCCACTGCTTACCTACTAAATCTGAGTTAGTGATGATTCACTTTGATTTGAGGTCTGGGATCCTGATCAAGTGATCAACAGCATGTGGTGGGAGCACATAGAAGCCTTTATTCTCATCCTAAAGCAACTCCTCCTCTGCAGGAAACACAAGTTGTTTGGTGCAGCTAACCCTAACCACAGCTCTCTTTTTTTTAGAGAGCCCAGTGACAGAGACTGTGTTTGATTTTAGCTGAAATAAGCCAATGCGATTTGTTTGTGACAAAGCCCATGGCGGTCATTAAAATATGCTAACATTATGAGACAAAGCTAAATTTGGCAACTCAATTTGACTCGCCACGAGAAACAGCTTAGATATTGGGGAATTAAAAAGTGGCCTTTGCATACAGGTTGCAAATCGTACGCAGACGCAACAGCACAGAAAGGCAGAGTGGCTCTTATTATGTCTTGTTATTTCAGACAATACAAGACACTACAGATATAACAAAATAAAAACAACACATATATTACATTAAGCCATTGCCAGTGGTTTGTTGCACTCCTTAAGTATGTTTGTATTAAAAAACAAAACAAAGTTTCATCTAATTAAAAAGTCTTCTATTTGCATACTCAATTATACAAAAAAAATTCAAATTCAAATATTGATCTGGTTGTGAAGACACTTTCAAGAGAAAGACTTTTTGCAGAAATGTTTGTCAGAAT
The DNA here is from genome assembly GCF_014805685.1 of Silurus meridionalis. Taxonomy (NCBI): domain Eukaryota; kingdom Metazoa; phylum Chordata; class Actinopteri; order Siluriformes; family Siluridae; genus Silurus; species Silurus meridionalis. Next base: position 8,428,986 of record NC_060895.1, on the reverse strand, counting down.
CTCTGTTGCATAATCAGTAAGGGTGTGAGTTTAAGTATAAATTAACTAACAATAATCAACAATTTGCAAATTTTAATTACATTTATCATAAAGTAGGAAACCCAATTATAGTTGCCAGATGTTCTTTTTCAACCAGTAATGTCTTTCCTAAAATGTTTATTATTATTATTATTTTTTTTTATTTTTTTTTGTGAAAAATAAAAAAACAGCATGGATCAATTCAACAAATAATATCACCTAGTACTGCAGGTGCCATATGAGCTCAGCTGTAACGTTACAAAATCAGAGCATTTCTAATTATTATTAAAAAATAACTGATAATGATAATAAGTGAATTAAACACTTAATTGAAAATTGTCAAAAACAGTTTTTAAACAGCTCATATTTCCGGAAAAAACACCATTTTTTTATTTGTCAAGTCAAGTCAAGTTTATTTCTATAGCGGTTTTCACAACAGACATTGTCTCAAAGCAGCTTTACAGAAATCAACAGTCAAGGTGAATGGTGTGGATTTATCCCTGATGAGCAGCCATGGCGAATTTGCTATAACTTGTTTTAAGAAGCATTGCTGCATAGCTGCCTTAGACTTTAGAGTTCTATTTGGGGGAATGAGCACATTCATTAATTTTTTAAATGGAAAAAATTTATATTTTATCGTTCATAGTACTTTTGGCAATTACTAAAATATTGTCTTGTCTGTTAGGTACTCATTATGCCAAAATTGATTAAATTCAAAGGTTTTAGTGCTAGCGCTAACCTCTAATGTTTGCATAATTTTGGATTTGGGTGATAGTAATCTGGTTTAACCCCTGCCATTCAAAGAGAAGACAGTGTGATATCACTATTCATCAGCAAGCCTGACAGCCCGACTGGGAGTAACCCTCCGGGAAGAGAGAGAGAGAGAGAGAGAGAGAGAGAGACACAGAGAGAGACAGAGAGAGACAGAGAGTAAGTGTTTGTGTGTGTGTGTGTGTCTGTGTATTGTACTACACCTGATACTCCCTTTATTTATTACTACAAACAAGCTGAACCCAGTGACACCTGGCCAAGTTTCTGGACTCCTGCCATCAAAAAACAAAAGCAAAAGTATTTGTAAGAAATATCTGCTCTGATATATCTGCTTCATGTATTTCATAATGTTAAAAATCTTCATCTCGGGGAACCTGATTTGAACAACCCTAATAAAAAACCTTCTGACGTCTGATATTATGACTAATGGTAACCTTGAAATGCCATCTGATGTGCATACAGTTGTAAAAGAGGTGAGGTGAAAAAAGACCACTGCAAAAGAGTTATGCACTCTGATCACCTCATGCTTCACATCATCAGTAATGGCTGGATGTGATAGTAGATTATTAATAACGCATTAATAAGTAAGCAATACAACTGTTAGTTTTGAGCAATGCATTTACATTGACATTCATTCATTCTGAAGACTTTTGTCCGGAGGAATAAGACAAACGATTAATCATAAGGTGGCAATAAACACGAGCAGCGTTCATTGTACAAGATTTCAGTTATTGTTCAAAAAGGTAAATATTTAGGACTGAAAGGGATAAAAGATAATAAGTACATTTAGATGCTCACAGAAAACAAAAGAGTTTTCAGTTGGTTCTTGAAGATTGTGAAGGACTCGGCTGTCCGGATGGAGGTAGGTCTTTCCACCAACAGTGAAAGTAAATGCTTATCTAATAATAGCAATGATGAGGGGCAACCTATTACACACTAAAGTGTGTTACACAACTAAAGATGATTTCACATTTGAATTCATCTTCATGGTGTTCCTCCATGTCGCATTTTCCGACATTTGGTCATTGTCGGATGACCAAAAATAGTAGGAAAAAAGTTTTTTCCAATTAAAACAAGTTTCTGTAATCTGTACTTTTGTGAAGTTTATATTTTAATTGTACAGTGCATTAGTGTTTAGTCTTTCTGTTTTACCTCCAGTGCTTTTTTATTTATTTTATTTCTGTTCTTTACACCCATGTCGGTATTTCACATGCACAATCTCAGGTCCTGCTTATGATGTGGTATGGCTTTCACTGATAATCTACACGAATCAACAGCCTGTGGTACTAAGAAATCAGCCCTAACCTTGCTACTGTGTGTTATACGATTCATTAAAAAAAGTCAGAGAATACAATATGGAAAAAATAACCTTATTGGAAAACATAATGTTGCAGTTAATGCTTTTTATCTTGATGTATACGTGATTTGTCCCTTGTACTAGATCTGCCTTTCCACTGAGTGGGTTTAATGTAACTAAGCTGTGTACTCACAATACACTCTAAGCAGCCAAACAGATAAGTGGTGTGTGTGTGTGTGTGTGTGTGTGTGTGTGTGTGTGTGTGCGCATGTGTACGTATAGGGATTCTAGGAACTCAAGAGTTATGGAATCTCTTGTTTTGCAGCCGATTTGTGAAATAAGAGAGAGAACAGCTAATGATCAAAGCAAATATTAACTGGTTATAAATAGTCAAATAGTATAAATAGATATTTGTGTTGAGTTGATTGGATTTAGATTTAGTGCGGCCAGTTTGATTAATCAGTAATCACAAAGTAAGCAACCGCATGACTGAAGCTCTTTTCTATTCTGGTTGCTGGCTTTTGTTCATGCTGAAACATACCCGTGTTCTCGGACCCCCTCGGGGGCCTGAGAGATGGTCCCTTGTCTTTTTAACTGCATCTTTTGTTTTCAGTCTTTTGTTTATTCGATCTATGCATCTGTGCACTAGAATAACAGCTCTAAACCTAAATCTAAGGTGCTATCTCAAAATCTGTAGATAGAATTTTGTTTTTCACAGACTGTAGGTGAGGACACATTGCTTAACTCATACTAAGAACATAATGGCACAGGTATTAGTATAAGTAGACAGTCTTAATAGGGATGCGCACTGAGAGCTCAACAATACCCTTCAAGTCATTAGTGGTTTGGCCTTACAAACCTGTAAAAGATGTACCTTAAAAAAATCCTGTAGTGGGGGAGGCTTTGCTTTGTCATGCTTCATTAGTAGCCCAATCCCTGCCTGTCCAGAGACTATGGGTATTGAATGATCTTTAAATCTCTGTCATCTATAAGAACCTCCGGAATCCTGTTGGTCAAGGCTTTAAGTCCTCCTGTATCACATTGTTCCACCCCAGAGCATATTATCAGTCACACACAGGATGCTTTCAAGCCTTATCTCAACTGAAAAGCATTACAGGTCAACTCCTTTGGGGTCAGGTCAAACCACTGACCTCTGGCCCTCCTACAGTGGGTTTTTGTCCCTTTTCTAGAATTGTTTCTTATGTTCAAACCCTCTTTTGTGTGATTCTGTGTGTGTGTGTGTGTGTGTGTGTGTGTGTGTGTGTGTGTGTGTGTGTGTGTGTGCGTGCGTGCGTGCGTGTGTGTGCGTGCGTGTGTATGTTTGGAGGTAGCTGTGGGGGGAAATTCAAGTCTTAGATTGTAAATAAAAACTTAAAAACAAAATTTAAATTGTTTTAATGGCTTTCAAATTAAATGCCTCTTATAGACACTAGTATTTTATAGGTACATGTGTCCATGCATACAGTTAGAACGATTCAAATAACAAACAAAATCGAAAGCATGTTACGTTAAATGTCATGTAAATCGATACAGAAACTGGACAGCAAAACCCTTAGATTAAAGAAAATAAGCTGTTTAGAAAAACCTTGTCTGGTTCCTCTCAATGTTCCTCTCCTTGCCGCATTTGCCACTGTCTTGCCCATCAGGAACAACAATTATAAGGAACATACTTTTATCCTTTTTATCTCTTATCTCTGTAAAGCTGCTTTGACACAATGTCCACTGTTAAAAGTCCTGTACAAATAAAAATTAATTTAATTAAATTGAATTGAGCAGTTAGTATGGAATCATCACTGGAATTATGGAGGGCACGAGTGTCAGAGCTGTCCACGTCACACCTTCTGACCAATCAGAGAATTCACTATTGTTATTCAAATATAATACACCTGCTAGACTGAAAATGCTAGAATTCTAAAGGATAATAAAACATTCTAGATGCTTCATGTGGATTTGCTGGAAGTGTCAAAGAGTCCAGGTTTAATATTAAGATTATGATTTAGGCCAGGGTTATGGTTAGGATTGACGTCATTTTTTTCATTTGTTATTGTTGTTTGTTTGTTTTTCTGTTATTTCACAGTCTAATTCGTGAATTAATGCAGCAGCTCATAAAAATTAAAGTAATGATCTGGCTTTTAAAACCCATCTGATTTTCTTTAATCCAAATTCGATTTTATTGACTTTTATGCTGAACGCTAGTCAGGGGGTTTATGATCTTCATTAGAAGTTAATGTGCATCTTTAAGAAGAGCATTTACAGTTTTACAGTAAAGAAAATAAATAAGGCCATCGATTGTTTCACATAAACCACAGTCGAATGTGGCAGTTTTTTATACTGAATACTCAATTATTAAACAAACCAAAATCACCAAAATATTGAGTTTATTTCCAAGTCAACCAATAAAATGGTTCTTGGGATAATTTCCTTTAAAATAGACATTCTCAAGGGCTTCAACACCCCGTCTATGGGACTTAATTACTTATCAAATGTGATTGGTCTTACACTGCTACAATGGACTGCTACATTGTTGGGATTTGATGTGTACAGAATATTTCTTTCTCTAGGTTCTGATAAATATGAAGTATATTCTCTCGAATGAGAATATACAATTTATATAGCATGAAAAGCTGCTTACAGAGATGACTCATTTTATTTTTAAAAACATGCCTGTCGTTCTACCTTTAAAAAAAGATTAGCACGTCTGTGGCCTGTTTTTTGCTATGAGCTGTTGTGCTTTCACTTCATTTTGCACAAAGGAGACATTATTCTAATTTGGTTGAAGTCTTTATTTTTTTTATGTTTAACCACAGTGTGACTTCATGTAGTTTTGGAGGTATACAGTATGATGTTTCCTGATAGCTGTGTAGTCCTGATTGTTAAAATTTTTTTTTATTAATTAGCCTAATAGTGAATATATTTTTTGTATGTTATCGATGCTTGCAAATTAACTTAAAGATTTTTCAGTTTTTGAATGTTAAGTTAGAGAAGCAAAATCATTGGTGGCTGCAAACATACTGATCTCACTTGACTGATTAGCAACTAAGGGTAAAAAGTAATAATTTGCACACTTGCCTCGGGTGTCTATGTTAGTGATTTGTCCACCCCTGTCCAACAGTGTCTACAGACGAAGGCTATTCTAGGCAAAAGGTCTCAAGTTCTTCTATTCAAAGTACCTGTTCTTCCATCTTTATTAACCCAGCATTGTGTAGGTGTTTTGTTTCAGCATAAATCTTTATGAGGTTTATGGATAACACAAAGCTAATGTTTTGGAACATGATGTAAAAGTGAGTTTTCACACTAAAACTTACATTCAAGGCCTCTAGAAGGACAGTTCAGGGAAGGACAACCAGTGGACCGACTACATGGTCATGGACATCCAAGGCTCAATGATTCACATGGGGAGTGATCGCTATCCCGCCCTGTCCAATCTCACAGAAAAGCTGCAGTAGCAAAGATTGCTACAAAGGTTCATGCTGGCCATGATAAAGAGTATGACTAAAAAGTCAGAACACACAAAGAATTACAGCTTGCTGCGTATGAAGCTGTGTAACCTCAGATCAGTCAGAGCACCCATACTGCGTCCTGTCCACTGCCAAAAACACCTACAAGGAGCCCATGACTGAACCATGGAGCAATGAAAAAATGTAGCCTGGTCTACTCCTGTTTTCTTTAACATCATGTGGACCGACATGTTTGTTTTTTGTACATCACCTACCTAGGGAAGAGATGGCACCAGCAAGCACTATGGAAAGAAGGAAAACTGGCAGAGGCAGTGTGATCCTCTGGGCAATGTTTTGTTGGCAAACCATGGGTTTAGGCATTCGTGTGGATATTATATTGATGCACACCACCTACCCAACCATTGTTGTAGACCAATTATGCTCTTTCATGGTAATAATATTCCCAACGGCAGTTTTTCAGCATAATAATGCTCAACGCCACACAGAAAAAAGTTTCAGGAATGGTTTAAGGCACATGTTGACCTGAGCACTTGTGGGATGTGTTGTACAAACATGTCTGATCCAAGGAGGCTTCACCTTACAACTTATATAATACAACAATATAGTTAAATTTGTGTCTAATCTGTTTGTAGCAGATGCCAAAGCACACCTTTAAAGGTCTTGCAGAGGCCTACACACATATATCCATATATATTGGATGTTCACAGTAATAGGCAGGTGGTATTAATCTGTATTACAGTGACAGAATCAATTAATGTAATAAACATATAAGCTGTAAATCAACATAACTGACCACAAATCTAAAGATCTGACCTTTTGCTGGTTTTTGCAAGCCTCTCTATGTTTACAGTAGAGAGGGGTTGTGTTTAATAGTATATTTGCTTGATGAAAATTGCATTAGCATGGTCCTTGGTTGCTTTATTTTAAGATTTCTGCTACAGTTTTCGGAAATGCCTTTCTTACAGCACTCTCATTGGTAATTCAGTAGAGCTGTAGTATCCCTCAGCACACATCACTTCTGGAATTGCTCTCTCAGTGGGAAAGGTGCTCCAACAGGGCCCGGCCTGCCATTAATCAAAGCCACTTTCTAGTGGCCCACTCCAGAAACACAAGCTCTCGGCCCTGTCTCAAACAGACAGTTCAACGATTTGTCTCCTTAGAAAAAGTAGACATTTTAATGTCTGAATTTTAATGGGAATGTGTAACAACTGCCTGTAGAGACTAATGGACCATTATCTTTTCACATTTGTTTTTCTCAGTCCAGCTGGAATTGTTTTTCCCCCCGAGTGATTGAACGAACAGTCAGCACCATGTGTATTCATAAGCTTTGTACTCTCCTTCTTACATTTACACTTGGATTGTTTTTTTTAATTTAAATAATATTTTAGCAGCATTTGTGGATCTCCATTCCAGGTAACTGACCCTTCATTGTAGTTTTTTAATGACTAGTGCTGAGTGAAAAATATATAGAAGTAGAATTGGTTTCTGCCCAGGATGCTGTGCACAAGTGGTATCTGTCTGTGTTTTTGAACATTGATTAACTGGCATTAGATGTATTTTGCTTAAGCTGACCCTTGCAGAGTTTTTCTAAGCCTTTAAACTGCTGTGCTCTGGGTGGCTGTTTAGAAATTGTTTATAAGTGGAAGTGTCAAACAAACTACTTTGTAACACAGTCAATGGCAATCAAATCTTTTGGATATTTTACAATATTTAAGAGTTGTTCCTGTAATGGTTTGATTTATAATGTTTAGTAAATGTAGAAAAAAATATTAATAACATTATAAATCAGGCCATCAGGCAAGAGGCTATTTTGTCTAATAGGTGTTTTTTAGTCACACTACAGATTTTGCTTTAAAGTTAATACTAGCACTGTCTATAAGTATTTCATCTGTAGGCTTCACAGGTTTGCCCTTTAAATGGGTCTACCTTTAATAAAGCACTCATTCTGAGTCTTGTTTGGATCTGAGAACAACCAGTTAATCAGAGTTACATTTTGTTATCTTGTAATATTAAGTTTGGGCCGTGCCAATAAAAGGGATTAAAGTGTAATAAACCACAAAAACATCAAGGTGTTGAAAACCCCTTTGACTGGCAATGTACATAAGAAGTAGTAATTGGTAGCCAGAGTGTATAAAAAAGGTGACATTTTAAGAACTAAATATTAATTTGTTAATTACATATGCTTAGGTTCTACTAATTGCTTCAAGTCATTGTCTACCTGGGCTGAGTAATAGTAATTTTTATTTTTTTTTAGAAACAAAGGGAGTTTTGTCACATTACTGCATGCTGTGCATGTCTGTCAGTGGTCTGGGGCTACTGATTATATGGCACTAATAATCTAGCAAGAATAAAGGTTACGGCCACAGCCTGCTGCTCGGATATGTGGCGCACGCGCCTGCAGTGTGTCTGGGTGTGTGGCTGGAATTCATATTAAAGGGCTGCAGTAGGGGGGTGGCAAGTCATTGATATGTATAGCATGACTCAGATAAACAGACCATGCTACCGAGGATTTCAGCAGCATTAAACACATTCAATTGGAAACAAATATTTGAACAAATGAGGCAGATTTGAAATTGTCTGGACATGAACATAGACCTGGTGTTGTTTTTCTTTACAGGCTTCCGAAGCTGTAGCCACTCTATTAAAATGGACTGTACATATTTGTTCAGGCTCACTCTAAAGCATGTGTTTAATTTTTCATAAATCTCGCTATTCCTCTCAAACCATCAAGTCACTCTGTTTGGATGGTTAATACTTTATTAGGCTGCAAAGATGGCCGTGGAGGAATCCATTTCTCCATGGGTTAAGTTGTAGCTTTATCAAGTCACATTTTATATGTAGATGTTGTGCAGGTGAACAGGCATATGTAATTGAAACAAATTTTCAGGAACAAAATTATCAAATTATCCGTGCTGGCTGCAAGGCAGATAAAATATTTTATATATTACTTTATTAATATTGATACATGCATGCTTATATAAATGCATTTATTGAAATATGCAATCCTTTTTATTGCAAGCTAATTCACAGGGATTTACCTGGTATTTATATATAAATACATATAAACAGTTCTAACCTATCAGATGAAAGCTTCAAAGTAGGAAGTGTGAAGACTAACATGTCCTTTTTTTAAGAAATGTAAAGCCACCCAATGCATTTTTCCAGGCATCAGTTACCGCTGATGCTATGTCACAGTTCAACAATGCGACACTCGGAGGAAACCCCTAACTGCTATCTTTTGCATGCATGAGTTTACAGACACAATTGGCTATTGTTTCTGAGATTGACAGGGAAGAGTGTTACACAATCAGCCACCCACCCCCCTCACTCAGAAAACTATAGTGAATTAGTTATATAAATGAAAATTGCCTATATTTGAGAAAATGTCTTACTAATATTTTGATTGTGAAAATCATTTATGCAGTTACAGGCATATTTGAAACATTGCATTGACTTGCTGGTAATTCTCACAGTCTTCACAATAGAGCAACTTTCTTAGAAGAATGTAATAATCTATGTGATAGAATGTTTATTTTATTTTGCCTCCTAGGCATTTACTTCTTTGAGACATACATTTTGCTTTAAGGTTCTTTCTGCAAGAAGACAAATACCAAAATATCTACTGTAAACATGCTAAATTGCATAGACATTTCAGTCTCAATTTGCCGTTCCAGTGATTAATGCAAACCTTGACGCTCCGTTTGCTATAGTTTAAAGCTCAAGTACTATTCCAAACATATTTCACAGACAAGTCGTTTGTAAACAACAAGCTTCAGCATGAACTCAGTAGCTACAAATAATTCATTTTCATTCAAATCATCTATTACATTTCTACAGTGTGCTCATATACATACATTTAAGGAATTTGTGTCCTTCTGAGCATGTTTGCCTCTGAATGCTTTCCCAATAATATTACTACAGCGACTGTAAGGCAAAATGTCTTGTTTTTTTCTTCTTTCCACAGGAAACTGCATAGTGACATGAAAACCTTTGGCTGTGAGTTCTGCGGAAAACACTTTTTGGATAGCTTACGGCTGAGGATGCACATGCTGTCACACTCAGGTACAGATCATGATTATGTATAATAAATTATAATGATACTAATATTAACATTCCCAATCTCCATCATCAAATGACCAGCTGTTAGATGTGTGCTTTAGTTTTCTGTAGTTCCCAATACTGTAAAGTATTTACACAAGATAGAACCTTGCACTTTGATCACACTGGTGGCATGTACTGTATTAGTCACTGGTCAGTTCCATCCACCTTCATTTCTGGTAAACCTCCACTGGTTTGTTCATTGAGAAATTGGCAGAAGCCCAAGTAACGCAACTGGCACAGATTCAAACAAAAATAAATGTTGGATCTTTTTATTTTATTAAATAAATCGAAAAAAATGTACATGAATATATATATATATAAATTCATAATTCATTCTTTTAGTGAATTGCATCAGACTGTGTGAAATTACATTTATTGAAATTGTTTATTGTGCTTATTATTGTTAATAATTATTTGTATTTTTATTGGTATTTTATGAGGAAGTCAGGTGTGTCAGAAGTATTTGAGGGTGGTGCAGGACAGGTATGAGGAAAGTCTGACAGCAGTGAAGTGTGCAGTAGGAACGACAGACTGGTTTAAGGTGAAGGTTAAATTGCATCAAGGATCGGCTCTGAGCCCTTTCCTGTTTCCACTGGTGATGGACAGGTTGATGGATGAGTTTAGACAGGAGTCTCTGTGGACTATGATGTTTGCAGATGATATTGAGATTTGTGGTGAGAGTAGGGAGCAGGTTGAGAAGTGCCTGGAAAGGTGGAGGTACACGCTGGAGAGAAGGGGAATGAAAGTCAGTAGGAGTAAGACAGAGTACATGTTTGTGAATAAGAGGGAGGGCAGAGGAGCGGTGTGGTTGCAGGGAGAAGAGGTGGAAAAAGTGGAGGAGTTTAGGTACTTGGGGTCAACAGTGCAAAGTAATGGAGAGTGTGTTAGAGAAGTGAAAGGAAGACTGCAGGCTGGGTGGAGTGGGTGGAGAAGAGTGGCAGGAGTGATTTGTGATAGAAGGATATCTGTGAGAGTGAAAGGGAAAGTTTATAGGACTGTGGTGAAACCTGCAATGTTGTAAGGTTTAGAGACTGTGGCATTAAATAAAAGACAGGAGGCTGGAGCTGGAGGTAGCAGAGCTGACGATGCTGAGAAGGAGGAAAAGAGGAAGGCCAAAAATGAGATTCATGGATGTGGTAAAGCAGCACATGCAGGTAGTTGGTTTGAAAGAGGCAGATTTAGAGGACTGAGTAGTATGGAGACGGATGATCTGCTGTGACGACCCCTAATGAGAGCTACAGAAATAAGAGGAAGAAGAAGAAGTTTATTGTGCTTAATATTATTTTGTTGAAGGATCTTATAGGACAGCCTCAAAGACTGGATTCAATGCACATTCTTCCTGTTCACTTGCAAGCCTACTTTTTTAATATTCTTGTCAGGCCCAACACTTTTGTTTTTAGCCATTTGTGATATTTTCTAATTAGATTTGTTCTGTTTCCCTAAAATATGACAGTTTATTTACCTCTTGCACCTGCCCATGTACACCATAAGTGCATTACTGCAAAGAATTAGAAATATGTGAGGAATTTGCTGTCAGAATTCCAGTCTAAGATCTCTCTGTGAGTTTCCACGTCCCCTCCCATTTCTTGCTCTTTCTCTCTCTATCTGTCTGGCTGTCTGAGGGAGCACTGTTGCTTTGAGATCGTTGGCGGTACGCCAGTTCTTCCCTCGCTCTGATGACATCATCAGCTGCCTGCAGGTCTGGATGTTCTGCCAGCATTCCGCCGCGTTTATGATTGCTCGCAGATGTGTGTCCAGGAACATACTGTACCCAAATCCCTAAATTAATCAAACTTGAGTGCTCTCCAAGCCACTGCTCTCCGAAACGGCATTAGAACTGAAGCAGGAGGAAGGTGGAGAGTGGAGGAGGAGGAGGAGGAGGCTTAAGTATACAAAAACAAAACCAGAAAGCGGGAGGGGAAAAACAAAAAGACAGAAAAGGGGACAGCAGGCCTTCTGAGAATTGCTTCACTTGATAACAGTGGGTTTGGCTGAGTGCTGCTACAGCATGATGCAATGGATCAGCGTATGTGTACACGCCAAGAATATTAAATGGATATGTTAAAAGATGTGTCACTTTGTGTTCCCATGCCGGTCTCCATCTGTTTTTAATTAACTGGCCATTGGTCCTTTATCACAAAACAAGGACTGCAGTGATGTGCAGGTCTGAAACGTATAAAATAAAGATATGGATCTATGGATTATACAATACACAGAGGGCCTAAAAAGTCAAGAAAAAAAATCTCAGTCACTATAACTAACAGCTGAAATAGAAGGTGGAAAAGTATGCTCAAGTATTGAATCTCTAATATAAAAGATTTATTCTAGAATTTAGTTTAAATGTGTTTATATAAGAAACAAAAATTTTGGCTTTAATAGTTTTATGTGTACATCAGCGGTGGGCCGTGCATTTGGTACCTGGGCCTTCAGTGAGGACTTAATCTTACCATCTCTTAATACCACCATCACGTCGCAATTTCTAGAAACCATCAATGCTATACAAAAACAATGCGTGGCATTACAAAGAGAGAAGCATTTCACATATGGAGGGTGAATACCATTTTACTAAAGCAAGAAAACCAGTTAAGACTCCAAACCTACACTACAACCGCAACTGTGCCACCTACATCATCTGGAGCAGTTCAGAATCAATATTTGTCTAATAACATGACAAAAACATAAAAATGTAAATAAAATGCAACCTACTCACCAGAGATACAGACTCATAATTTGCACCGCCCCTCAGAGGCTGTAAACCAGTGGTACCGCTCATATTCACTGGTCTGGAAGTGGTGAACAAACCCTTTCCCGGCTGAGACAAGCTAGCTAGCTTCAGGGTTGGCTGACCTCTCTTCACGATGTCGAATTTGGCTGTAACAGTTTCCCTCTGACCAACTAATCAGAGGACAGAAAAATGCTGACGCTATTCTGGGCCAGCTAGCTGGCCCTGTGAGGCGAATATGAAATCTGATTGTTTAAAGAAACAGAGCTAATTCTTAAGGAGACTATGGTAAAAGAGCCAGCAGTACAGACTTTGAAGGCCCTGGGCAGATTAGATTGACATGGCAGCACATAGAGGCTGAAATCTGATTGGACCAAAAAAATCTAACAGCCACATACATGCACCAAAGCAGTGCAGCCAATAGAAACGCTACGATTTGAAGAGAATAAACTGTTGGGAATAAATTAATACAATTTTATGGAACAAATATTGCAATTTAGGTTGTAAATATAAGTCAGTGCTTCTGATAGTGTTTAGGCCAGCAGAGAAGGCTTTGCTCGCCCCGACCGCCTGCCACTGGCATACATATATATTTATATTTCTTTGAGAAATCTTTTTTTTTGCAATGCTGCTGCTGGCTTCTCAGAATTTCATTATTAAATTAATTGCTCCGTATTATGGTATTATGTGGCGAGTTATTTTCTCCTCAAAATAATATTCCTTGAGAGAGAATAGGAGGCTGCTGTTATTTCAAATGACCCCTTTAAATGTGTGGTGTTACTTAAAGACAGATGGTTCTTTTAAACTAATTTGTTTGCTTCACATTCAAAATAGAGTCAAACTTTCACTTATTTGCACCCTGGCAACTCTTTGTTTTGTGTGTGTCAAGATAAAAACAGGATAGAAGTTTGTGGATAATGAGGCAGTGGGGTTATGATTATTTCAGAGCCAAAAGTTACTCATGCTGTTTTAGCCAATGCAATTATTGTGCAATAGCTATATAAATCTAAAAGGTATACTATAATAAGATTTTAATGCTTCAGAATCCTTATTATTTTCTCAAAGTGGCCGAAATGTCACACGTTAATTATGTTTGTAAAACTAAGTAGTAATCTTATCCCTGAAAACTTTTCCATTCTTGGTGCACTATTCAGATTTACCGTCTCTAAATCCTGGTGATTTTCAAGTAGCAGCTTTCTCCTGTGGCCTGATTTGGTATTCAGCACATGCCAAACTGCTATTTTTTCACACCAGACAAAGTGTTTTGATGGAAGGTGATTGCACCCAAGTCTGGAAGGTGCTTTGGGGGATTTTTGTCTTTTTTATGGACAGTAGTGCACTGTGCGTTGTTTACAGAAGCCTGTTTTATTTTGGAATTGCTTAATCACTTCAGGGAACAGGGTGGGGCAAAAACATGTGAGAATGTGTATGAGTCCAAACAGGAGTATTGCGTGCCACGTGTATGCAGATATACGCGTCCTTCTTTTGTTTGCGAAATTACAGCAGGTTCAGTCGCACACAGCTCCGTTTGTGCCAGGGCCGTTTAAGTTATTAATACGCTGGTGAAAAGGGAACATCCACAGTTCAAGCTGAGTATGTTTTGCTTGTTGTTTGTGAGGAGTTGAAAAGCACACATGCAGCTGTGGTTTGCGCCTTTTTTTTTTTTTTCCTGGAGGCAGAAGCACAAGAATGAAATGTAAAAGGGAATGTGGATGGGAGGCTAAATTTAGGCACTAGCTGGCTGGCTTCCTCAAGCTTGTGGGTGTTTTAATGACTCATAATAAAGCTATTTAGAAGCAGCTCAGTGAAATTAGATACTTGACAAGCTTCGGGTCATTATAGATTCAGATTCTATTGACTTTGTTTTTGATGAAAGTTAGTGGGATGCTGCTGGGCAGGATTGGAGATGGTGGAAGTCCCTATTTGAATTGCCTTTGTGCTGTTTCTCACTACTGAAGGAGTTGACTATGGGTATTAGACAGAACTCTTCATGAAGATTTACTTCAATTTTTTTCCCCTCTGTAATTAAAATGTTGTCTAAACCCGTAAAGATGCCACACTAATCTATAATGATGAGGAGCCATTAGTATTGATTCACACGACGAAGCAGAACTATATCCGTTTCTGCAATTCTGTGATCTGAATTGTGCATTTGGCCATGTGAGCCTTGCTGTTTATCTCATACCAAAGTCTCACACTACAACCAAAACCATGGTTGAATAAGCATTCATTTGTGAAGCAAAATATGGTCTTTTTGCATTCACACGGGTTTTCACAGACTCCCACAGCCCAATAAAGAACACACTTGCGGTGTGCTTGATTCAGCGGAACACACCACATTCTTAAAATTAGGGATATTTCATGGCCTACTTCACTGTTTGTGTGGTAGACTAGGCCAATGCTACAGGTGTCTGGGACATCTTTTAATAGACCCCTCTACAGCACATGCAGGTTTGAGAGAATGAGACACATCATTATTAGATTGCACCAGATTTCTTTCACTACATTTAAAACCCAATCCTTACATAGCTGTGAGTCAAATGAGTTGCAGTGTACATGGCACAAGGGTGTGGAGCTGTACATTATATTATGAGCCTACAGTGACGACAATAAGATATGAAGTGCTTTTACATTTACGGCTTTTTGCAGATGCTTTAATGTGTGGAGTGGTTGACACAAAGCTGCTGGAAGACATTAAACCCGAATTATGTATACATTTTTCGTGACCAAGATATATTTTTTTCGTCATGTACTTTCACATATTCATGTAAGAAAGCAAAGATATTTAACTTATTGTAGAATTTCCTGTTTAATAGTTTTGTTTCATTGAACTAAACTTGACCTTTCTGCAAACACAGTTAAAAATGTATTCAGTCTAATGCCAACATTTCTTGAAAATGTTTTATCTAAGTTATCTAAGATTTTATTAGGTTTTTGGACAGTCACATGGCATAATGATATGGAATAAATTCAGCTTGTAATCAAATGTCTGTAATGCCCCTGCTCTATCATATCACAGAAAAGTTGAAATAACTAAATATATAATGTAAAAAAATATTATGAACAGTACAACAATTTTTTTCAAGTTTTGGATATAAATAGAGATGTAGGCACAGAATCTTACATACATTGTTTGGGGCACTTTCTTTGCCAGAACATTTCAGGTTGAGATATAGCAAAAAAAAATCACATTTTAGCTCAGAACAAACAAACGTTTTAACACCTACAGCAGAAAAAGTGAATGGCTTTCCTCAGGCTGCCACAGTGCAACTAACTCAAGTGGTTTGTAGTCTCCAGCAAAACACACTCATACTAATAGATAAAGGTCTAAAAGTACTATGTATCCAAACCCTACAGATTGAGAGTAGTTAATAAACTGAACTAGTAGAGCAAAAGCAATAACTCTTGAAATTTCTTTTGGTGAATGAAATGTTTTATTGCAAATGCAGTTTAGTTCTGACTTTCTTAAGAACCCTTTGCACTGAAATAGGATGGGAACCTGCAGCTGTCATAAATCAGAGCAAGCAGATGCACACAGATGTAGCTTCATATTCCTGAGGATGTGCATCTGTCTGATCGTTTTCAGCTAGTTGTAGGCTTTAATTAACATAAAGTAAAAGAGAGCTGACAACTTCTCTGGTTCGGAAAAGCCTTTGTGTTACTGATTTCTCTCTCTCTCTTTCTCTCTCTCTCTCTTTGAATGTGTGTGTGTGTGTGTGTGTGTGTGTGTGTGTGTGTGTGTGTGTGTGTGTGTGTGTGTGTGTTGAATAAAGAATACTGACATCTTGGTGAACAATCTCATGTTTCACCTTTTTGATGTTTCACAAGCAGATAGCTTTAGAGTGAGTATATGTGTTATTTGGTGTACATATGTATAAACATGCTTTGTCTTGGTTAAGTTCACAGCCAGACTGAAGATGGTAACACTGGCATGATGCTTTCATAAAAAAAGTAAAATGTTTAGGGAACACATCTACATCTTTACAGTCTTGAACATTATAACCATATAAGGCTGCACATGCATCAAAAAGAAATGTAGTCTACACTATATAGGCTACTGTATAGCCTTGAATAGGACATTTTAGTCAGGAAATAAACAGTAGGTAATGTATTTTTTTGCAAGTACATGCAATTTCTAAAAAAAAATGGAAAGACCCTAAATTATAATGTATTTTCTTAATTTTCTTAATCTATTCCTATGATTTTTTATTACTATGCCAGACGGCACATTAGCAGCAGTGTTGCTCTGTGAAAGATTTTTTTGTTTCTTATTAAAAGATGAAAAAGTTTAATTAATGTTTTAGATTTGAATATGTGTCTAGAATTCACAAATGCCAGGTTGACTGTGTTACTGGTGTGCTAATTACTTAGCACAGATAGATAGCTAGATGTGTGAAATGTGGTAAAGCTGTCTTTCAGGGAAAATATTCCACAAAAACACTTCATGTATTAAAACACCTGATCTTTTTGAATATCCCATTCCACATTTAGTCTCCATTTGCTGTTATAATAACCTCCACTCTTCTGGGAAGATGTTCCGCAAGAATTTGGTTAGTCAATTCAGAAACTGATGTAGGGTGCAGAGGCCTGGGGTGCAATCATTTACATTTACATTTGTGGTATTTAGCAGATGCCCTTATCCAGAGCGACGTACAAAAGTGCTTTGAGTCTCTAGTAATGAATAAAACTACACTGGTACGCAAGATTCTAAACTTAATATAAATATAACTCGAATTCTACAAACTTGGAAAGTGCTAGTTGTAATCAGTGTTCTAATTCAATCTAACAGTGTTTTATAGGGTTGAGGTCAAAACTTTATAGCAGGCCACCAAAGATCTTCCACTTTGACCATTGTAAACCATATCTTGATTAAACCACAACTTGATTTAAGCACAGGGGCATTTTCATGATGGCGCAGGTTCGGGTTTCCTAGTTCAAGTGAAGAGAACATATAATGTTACCACATACAGAGACATCATATGAAATTGTGTGCCTTTAAATTTGTAACTCTTTGGGGAAGAACCTCATGTGCCTAAAAAAGTCAGATGTCCCAATACTTTTGTCAATATGAGGCATATTTATGGTACATTGTCTGTGTTGTAGATGGACCAAAAGCGCTGGTGTGTGATCAGTGTGGAGCTCAGTTCTCTAAAGAGGATGCCTTGGAAACTCATCGGAAGACACACACAGGTAATAATTTCCCTTCTGCCACCACATTTAAAGATTTACCAGCCTACCTATGCTATTTACCTACATTAAGGAGATAAGAAATAGGAAAGCATGCTAAATAAGATTGTCCAAAGGAAAGCTGTGGGAAGTAAATTGAGGCTTTGGACATTTTCATTTTATCTATCCATCAAGGGCATAAGCAAAATCAAAACACTAGTGTGGTCCACATTTTTAAAATGTGACCCACTTCTTATTCATTATCCCACAATGCCCAGTGTGTGCTACATCGGCTGCTAATTTCTAATGTCTGTTATGTTACATTTCCATTCTTCTATTATCTGCTCTCATTCAAATTAGGTCGTTTAGTTTTAAGTTTAAAACTTAAACTTTCAAACTTTCTTGAACTATTTCCCTCACTTTGTGCATGAGATCATCATCCTTTACTTCACTTCTCTCACTGAAAATACTTTGTGGGGTATATTAGCCAACACTATTGTAACTAGCAATTTGATTGGCTAGCAACATCATGAGTACTTTTGCATAAAAATAACATGAACTGTAACATATTTTGTTCTAACTTAAAATGTAAACTTATATCATTGTAATGGCACATTAATAAGTAATGGTCTTTATTAAGTACATCACATACTTCTCTGCAAAAAGTTAATGTCTGGTGTCACATAGTAAGAGCTGAATGATAAAGGAGAGCTGGAATTCTTCAAATCTTCAGCTGGTCTGGGGTCAGATGAGAACCAATCATCACTGCGGATTAGGTTGTCTTGAACAGCTTTAGACAATTTTTACACTTCATCACATAAGATGGATGGATAGATACATAGATAGAAAGAAAATACTTTCATAAACTATAAGGTCTGTGTCTCACCAAGCCCTCCATCACTGCTCATCAATATGCTTCTTTTTAATTGTGTAAATGTAAATATTAGTTATTCATTTTAGGATTTATTTTTTTATGCAGACACCTTTTTCTTTTCTTCATCTATTTTTTCTTTGTTTTTTAGTGCTTTTCAAGTTTGTTTATTTTGGTGAATCAATCCTAGGTCATTCTGGGTCATGCTTGTGTGTGGTACAGTGACACGCTGTCCTTCTTATGTAAATAGGTTATCAGCTTTGTCAGCTTTGCAGACAAGCACATCACACACACACACACACACACACACACACACACACACACACACACACACACACACACACACACACACACACAATGTGAAATGCTCAAAGCACTACAATAGTCCTTGAACCTAAAGGGCTGACCTCTAGTTATCTGTGTTATATGAGAAGCATCGCTCAGCCAGTCTGCTGGTACCGAGAGACAGACAGTAGACTATGTGCCATTACAGGTGTTCCAGACTGCACTAATTAATATGCTCTCTGGGTATAAAAGTGCTCAATCGGGCTAATGATCCACATGTTCAAGCTATATAAAGGGTGAGTCCTAATTAAAGCAAGCTGCCATCATTTTTTATGAGCATGAAGTTGAAAAGCTAATCATCCTTACTATTAACGCATTAGAGGAGATTTCATTTGTAACAAGCTCACTTTTTAAGTTGGACATTTATACCCAAACACTTTTATTTTTTTTTGCCCTTGACTGTTTGTATGTGTACAGTGAGATCAGGGTGCAATACCTATCACCTGTGCTCCATGGGGAGAAATACGATAACCCTTTTAAAAACTTTGGCATGTAACTGTAACTCTTGTGACACACACTTTATCAATAGTTAATGCCTGTGGACATTGGGTGGTGCTCAGAAGTTTCTATCTGCTGTCCCAAACATGGAAACCTCAAGTGCTCTGTTTCACCTTGGCTTCAGATCCAGCACACCAGGCCACATTAAAAAAGACTTCTATATTGTGTTGGTACACACATATGTTGCCATTAACGGAAAGGGTTTTGTCTGCTGCAGTTCTTGAGTGAGATTTCTCCGCTTCAACATGCTGCTAGAAATGCTATTATAATTGGAGACAATCTAAGGATCCACATATTTTTTTTTTCTTTTCTGAAGAGCTCTAAATAAAACACTCGTCTATCCACCTCCATCAGGAATGATGCAAGAAAGCCGGAGGTGAACATCGCACTAAAGCTTTGAAAGTTTAGTCTATAAAACAGAGCGAGGGAGTGAAAATGGTGGCAGGAGAGCTGATTTTGGTGCTAGCACAGACAGAGAAAAACAACATCATGTGCCGATGTTTACACTCTGCCAGAGCACTGTCACAAACTCAGAGCTGACCTACTTACGGGCTGTCTTAAAATAAAACTACAGCTAACGTCTCAGGACCGGGCACTCTTGAAAGCAGGCCAGGGCATCACTGTCTCTCGTTTTACTTATCTACATCACAACGTGTGCTGTATCACATCACCCACGGAGAAAAACATTTAGGGCAGCATGACTTGACTTCATTGAATTGGGCCACTGAATAAACAGTGGTTAAACATGAGCAATGTATCTTGTCATGTTAATTATTAAACAGGCTGTTCCTCACTCGGGTAGATTAGCCCAACAGCTTCTCTCACTCACAGAGATGAGGGGTCAAATGAGGTATCTGTCAATGCCAATATTAAAGCATAGTCTCACTGGATACCAAATTCTAAAAGTGTACATTAAGATCTCTTTCCTTTCTATGTATAATTGTTTTAACTTACGTTTATATTGAGTTTAACCTCCTTCAGTGATTTTTCTTTATTTTTATTATTTTCAACATTTGTCCATTAATACTGAAGACATTCAAACTATGAAAAAACACATATAGAAATATGTAGTAAACAAAAAAATGTTAAGCAAACCAGAAGATTTTTGATATTTCAGATTGTCCAAAGTAGCTACATTTAGCTTTGACCACAGCTTGGCAAACTCAAGAAACTTGTCAAGACTTAGTTTGTGATATTTCATGTCTTCTTACTTTGTTTTGGACCATCAGTTGTCTTGTGTGGAGGAAAGGGTGAGAGCAGAGTCGATAGCCCTATTAGTGCTACTGTACAAATCCATATTATGGTATGAAACACTCAGTTAAGTAAAAAGAAATGACAGTCCATCAATACGTTAGGAAATGAAGGTCAGTCAAATCTCATGTCATACAGTATTGTAACATTAAATGTATCCCAAAAACCATCAAATGGTATGATAAAACAGGCTCTTATGAGGAACGTCCCAGAAGAGGAAGACAAGAGCTACCTTTGCTGCAGAGGATTTATGGAGTTTATTAGAATTACCAGCTTTAGGACCTGCTGATTAGAATAAAAGCTTCTCAGAGTTCAAAGCGCAGACATATTTCAACATCCACTGTTAAGAAGAGACTACGTGAGTCAGGCCTTAATGGTTGAATTGTGGCAAAGAAACCATTACCTCAGAAGAACAGCAAACTGAAGAGACATGCTCAAAGAGTGGACACTAGATCAGTGGAAAACTGTCCTTTGATCGGATGGGAACATGTTTGTTAGACGTACAAAGAGTGAACAGATGATTCCTGAATGTGTGGTTCCCACTGTGAAGCATGGAGGAGGAGGTGTGATGGTGTGAGGATGCTTTGCTGGTGACACTGTGATTTTTTTTCAAAATTGAGGGCAAAATTAACCAGCATAGCTACCACAGTATTTTGCAGAGACATGCCATCCGATGTGGCTTGCAGGTAGTGGGAACCTAATTTGTTTTCCAACAGGACAATGACCCCAAACACACTTCTAGGTTATGTAAGAGCTATTTGTTCAAGAAGAAAAGTGAGTTATTGCTGCTTTAGATGACCTGGCCATCAAAATCAACCAATGTAAATCTAGGTGAGATAGTTTGGTATGAGTTGGACCAGAGAGTGAAGAAAAAGCAGCCAACAAGCACTCAACACCTCTGGGAACTCCTCAAGGTTGTTAAAAAATTATTCCAGGTGACTATCTTGTGAGGCTGACTGAGAGAAGGCCAAAGGTGTGCAAAGCTATCATCAAAGCAAAATTGAAATAAAAAATGAAGAATTTAACATATAAAACATATTCTGCAGTTATTTTGCATGTTTTTGTTTATTACCGGTACATATTTGCATAAATGTTCGTCCAATGCATTCAGTATTACTGGAAATAAAAAAATAATAAAAAAGAAACAACTGAAGGAAAATATATTTACATAATATAATTATGAAATTACACATAAGCCATTTATGTACATATATACAAAAAATATATATTGCCCTGGGTTCACAGAATAGACTCTAGCTCTGCAGCCCTATAAGGGATAATGTGGGTAATGAATGATTAAATTGGTAATTGAAAGAAAGAAAGAAAGAAAGAAAGAAAGAAAGAAAGAAAGAAAGAAAGAAAGAAAGAAGGAAAAACAAATGTTACTTTATTACTAATGTTGATGAATGTGTATTCATTGTTAATGAAAGAAAGAAAGAAATGAAATAAATATTTTCTTAAATCTTTTAAATCTTTCACAATGACAATACACATTTATCAACATAGTGATTTGTTCATTCATTCGTCTTCATTAACCACGTTATCCTTGTCAGGATTGTGGATCTGGAGTCTATTCCAAGTGCCTGGGGCAATATTCCCTGGATCAGACATTAGACCATCACAGGGTCCCATACACACACAGTCCTACACTCATTGATACACTAAGGTCAATTTATTGTAGACTGTCCAACTATAATGCCAGCATGTTTTTAAAATGTGTTTTAAAACTTGAAGACTTGAACATGTTATTAGTTTTATACAGTGGCATATAGAGTTTAATATACAGATGGGCGATAATTTCAAGAAATAGCTGGTGGCTCTGCTTAGCTGTGAGAGGCATTTAGCTGGCATGGTTTAGGTTTTAAAGTTTTTTTATAATGCTATGATGAATCATGTATCTCCTGCAGAGAGAGGTCTCTGTCTGGATGACTCCTCCTCCACTCAGAGGACACAATGGCTACTGAATGATTTGAAGAGGATGCAAATGATCATATGCCAGGGCCTTTGTAGTCTTTTCCAGCATTGAAGTAAATCATAAGCCAGGGACTATGTAAAGTTTTTGAAAATCTCAATCCAATTGAACATTGATGTGTAGACATCACAGCTCTCCATAACCATCATTAAAACACCACTTGATGGAACATATTTTAGTAGAATGGCTCTTCAGAACAGTTTCAAAGATTTTGTGCCATATTGCATGGATACTGTCGATCTATGTTGGTTTTTCCTTTAATTTGTCAATCATCTATAGTGGCCATGTACTAAGTGACCAAATTCCTGAGTTGATTTTCTTTAGTTAGAGGTTTAAAATTATTTATATGCTGTGCATTTCATTGCAAATTCTTTCTTATCTGTTTATTTTTCCCACCACCATGATATTCATGACACTTGAGACCTGTCTCTCCATCTTTAGATGAGCAAAGCAGCATGTAATTAGATTCCCGAGTTGGTGGAAACAGACAGTTATAAGGTCTTTATTAAATAAATATTGATTGCCTTTGTTTATTTCACAGTGTAAATAAGGCTCCAATTGGCAGGGTGCGAATAATTTTGTTTATACTGGGAGAAAGACACAACTAACTATGATTGCAGGGATTAATTATCACACTTAAACTGAAAAGAGAGACATGAATACACCCAGCTGCTTATCAGAACAGCTTGAGAATTTTGAAGAAACATTTCTGAAAGAAAAAAAAGCACCAGGATATTTTTGGTGTCTGTTGCTTTCGCTCTGCTTCTAGGAAGATCGTAAAGACAAGCCTTTTCTCTCTAACCAATAAAATGGAACCTTAATTAAGTGAATTTGTCTGAAAAAAGGAGCAGCTTGCAGTTTCACAGTTTCACCTATGTACTGCAGATGAGTAGGACCTCTTATGCCCCAGATGATACACCCGCAAGCAGGTGAAGCACCTCCAGCTATGTCTCGGTTGTGTGTCTGGTGACATTCACAGATGGAGATTTGTGGCCTCTGTGTCACGTTTATTTATGCAACCTTTATGTCTGCTTTCTCTTCAACCAAGTATATGGCAGAATCATGTCAAGACTTCTTTAAACTAGTAGCCTTGATGAACCAACTGTTTTACATTTTACTATTTCCTTTCCGTTCCATATGCGTTCCACAATGGAAGCTTCTCGATTTTCTCAAAATCGCAGTGATATCTGTACAGTGTACATTTGTGGAAATATAAATTATTCTGGCCTGATTAATAAATGCCATTTATTCATCAGTATTCCATTTTGTATAGAATGTGACACAAGTTGTTTATACATTATACATTATATATCATTCCCTGTCCACCTAAAGTGTGGGAACAGGATTAGGTCTGTAACTTCTGCACCAGTTCAGGCCTATTGTGTCCCTTCTCTTCAGGGGTCATGGGATCATCTGACCAGTGTGAAAAGCAAATTCTCTCTCTTTTGTACAGCAAGGCAAGCAATGAGAACGACTTGCTACAGCTGCGTTTTCAATTTAGCCTGGAGAAAATAGAAAAGAAAGCTGTATTAAGGATTAGCTTTGGCCCCTTAGGATTGATCACACTTCAAATCAATTCCCGAACAAACTAACATCTAATGATGCTCATACAATCACCTAATAGTACTGGTGCTTAGGGTACTGGATGGATTTTTATTAGAATGTTTCTTGCATATTTAAATGTAGATTTAACCAAGATTGGGTTTTTTTCTGTTCCTCTGTTTATCCTGTCTTTTATATTGTATTCAATAAAACTTAATTCAATTGATTTACATTTCAATTCAATATCATTTGTCTAGCACTTTTAAGAGTATTTATTGCCACAGAGCAGCTCTTCGGCTGATTGAATCCGTAATGATGAAGCCAGGTGATGATGCCAAAGAAAGACACCCCGAAACAACATTGTATCCGTATCTAATTAAGAGGCTATAGAGAAAAAAAAACAGTGACTAGCTGGTCATATAAATTTTTGAATAAGCACTATTTTTCTGAAACAACAACAAAAAATAAAACATAAAGGCCAGGAATAAATAGAAACTGGAGTTACTGCCCAGATTTTATATTCCTGGGGAAAAAAACATATTTCAGAAATTGTGCAGAAACAAACATGACACTGAAATAATCCCATGGTTACTTTAAATAATCACAGAATGACTCAGTGTGTGTGTTTGTGTGTGTGTGTGTGTGTGTGTGTGTGTGTGTGTGTGTGAGAGAGAGAGAGAGAGAAGGAGAGAGGAGAGGTGTTTGTTACTGATGCTGTGTGATAGGGTCATGTGAGGTCTGCGGTCTGCCAGAGATTTCACACAACACTCCCCCTGCTGGCCTGCATAAAGAATCAGTGCATTCACTAGAGCCAGTGCATGATCGAACTAGTTCCTTATACAAATAGTTATGAACAGTTCATATTAGCATGCATGTCTTTAGAGGCCTTACTGAATATAGCACAGGTGGCATTTAATTGTTATAAACCGTCTTAGTATCTTTTTCATGTCTAAGTTCATTTTCTGATGTACTTTTTTTTTTTTTTTGTGAAAGAGCTCTTTATTCTTTTTTTTTTTGCACCCAGGTTTTGATTCCAAGAAGTAATTATTCACACAGAATGTAATGAATATAATGAATGCATAAAAGGCAAAGGCTCTTTCTGACGTGCTTGTGTGTTTTTGATAATCTACCAAGCACCTGTTTCCTGTGACCTGGGGCTCATTATGAGCTGTGAAAGGCAGCTTGTTATGCTGGAATACTGATGTCCTGCAGAGAATTTTCTCTCCTTTTATTTTCCATTTGTTCTCTTCTTCTGCTCTTTCTCTGCATCTCCCTTTTTCTATAACTGTTCAGAGATATTGTTACTGTTCTCGTAACAAGGCATCAGGTGGAACAGGTTGTATGTTTTCCATTTCCATTGCACTGATCATTTCTTTTTTTGTTTATTGATGATATAACCAATTCTGTTTTCTGCATTGTTATTTTTCTATCCCGTATTGGCATTCTCCACATTTTTTCCTGATTAGCTGTAATTGTACACAATTTTACATGTTTCTGTGACTGTCTTAGAGAAAAGAAAGAAAGAAAGAAAAACACCCTGTGAAAAAAGTCTTATTGTCTTGTTTGATGAGATGCTGCTGAGAGTTCTTTTGTGGGACAGAAAAGCTTTCTCAGCAGATCCATGTTTTAAAAGAAGTATCCAGAGAGTGTGAAAGAGCTGGACCTATGACACAGGGAATAATAGAATGGGTCATTGGGACATTCAGGCTGATGGTTCCTTCACTGTCCAGATGGCCATTTGAATAAATCATAGATAGAGGAACAATGCATTCTTGCAATAGGGCTTTAGGCGTGACCATTTGGGCTCAGGAATGACTCTTAACTCTTTAAATTATTAATAGGGTAAATTGGTCAACATTTGGCCTGATATGAATGGGCTCTAAAGAGGTTGTGGGAGCATGCAAAAAAAAAAATAGGGTAGTATCTGTGTCGCAAGCTTCCACAGCCTTTAAATCAAAATTAAATAAACTCAATGTATTATGAAGTAAAAGTCTGCAGTGGCTCAGTTTCTAAACATGTTTCAAATGCAGAATTCACACATCTTTGCTAAATCGAGCTATTTCTTGACACATATTGTTTTTTTGAACTTTAGAGGGAATAAATCAGTCAGTTTAGATAAGGCGCCACAGTGATTGAATGGCGTGTGGTGAAGTTAAGCAGCTCGCTGTGTGTTTACTCTCGGTGTATCCATCCTGGTTACGTTAATAGAATTCCAGAACATCTCTCTGACAGCTCTTGCTCTCCATATGAATCATCTGTATCTCATTCCCCACACTAATTCCAATTTAATTGCCTATTGCCCACAGGCACTTCAATGGCAGTAACAAATGGTTTGATTTTGGAGTCCTCATCAGACGGCATTTTAAATGCAACATGCTAACCCCACTTGAATGCACAATGAAGCTGTGGCACAAGCTCCTGTATACTAATCACTCCCTCTCTTATACTCAGCCTTTCTCCTTTCCTCATATCTGATTAAAATGGATTTGTAGAACTGGGAAGGAGCAGGCAGGCTGTCTCCACTGTTGTAACTAATCATCAACCAAAGAAAGGAGCAGTTTGTTCCCATATTTGTATTTGATCATCTCTCTCTCTCTCTCTCTCTCTCTCTCTCTCTCTCTCTCTCTCTTAAATGTAATAATAATGTGATGCTGATACTGCATTTCACCACTGAAAAAGCTTAGTATAATAATGATTAGGCATTATTGAAAGATTAAATGAGATTGAAAAAAAAATGTAGCCGAGAAAAAGAATGAAAACAATAACACGTTCCAGATTTATATCTGAGATATAATTTGAGGTCCTGAGTTGTTGTCTTGTCTTGTGTGCCGTTACCTGTCTAATCACACTCAGCCAATGCTAGCCTGTCTCAATTTACTGTGTGCAGTGGTATTTGAGTAAAGCCAGTAGCAGGATTCCAGTGTGCGCTCTTCAATTCAGTGACACCCCACTCCTTATTGTCTATGCTCAGCAAGGGTCATCCAGGTCCCCCACATACACATTCCTTTAATCTGTCTCCTGCTTCCCCTGACCTCTTACCCCACCGTAGCTCATGCCATAAAATCTCAAACCTTCTAGCAGCACATATTCTTTCCATCCCTTTTTTATCATGAACAAATAATAGTCAAATATATTATGATACTATGCATGTCAAAATCATTTGTATGACAGTTTACACCAGATGTAGATGTTTGTTAGTCTTTAACTGGTGTACAGGGTTTCACTAAAGTAATATAGACAGTTAACAGAACAGCCAGCAGAAACAATTATTTTGTCAAACAAATAAGGAGCAGAAGTGTAACTGGGCATGCATTTATATAACTTGCCAGCAATTACACTTTTTTTTGGATCAGTTTAAATCCATATAAAATGGTTATAAACAGTCACATCCTCACTGGCAACAAACCAATCTGGTTTTTTTTTCAGAATGAAAGGTCTCCAAATGTAAAACACTATTGCAAGCTACTATTATGCCCAGTAAAACACATTCAGAAAGAATTTATGACTGAATCCCAAACCATATAAAGTAAATTTGAAAAGTTGTAAACTGAATGGAAATATCAGTGGTGTAATGAGTAGCAAGTAGTAGGCAGTTTGAATCACAGCCATTGTACTTTTTGCAACTTGTAAAATTACTTTATTGTTCACATCATTGTGACACTTACAGAATCAGGCGAAAGAGCATATACTGTACTTTTGAACTGAGATTGTCTTTTTGTTTTAATCACCTAGTAAGTTCTCAAGCAAACAGCCTGGCCTAAATGCCCCTTGTCTGTGTGTGTGTGTGTGTGTGTGTGTGTGTACTTACATACTGTACATATATACAAACATATACAGCGGATCATCCGTCTCCACATTACTCTGACCTCTACACCTGCCTGTCCATTAACCTCCTCCTTGGCCTTCCTTTTTTCCTACTTCCTGGTGGCTCCATCCTTAGCATTCTCCTACCGATATACCCATATCCCTCATGTTTGAGCACAGGCAAAAGAAACAAAACACAGGGCTTAAATAACTTTCATCTGATATTTCCAAGCTTGAAATACGAAACTACAGAGAAACTCACCATGTGTCTTTTTGCACTTGCAGCTATCCAGAGTTCTCTAGCTCAACAACTTTTTAACTGGGCTATGACAAATTCTACAAAAAAGTAAAAATTACTTATTTTTGTGGACTAGTTTCTTTTCTTAATTAGAGCATATGTAAGGCCTTACAAATTAAATGTCCTGAATGATTTTTTTTTCTTTTATGGTATATTGGTGGACTCTCCATTACTGGACTCTCACTCCTATACTGCCATGCCTTTGCTGTAAAGCATTTTTATATTGTAGGAAAAAAATATTAACATTTTTGTTTGTTCTTTTTAAAAATCTCTTTATTGTTGTGTTAGCTGTTATTAGATTAGATTAAACTTTATTGTCATTGTGCAAGGCACATGTGCAGAGCCAATGAAATGCAGTTAGCATCTAACCAGAAGTGCATAAGTGGCCTATATACAATAAATAACGGTAAGATAAATAGGGTATGAGGTCCATATGTACAGGGATGAGGGTGATTAATGTACAGAAGGTGCAGTAAGTAATAATATATGGTATATATTGTAATATACAATATAATGTGCAAAGATAATGCATAGATAGATGTCAGAAGATAATAGCATGATAGTTATGTACAAATATGAATGGATGTATGATGCAGTATATATATATAGTATAAATATGGGTGAAATGTGCAATAGTGCAAATGAGTTATGGCTGTTGCAAAAAAAGAAATGTGTAGTGGATAAGCAGTGCAAAATACACAGAAAGTGACAATGCAGTATTGAATCAGCTGTTCAGTGCAGTAACAGCCACAAGAAAAATGCTCGATGGGAGAAGGGTGCATAGTCCATTGGGGTGAGAGGTATCTTTGATTATGCCCTTTGCCTTTTGCAGACAGCGGTTATTGTAAATGTTCCCCAAAGTGGATATCTGAGTGCCGATAATTCGTTGGGCAGTTTTCACCACCCTCTGAAGGGCTTTACGGTCCAAAGCAGTGCAGCTGCTGTACCACACTGAGATGCAGTTAGTGAGGATGCTCTCAATGGTACAGCTGTAAAAGTTCTCTAGTACCCTGTAGCACAGGCAGGACTTTTTAAGTCTCCTCAGAAAAAAACAGGTGCTGAACAGGATAGAAGAGTTCAGAGACCAGGTGAGATCCTCAGATATGTGGACTCCAAGGAACTTAAAGCTGGGTACATGCTCAACAGCACCACCGTGGTGCCATCTGCAAACTTAACAATGCTATTATATTAATGATAACATATTTGAATGAGCATGTTAACATGAGCATAGTAATTACCTAGAACAGCTGCTAGACATGAAATTCCAGAAAGAGGAATGTGAAGGGATGTAGAAATAGCGATAAAATACAGCACATTGTGGAACACAAACTGTCATATAACTGTAAATCTAGTACAAACAGTCACAATGTTATTGCCAGCACAATAAGGCACTTAACACAAAAACGGACTTAGCCGGGTAAAAAAGCATATTAGTTTCGTGCTCAATACATAGATAAAATGCTATCCAAAGACTTTTTTTTAAATGTGTGAGGTTTTATTACCGGATAGAGAGTGAGAAAGAGAGAGAGAGAGAGAGAGAGAGAGAGAGAGAGAGAGAGAGAGAGACTCTAAGTACTTAAAGTCATTTCTCCCATGAATTGAAGTACTTGCTTATTATTATCCAGTCTGTTAATTCACTTTCAGGATAATTTATGTTAGCCTAGATGGAATTTAGTGAACTGGATATCTGGGCAAGCATTACATGGGACTGTGCAGCACATTGAAGCTTTTAAAGCATTACATAATAAACCTATTATTTTATTCACCCCATATTGTGAACAACATACTGTATGCACAAACTAGACAAATAATAGTAAGTGAAGTGCATGTTGTGTATATGTGTATATTTATATTGGCAAAATAAAAATTATGCGTCACTGGGACCTCCCCTGTTGGGTAGTGAACTGAACAAAAGGGTTGAAGTGTAGAGGAAAACAGGAAGCAGTGTAAAGCAGAGGGAAGAGCTACTGTATCTCCTGCAAGTGTGGAGTGTTGACACTTATCTTGTGTGAGTGGCTAGCTCCATTAACAGGCCCATTCACCTCACCTTAAGCAACTGTGTCAGCTTCTTCAGAACCATTAAACCTCTGCTGGGAGTGTGCTGAGTGGAGAGCAACAGAGATATATAAAGAGTCTGAGAAACACATTGTGCCCTCTCAGGAGCCAGAGAGATGGTATAAATAGATAGAGTTGCAGAGGTAAATTATTCCTAAAGACACAAGCAAGACACAAGCAAGTAGAAATAGCTTTGTACTTGTCCTGTTTTCCCCTTCTTTTTCTGGTTACAACAGCGTTTAACAGAAGTGTTTTTTTTTATTTCACTATAAATTTAGCATCATGGGCCCTAAGAAGTGTAGTGAAAAGATGGTTGTAAAATGAATAACCATTGAAATGAAGAAAGAAATTGTAGAAAAGCATGAACGTGGTGTACGCACACGAGATCTTTGTCTGCAATATGGCATGTCTAGTTCAACAGTGAGTACAATCAAAAAGAACAAAAAGTTATTTATTTCTTTATGTTTATAATTTATTAGCTTTTATGTTTATATTTTGTTGTTTACACAAAGTATATTTGTGTGTTAAATTAGGCATAAAATATTTTTTAAGGGCTAAAATAAGCGATCGCCTGAGGTCTGGGAACGGATTAATTGCTTTTACAGTAATTATTATGGGAAAATTAACATGCGAGTACAAGGGTATGGGAACACGAGCGAACAAATATTAGGAACGAATTATTCTTGTAAACCGGGGGAAACTGTATATTTTAGACATAGTAAGTTAATACTCTGATAATAAGTAAAGTTTTAATGGATATAAAAAATAGTTATGCAAGTATTCATTCTTTCTTATTTGATGGTTTTTTTTTTTCATTATCTGCTTCTTCTACCTTATTCTTCAGTCTTAACTATCTGAAGCCTTAAACAGGGAAAAAAATCGAAATACAAGAGAACGAATGCATAGGCTGAGAGAGTGCTTTCTAGCCAATATTTGCACAAAACTCCCATTACTGCCAGGTTGTATGTTGATAGAGAACAGAAGCTGATTTTTATGTGTCTCGGGTTCCATTGTGGCTTTTTCTCCTCCCTTGTTTCTCTGAGCTCTGAGGCAAATGCTGATTGATTGACTGGAAAGTCAATCCTGGCCTACTGTTTATAAGCCACCTCTGGGAATTGACATAGATTTTAAATTAGAGACAGCTTTACTTTAAGCAAGAGATGCCAGATTGCACAGTTTATACAAAGGAAAGGGAGACACATAGTGCTTTTCCATTGGCAAATACCAGACCTGATGCTGATGCCTAAGGTGAGACCATTCTATGTTTTTCCACCGTGAAAGTGCCAGTTCTTGGATCTGTTGAAAATGTTGATAGTCAGGTTTTATTATGCCATATGACAGTCACATGGTGATTTTTTTAATGAAAGCTAATAAACATGTAAACATTGCAGGGATTTTTTATTGTAAAAATGCATGAAACACCTGTGATACAAGTATTAATTTATCTGTAATTTCAACAAAATTAATAGGGTGTATAATGCTTAGGATTATGCTATCGTGAATTGCTAGCATTTCTGCCTTATTGTTCCGCAGACCTTGATTTGATCCTAAACTAGAATTTCTTTGCATGCTTTTCTTCTATGTGACTGGGTTTACTCTGGGTTTTCTGATTTCTTTTCACCTATAATATACATGCAAGGTTGTTTGCTCTAAATTTTATTTCCTTATAAATAAATACAGAAATATAGAGGGTGCCCTGTACCGTCATCTCATCTGCATCTTACCTCAAGCCCAGTATTCCCAAGATAGGCTTCAGCACAACACAGACCAGGATAAAACTGTGTCTTAACATAAATGAATGAATGAATGAATGAATGAATGAATGAGTGAATGACTGGATGGTAAATTCAAACATGAAAATTGTAAAGCCGTCCAAAGTTTTTACTACATTTAATTAATTTTTGGGTTCGTAACACTGGGTCGTATTTTGTCATACCATTTATAACATTTATAAGAATAACATTCAATGTATTTATAACAATTAAACACCAAAAGAATGTTTATCTTTTCTTCATTCCTCGCTTCACTTCTGTCTGTCTCTCTATCCATCGCATTTTCATTTTCTTTCTCTCTCTCTTGCTGAACTAGGCTCAGACATGGCTGTGTTTTGTTTGCTGTGTGGAAAACGCTTCCAGACTCAGAAGGCTCTGCAGGGCCACATGGAGGTCCATGCTGGTGTACGTAGTTACATTTGCAGTGACTGTGATCGAACTTTTCCCAGCCACACGGCTCTCAAACGTCACCTCCGCTCCCACACAGGTAAGTCTTTATCTACCTGGTTAAGAGAGTTTGGGCTAATTGGATTTAATTTAGCTTTTTCATTTTGATTTTTCATTTTAGAAACCCTATTTTCAAAATCCGGGGGTCAATCCACAGAAAGATCATCTCAGGCAAAAAACATCTATTTTCACAGTTATTTTTATTACTTTTCTATGGGCTGTTGTAGCCATATAACAAGTAACTCAAAGAACTGTTCCCTGGTCCTTCTGAAATGGGTGGTCTTTGTTTGATTTAACCAAACAGCACCACAAGCTACATTAGTGTGAAAGCAGCCTATCTTGTGCTGGCCTGCCTGAAAATTGTCAATCTCATTCCACATATGTCCAGAAGGTCCTGTTTAGCTATGACAACTCTTGGGAGTTTATTAATGGAAATAGAGTGTAGATTGGTTTAGTCTTGGCAGACAAAATCTGCTGCACTTGGCACCTGATTACTTTATTCACGATATGCAGAGTACATAGATATAGAAACAAACTTGATAGGCCTTCGCACTAGCATCAAGAGATCCAATCAACATGTGGATAAAGTTTCATGGCTGAACTAGACATCTTTATGGCTTCAGTGATGGTACCACAGAAAAATAATAAAAAAAATATGGCTGCCATTTAGTAAACCCAACTGCACAAAAGTGACATATAGCATTGCACCACAATTTCAAAAACATTTTCTACTCAAGATTATGAGTCCCACCCCACACAATCTAAGAATTGGTAATGAGTGCTGAATTACTCTACTCACCTGCCTCTGCCAAATTTTTCTGAGACTTGGAATCGACTGCATGCCTGAACTGGAGAAAGCAAAATGCAAAGAGTTGTATTAAATGCATTTGCAAGCCTCATCTTAAATTATACAATTGTAGAATGCAGAGAATTTGTTGTGGTTGATAGTGTGCTGGTGGCAATACATAAGGTTTAAAGTGCACATCTGGCCATGTCACTGATAAGCCATGTGTATGTGTGTCTGATTCAGAAGCCTCTCTCCTCTCTACATTCTGCACATGTAGTGTCTTCTCATTAATATGCCATTCCTGTTCCCTCTCCGTTTCACTGGCAGGCCATTTGCAGACAGTGGCGGCTGTCTAATGTTCACAGCTGTGTTTGATAGGGCAGACAGAGACAAGCGAGCTGGATTGTTTATGGCACAGAAAGCTCTCTGAAGCTCCTTTTAGCTCGTCTTTCATGCCTTTTAATGTCATTTTGTCAGACCATTTGGAGTTTTTTTTTAATGGATGTCTATTTTACTTTGAATTCTACAAA
The DNA here is from genome assembly GCF_014805685.1 of Silurus meridionalis. Taxonomy (NCBI): domain Eukaryota; kingdom Metazoa; phylum Chordata; class Actinopteri; order Siluriformes; family Siluridae; genus Silurus; species Silurus meridionalis. The sequence goes on along the minus strand of NC_060895.1, from coordinate 8,395,281 downwards.
CAGTTATATGGTTATGTATTACCGACTTAAACAAAGACACTGACAGTTTGCAGTTTATGCCACAGCAGCCATGATTGGCTACCTACCCTAGAAAAGATCAATACAGTAAATGTAAAGTCTAATAAACTAGAAAAGAGTTCTGTGTATGTGCTGGGTAATTGACATTACTAGTGTATGTTGAATCTTCCCAGGGCTGAGCGTTAGCACATTAGCATGCCTGCGGCGATGCGAGTCTGGCCGACCGGCTGCCCGCCTCAGCTCCATTAACTTTAATGACAGACAGGCTGCGGGGCTTTTTGCAAGGTGCATCTGATCAGTTGATGCAGGTACCTAAAGACTGCTGCTCTATATATCATCATATATCTGGTCTCTTAGGGCTTCAGCATGCCCTTCCTCTTCACTCTGATAAAAAACCCATTCATTTCAGACTGCCACGATTACTAAGAGTGGAATTGAATGTGAATAGTATGCCTTGATGTGCTTTGGGAATTTTTTTTCCGCATTGTCTCTTAAGATGGGGGATTACACTGAAGCATGACAGTACATAAAAAGAAATGCAATTTATTTCGAGGCATGGCTGCCACTTGGACAGGGAGATAATGAAAAGCATGGGTCACTGCTGATGGCTTAAAGCGTGGCCGGCTGTGCTGAGATGCATTAAATATTGGGTGCTTTATAAGCTTGACCGCATCCCATGCTGCTGTCGAAGAAAATTATAAGCTGTTAGCCGGCGCATAAAGGCAATTAGCAGCCAGCCAAAGCTAGTCAACACTTATTGTAGTCAACTATCACATCGATTATTGTCAGTAAAAAAGCAACCGCTCAACAAGCCACATATGATATTGAAGCTCAAAGGGGGGTTCTGGTTCAATGGAACTATTTTAACTGCTTTATTGTGTAGCATGCATATGAGTGAGTATGATGTCTTTGTGGAACAGGTGACCACCCATATGAGTGCGAGTTCTGTGGCAGCTGTTTTCGAGATGAGAGCACTCTGAAGGGCCACAAACGCATCCACACTGGAGAGAAACCGTATGAATGCAACAGCTGTGGCAAGAAGTTCAGCCTCAAACACCAGCTGGAGACACACTACCGCGTACACACAGGTCAGAGCTCCAAGTCCTCACACAAACTCTGTGCACAAGTAAAACACTTCAATTCCTTATAAATGACTCTTATTGAAGAAAATGTATAAGAAACCAGTGGTGGGCAAAATACTTGAGTTGCACTTAAGTTAAAGTAGAGATAGACTAGGTAAAATATTACTCCAGTAAAAGTAAAAGTGCTCTCTCTAAATTTTAAATTAAGTAAAAGTAGAAAAGTATTTTCCTTCAAATATACTTAGACACAAAATGAACTTACATTTTTGTTACAAGACGCTTGCTTAATCAACTATGTGAAAAGACTTAGTTACTCAGTTACTTGTGTTACTCAAAGCACATCAAGCTTTTATTAAAATGATTATATAGTAAAACACTGATATCTTTCAAAATGATCATAAGCCCAAAACCTTCTTTTTAACTAAGACTTTTGTTCGTGCTAAGTAGATACCACCAAGCGGGAATCAAAACAAGTTAAAAACAGAGCGTGTGCTCTACCCTGATTGGTGAATTGCTGTGTGCTTAACTACTTAAGTTTTTTGACTTTGAAGAGTAGTGAATTTAAAGTAAAAGTCTCCCTGAATGGAAATACTTCAGTAAAGTGCAGTACCGAAAAAGCTACTTAAGTACAGTAACAAATTACATTTACTTTCTTACTGTCCACCACTGTGAGAAACTGATTTGGGAAGTCAGGAACATTATATAAAAATATATAGATAAAGAAAATATAAATAATATTTAAGTCATGAAAAGATTGAAAATTGATTGAAATATATTTATGATATTTGGTAGCATAGCAAGTGTATTTGTAAGAAAAGCTGTGGGGGAAAACTGATTTACTGATTAAAACCCCTTTAGAATGGTTTGGGATGCTACGGATTAAATTTCATGGCTCTGTGATGGCTGTGTGATCTTGGGTGGCATATTAAACTGTGGTTGAGGTGGAATTACAGGCTGATTGCTGCTTCAATTCGCTCTTCAATAAGGCAAACGCTAAGCCACCCTATCAGGTTGCCAGTCAAATAATTGACTTCTTTTTTGTCAAACAAGGCCACGGCTCTGGACTAGGTGCATGTAGATAATGAGAGCAGAGAGGAGCTCCCAGCCAAAGGCCAGTAGTCCAGTTGATAGCCAACAATGGAATCAGTGGCATTTACAACCATTGTCAATGACAGATCACAAATCACTAGTTTTCTGCTGACAATGACAGGCTGTTAACATTGTTACCCATTAGATTTTCACTGCACAAAATGTAATACACACCCTGTTAATATATAAATTAATAAAAAAAGCATTTTTGCACATGATTCTCTACTAATTTTTATGTTTTTTACAGCCACATACACAAGTACACATTTCTGATTTTGAATTATTCATATATAAAAAAATGTCAATAGCCTCCACATACACACACACACACCCACGCACGCACACACCCACACACATTACTTGATGTAGTGTTGATATGCCCCAAAGTGGCGTTGTGACTGACTTACAATATGTATTACTGTGATAGCCTTACGCTTTTCCATATGATCCTCAGGTGAGAAGCCATTTGAGTGCAAGATGTGCCACCAGCGCTCACGAGACTACTCAGCCATGATCAAACACCTACGCACCCACAATGGAGCTTCACCCTACCAGTGTACCATCTGCCAAGAGTATTGCCCTAGCCTTTCGGCCATGCAGAAGCACATGAAAAGCCACAAGCCTGAGGATGTTCCTCCAGACTGGAGGATTGAGAAGACCTATCTGTACCTATGCTATGTGTAAGACAGCCGAAGAAAGAAAAAAAGGAAAGAAGAAAACTGCTGGCTCATTCACTCATTTTGCTCCCAGCCTGGGCCAAAGATGGAAAAGGAAAGTGATCAAAGCTGTTGTGTAGAATTACATTTGTATTTTCTTTTTATTGCCATTTCATATGCACATGTTCAAATTCATCTCTAGGAACAGTACACTGTTCTTGCTTTGCTAAATGGAATGTAATGACATAAAAGTGGAAGAACCCAATCAAACAAATATGATATTTCATGATATTATAGCCTAGAACACTTCTCAGTAACAAAATCCAAAATTCTACTTGTTATACTTAAAGTAAATCACATACTTTTTGTATTTACAGCAAAATATAAAACACTAAATATTTATACAAACCTTAAAAAAAAATTTGTTTAATGTTTTTGAAAAAAAAATAATGTGGAAACCAGCTAAATTAAATCAAACTCTAAATAATCCAAATTGAATAAAAAATTATTTGTCAGATGCCCTCATGCAGAGTAATTTACAGTTATACAGATGAGCAAATGACCTTTTTCAAGAGCATAGCAGTGGCATCTTTGGGGTGCTGGGATTTGAACCCATGACCTTTCAAGTAGAAGTCCAACATCTTATCCACTGTGCTACCACTGAGCTTGGCTGTATTCAGCAGTACAAGGCTGTCACACTGCTCATGTTAAGAGTCAGAAGCACTTATTAGTGACCATTTGATCATAGACAAACTCAAATTCTACTACATTATGGTCACAAAATATCGAGGATGTTCAGGGATGTGTTCAAAAAATGACTACACTGTGCACTTTCACCACTGTGGTGATGTCATAACTAAAATGTACAGCATAGTCATGACTTCAGACAGGGTTTGCTTTTTATTAGCTGTCCAACATTCTCCTACCATTAGAATTAGTGTAACAGGGTTAATTGTAAAATTTTTTAAAGTGCATATGTTGTTATGTGATAAAGTGGTACAGTATCAGTGGATAAAGACTCATTTAGGACTGCACAGGTTAAGTTTTTTTTTTTGGACCATACATAAATATTTTGACTTCTGCAATGACGTGTCAATTTGATATTAATTATAGAGAAGGCTGATTTAAAAAAATGGGGTAATTAAAACACATATAAAATGTAAAAGATCAAAGTAACCTAACTAGAGACTAATAAAGAATATGCAGTATTCAGCTCTACAGATGTTACCTTCTCATGGTTCATTTCCTTTTTCCGTTTTTTTCTTTTCACTTGAATTACTTGATTGTCTTGAGTTGACCTTGAGTGCTCGATTTATTTTTATATTGTACCACAGCACTGGCGCATGCACTGGTGATTGTTCAGAAGATGTTGATGAATTTTCTAGAACAGTAGCTTTGAGAGATGTGTCAGCTGCAAGGCGAATCACAGGTTTTTACTAATTAGTTTGCGCTAATGCACTATTGTTTCTATAGTAACTATGAATACAGCGACTCGTGTGGCAGATTCTCTATATATACCGACAAAAAATGTTCTGTGGAAGGAGACTCCAGTGTCACAGCTTTGTAACAGTCAGAGCTAAGCTTTCCGAAATGCTGCAGTTCTTGTCAAAGTAACTAACCAGTGAGAGAAAAGAATTAGGGAGCAACTTTTCATAATAGCATATAATTTGATAACAGGGAAAGAAAAACGTCATCACAGAGGTTCTACAGCATTAACTGTGAGAACCTAGGAATAAAAAGTATGATTCTTTAGTAAATTTAAATATAAATTGCTGTGATATATGGGTAAATATAATTTTTTTTTTTAATTATAAAAAATTCAGGACAAGTTGTTTTTGGAAAATAATCAACATTTATTTTCCTATAACCAGACAATGGTTCAGTGAGCCATAACAAAATCATAATCACCTGCACTCAGTGAGAGCTGCACAAAGATACTCTTTGCATTAATATCAGGTTTAGCATTGCGCAAATGTATGCTTTCAGCCCTCCGTGTGCTACCTCCTCATAGCTCTTTATTTTGCACAAAAGCACATATGATTTGTGTTTATAAATTTGCATAATTTTAAAAATAATTTGTAGTTTTTCTTAATTCTCAGAGATTTTCATTTACTTGACTGACATTGTATTTTACACTCCGTATCTGATTTACCATTTGTAAAAATGAACAGAACCGAATCCTGATCTTTTGTTTTCAAAGGATTTTCTAAAATGTTTGAGAGCTATGGTTTAAGGGTAAAGCTTAAGAATAGAAGTGTTGTCTTTTTCTGTGAAAGTGATTGTACATGCAGTGCTGCAACATACATAAAGTGGGTGTAATGCTACTCATGGGGGTGTGTGTGTGTGGGGGATTTACATGAGAAAGCAAAAAAAAAAAAAAACCCTCAACAAAACAGAAACAAGAGCCAAATGTGGCACTTTGATAAGAAATTAAAAAAATGTTGTATTTTTGTATTCTGTAATGTGCAAAATCTGTCCACTTGTTTATAGTTGAGTAAGTCGAGTACTTTTACAGTAACTTTTGCATTGTGTTCGTTTTTTGGTGATACTTCTCGTGCCTCTTTTACACTGTTGACGATGTTCAGTAGTAGGTGTTTGTAAAGCTTGTGCTGTGGTCACTGCTGCTGGGTGTCGGTTTTTCATTAACGATTATCTGCCAAGACCTGCAGGCCTACTAGTATCACAAAGCACAAAATACCTAATAGAAAAGGCAGAAAGGTGTTTTTTCCCTGTTTGCTTGCATTGTGGTCACAGCAAATTCACTGTGAGATCCAAAACACATTATATGCAGTTATATGCAGGTTTGCGTGCGTGTGCGCGTGTGCGTGTGTGCGTGTGTGCGTGTGTGTGTGGTCAATGTGAGTCAACAGAATTACTGTGGTCAACTTGTTCATTGTGTAAATGCTTACTTATAAGGAAAGAAAACAATCTTCCATAAATCCGCAAAAGATTTCATTTAAATTTAGTTTTTGAACAAATTCAAAACAAACTCATTTTGTTGCTACATAGAAAGCTGATAATGCAAGTGTCCAGAAATTCTGATGGAAATGCACGACTTAAATGTGGCGTTGGAAACAGGAACGCCATTCATCTCTTTTTTTACACATCCAAATCGTAAGCATAAAACAAATTGTGGCAAAGCAGTCAATATCAATTGCTACTGAACATTGTGTAAATTTAGTTACTTTTGTCTGTAATGAGCCTTTTCTCCTAGGCTTTTAGGCAAAGGGTAATAAAATACACTGTGAAAAATATTTGTCGGCCTAGACTTTACAGAAAACTTTAATTTTACACATGGTCTTATGCAACAAATGTGAGTAATATGTGATCACATGTGAAGGTACCTTGACCCTGTTAAATGGTATGTGAAAAATATGACATAATTAAAATAATGTGATCACATACAAGATTAACAGCAAAGTTAAATGATTGTAGGAATAATCAAATATAAAAAAGAATGATGTGAAAAAATACATGTGGTGTAAAATGTGTGATATGTAAAGCGTATATTAACAAGAAATTTGTGTGGCTTTTCTGTAATGAACAAACTTTGTTGTAGGGTTTGCAATAAATCCCTTATTCACAGCACAGAATTGACAAAGTGGCATCCTTGTGTCACTGTGTTTTATTTTGCCTCAACCTTGAAGCAGCCATTTCCTTCAGTGCTCCCATATCTGTGCCATTCACATCAAATTTGATACATATTCATAAAATATGATAAAGCACTGAGAATCCACATTGGACCAAATTAAAAATCTTTTTTTTTCCAGATATACATTATTTTCTTGTAGTAGCATTGTAATTTTATGTTCAAATGATTTACATTGATTGTCTGTTAGTTCGTTGTATTGTCTACCTCAGCACCAGTTCTTTATATAACCGTAAAAGGTGCCCAATTACAGCTGATCTGTTTTGATCTCGTTTTCACAATTGTGCATATTTGTATTTTTTTTTATTTTATTTTAGCATTTGGAGGTTATTTCTATTTTGGATTGTTTCTTCTCAGTATTTTCAGCATAAAGTTGATTGTCTTTTTGAACTGTGTGATGGCAGTGATGCAGATTGAGGTGTATTCCTTTCTCCTCTCTGTGTGTGGGCTCAAGCACAGCTCTGTGTTATTCTTAATGTTGTCTGGGGTGTGGAAAAATAATAAAGATCTAAAAGAGACTGTGTGCAGCATGTGTTTCTTTACAGTGGGTTGCATTTGAAATATATTAACTAAACTGTTTCTAGGATATTCTATGCCCTCTTGTGGCATAAATCTGTATTTATTTTATATATTAATGTATAGTCAAGTCAAGTCAAGTCAAGTTTATTTCTATAGCGCTTTTTACAACAGACATTGTCTCAAAGCAGCTTTACAGAAATCAACAGTTAAGGTGAATGGTGTGCATTTATCCCTGATGAGCAGCCGTGGCGACTGTGGCAAGGAAAAACTCCCTTAGATGTTATGAGGAAGAAACCTTGAGAGGAACCAGACTCAAAAGGGGAACCCATCCTCATTTGGGTGACATCAAGAGTTTGATCATAAATCTTTCAACAATACTGAACACTGGAGAGTGAGAACTAACATGAGCACTGGAGTATAAGATTATAAGTAAATGTTCTTTTAACAGTCTTTGGTATAAAAGTAGGAGCTACTGAGCTCAATAATAACTTTGTAGGCTGATATGGCCCTTTACATATTTCATAATGAAATTAGTGTATACATTTATTCCCCAAGATATCGTAAAGACCAGGCATCTTCAACTGATATAATGTTGCTTTTAGATGCTGCTGTGAAGTGGTTGATGGAAGGGTTAATGGGCGTTTTTCCAGTAAAGTAGTATTTTCTGGACATGGTTATAGATTAAAATAAAAAGTGCTACTACAGTACAAAGTACTGAAAACATTTCAGGTGTAGGTAATGAGATATTGCACAGGACTGACTAAGATTTTTGCACCCACAAATGGAGAATATACAGATGATAGATTCCCTTGGCCGAAGGAGGAAAAGGAGAGGAGGAAGACGTCTACAGAGACGGCAGTAAAAGGAGCAGTGCAGGAGAGTGGAGGTTCGGGTTGGTATATTAAATGTTGGTACTATGACGGGTAAAGGGAGAGAGATAGCTGATATGATGGAGAGGAGAAAGGTAGATATGCTGTGTGTTCAGGAGACCAAGTGGAAAGGGAGTAAGGCCAGGAACATTGGAGGTGGATTTAAACTGTTTTATCATGGTGTGGATGGGAAGAGAAATGGTGTAGGGGTGATTCTGAAGGAAGAGTACAGTAAGAGTGTAGTGGAGGTGAAGAGAGTTTCTGATAGGGTGATGATTGTGAAGGTGGAAGTTGAAGGATGATGATAAATGTCATCAGTGCCTATGCTCCACAAGTTGGCTGTGAGATGGAGGAAAAGGAAAGATTCTGGAGTGAATTAGATGACGTGGTAGATGGTGTACCTAGGAAAGAACGATTGGTGATTGGGGCAGACTTTAATGGGCATGTAGGTGAAGGGAACAGAGGTGATGAGGAGGTGATGGGTAGGTATGGTTTTAAGGAGAGGAATGTGGAAGGGCAGATGGTGGTAGATTTTGCTAAAAGGATGGAAATGGCAGTGGTGAACACGTATTTTAAGAAGAAGGAGGATCATAGGGTGACGATAGAGTGGAGGAAGGTGCACACAGGTGGACTATGTGCTATGCAGGAGATGCAACCTGAAGGAGATTGGAGACTGTAAGGTGTTGGCGGGGACAGTGTAGCTAGACAGCATCGGATGGTGGTCTGTAGGATGGTTTTGGAGGCGAAGAAGAAGAGGAGGAATGTAAGGATTGAAAGAAGAATAAGATGGTGGAAACTGAAGGAGGAAGAGTGTAGTGTGAGGTTCAGGGAAGAGGTCAGACAGGGGCTCGGTGGTGGTGAAGAGGTGCCGGATGATTGGGGAACTACTGCAGGAGTGATGAGGGAGGCAGCTAGAAAAGTACTTGGTGTGACATCTGGAAATAGAAAGCAAGACAAGGAGACGTGGTGGTGGAATGAGGAAGTGCAGGAGAGCATTAGGGGAAAGAGGTTGGCAAAACAGAAGTGGGATCGACAGAGTGATGAGAAAAGTAGGCAGGAGTACAAGGAGATGCGGCAGCAGGTAAAAAGGGAATGTGGCGAAAGCCAAGGAAAAGGCATATGAGGAGCTGTATAAGAGGTTGGACACTAAGGAAGGAGAAAAGGAGTTATACCGATTGGCCAGGCAGAGGGACCGAGCTGGGAAGGATGTACTGCAAGTTAGAGCAATAAAGGATGGAGAGGGAAATGTGTTGACTAGTGAGGAGAGTGTGTTGAGAAGGTGGAGGGAGTATTTTGAGCAGTAGGATTAGTAAGGAGGAAGTGAGAGCAGCGATTAAGAGGATGAAGAATGGAAAGTCGGTTGGACCAGATGACATACCGGTAGAGGCGTGAGATGTTTAGGAGAGATGGCAGTGGAGTTTTTAACCAGATTGTTTAACAGGATTCTGGAAGGGGAGAGGATGCCTGAGGAATGGAGAAGGAGTGTGCTGGTACCGATCTTTAAGCATAAGGGAGATGTGCAGACCTGCAGTAACTACAGGGGAATTAAGTTGATCAGTCACACCATGAAGTTATGGGAAAGAGTAGTGGAAGCCTGGCTGAGAGAAGAGGTGACCATCTGTGAGCAACAGTATGGTTTCATGCCGAGGAAGAGCACCACAGATGCCTTATTTGCTTTGAGGATGTTGATAGAGAAGTATAGAGAAGGACAGAAGGAATTGCATTGTGTATTTGTGGATTTAGAGAAAGCGTCGACAGAGTGCCAAGAGAGGAGTTGTGGTATTGTATGAGGAAGTCAGGTGTGTCAGAGAAGTATGTAAGGGTGGTGCAGGACATGTATGAGGACAGTGTGACGGCAGTGAAGTGTGCAGTAGGTACGACAGACTGGTTCAGAGTGAAGGTTGGACTGCATCAAGGATCGGCCCTGAGCCCTTTCCTGTTTGCAGTGGTGATGGACAGGTTGACGGACGAGGTCAGACAGGAGTCTCCTGGACTATGATGTTTGCAGATGATATTGTGATTTGTGGTGAGAGTAGAGAGCAGGTTGATAAGAGCCTGGAGAGGTGGAGATATGCGCTGGAGAGAAGGGGAATGAAAGTCAGTAGGAGTAAGACAGAGTACATGTGTGTGAATGAGAGGGAGGGCAGTGGGTGATGCGGTTGCAGGGAGAAGAGGTGGAGAAGGTGGAGGAGTTCAGGTACCTGGGGTCAACAGTGCAAAGTAATGGAGAGTGTGTTAGAGAAGTAAAGAAAAGAGTGCAGGCAGGGTGGAGTGGGTGGAGAAGAGTGACAGGAGTGATTTGTGATAGTAGGGTATCTGCAAGAATGAAAGGAAAGTTTATAGGACTGTGGTGAGACCTGCGATGTTGTATGGATTAGAGACAGTGGCATTGAGTAAAAGGCAGGAGGCAGAGCTGGAGGTAGCAGAGCTGAAGATGTTAAGGTTTTCGTTGGGAGTGACGAGGATGGACAAGATTAGAAATTAGTTTAGAGGGACAGCACATGTAGGATGTTTTGGTGACAAGGTGAGGGAGGCGAGATTGAGATGGTTTGGACATGCGCAGAGAAGGGACATGAATTATATTGGTAGAAGAATGCTGAAGATGGAGCCACCAGGTAGGAGGAAAAGAGGAAGGCCAAGGAGGAGGTTCATGGATGTGGTGAGGGAAGACATGCAGGTAGTTGGTGTGAAAGAGGCAGATGTAGAGGACAGGGTGGTATGGAGACGGATGATCCGCTGTGGCGACCCCTAATGGGAGCAGCCGAAAGAAGAAGAAGAAGAAGAAGAAGAAGAAGAAGAAGATTTCCTTCAATAATAATTTAACAAATACAAAAAAAAGGTTTTATTTATTTATTTATAAACAAAAAGATAGTTAATCTGTTAATACAAAACAAATAAAGACTACATACAAATGCAGAAATGTATTGATCACCTTGAACCATATTAGGGCTCTGGCTGTATTATTATTAAACAGATAAATTTGATACAAACTTAATTATATTAGCACATTGGAACATTTGGTTACAACCAAATGATGCATAAATATAGGCACAAAGTGCTCTTAAAACAGTATGTTTGCTGCAATTTAAAATGTACATGAACGTGCTTGATTACGCATTGAAATGTTTTTACATAAAAATTACATCGTCTCATTTTCCTTACATTAAACAACCACACAGAAAGTGGTAATTTGTGGTTAAATACCTCCCTCTATCGGGTGTACTGTATACTGCACTATTATAACTTTATTGGATGATTTATTTATTTATTTATTTTTTTCGTTTATTAGAGGAAATATTTTTTCACCCTAATTTTTGGCATAACTAGTTGATTTCCTTCAAGAGGACTAAAACACCAAGGTGTTCAATAGTACCATAAGGAATAGAATAAGTAGAAAATGAGTATAGGTTATTGAGTATTAAATTACTACAGGAAGGATTTAGTGGCACTAAACCAACTAAGGGCTTCACACGTCAAGGAGAGCCTTCAAAGAGCTAACTACCCTATTGAAATCAATAGACTAAAGTGTTGTCAACTGTCATCCCCCCGCCAAAGGGAATGAATCAAAAAGCAGGGAGTATCCTGTATCCTGCCCGGTCATGCCACCTCTGTTCGAGAAGGACTGTCTGACAAGGATGCAAGGGCAATGCAAACGCTGACCTCCTCGATTTGGACATGGAGGACAAGGTTGAGGAAGAAAATTGTCCCTTCCTGGACCAACAAATGAGACTCCCCAGCATGGGCGACTAGGCCTCGCAGGCAGACAGTAACCTGCACAAGGTATGCAAGCAAGCCACGGCAGAACTAGGCTTAGGGTGGTCTGTGGCCCAAGACTCGAAAAGAGCAAAAAGTGACCTTTAGAAAAATGCTTCTGCCTGCTTAACCCACAGCAAGACAACTTCTGCCCATCGTCCATATATCAGAGGATGTACAAATGCGCAGCACAGTCAGTGTGCTCACTGAACACTATGACTTTCCTATCCACAACCCGGCACTCTGTAACAAGATATGTGTGGTAAATGACTTAATTCTGCACTCTTCCGAGGTGCAGTTCACCTGTCGGCCTTGGGTCACGCACAGAAAGCGAAGGTGATGGATGAAATTTACGACCTCGCTACTGTTTGGTCCGGCTCTCAAGAAGATGAGAGAAACCAGCATCCTCAGGAAACAAGAGGATGAAGCTTTTAGCCTCTGTTTAGCACGCAAGCAAACACCGCGACCACTCTTTTAGCCAGCTCCACAGGGCTTTGCTGCAGCCACGGCAGCGAGAGGGAGACCAATGGGGGCAAGGAGTGTAAGACCTGATCCCAGCACCAGCTAGCTTCTGAGATTGGATGGCTCTGGATAATGGGGAAATCATTCATTTTTGGTCGCTGTGGCTAGAAACCATCGCCACACCCCGAGGAATCAAAGAAAAAGTGTGCGGCTTGACATGCAAATGTTTCCCTATCCTCGGCTCTCCATCCACAACAAGAAGGAGAAGGGAATCTGTAAGGATTCCGTAAGGGACTTCGCATTATGTTCTCCTTGAGTTCGGTGGAATAAAGGAAACTGTTCAGTGTCACCAATTACTCACACAATGTGTTCAGATGCATTTCAGTTCAGAAGTGTAGGCAATAAAAAGTACAGTATCGCATCCAAGCCACGGGTTGAGGGCGATATGCACCCCAGGTTGGAAAAACACAATAAATTTGGCACTGTTGCATCTAGGCGGATAGCCAAGGGCAATAGTTTGCATAAATTCCCAAAAAATATCAAGCACCCCCCTAGTCTCACTGCTGGAGGAAGTGCATGCGCTTACAGCTGAACCCAGTGCTGCCAACGCATGACCGCAGAGGAACAGGGGGCCTCTTCATGCACATATTCTCAACTGGTGTGCATGTGTTTTGATACCGTGGGTATTAAACACCATTTTACGGATGTACAGACTAAAATTTGCCATGAAACCACCCAGATTCAACTGGGTGTGAGTTTTGATGGCTGAGGGGGAGGTGGCTAGTGTCCTAATTGCCGAGATCGACTCTTCGGGCAAACGGGCAATCAGAGTTGTGCTGGAAAGCTGTCAGGGCTTTTATTACGATTACTTTGTGATCCTGAAGAGATGGAGCACATCTCTTTGTCCAATCTTAGACCTGAGTGTGTTAAACAAGCATCTAAGAAAATACTCATTCAAAATGTTGACACAAAGTTCTTTATTGATCAATCCGTTTAAACGATTTGTTTGTAATGAACGATTTGTCAGATGTGTATTTTCACATAGACATTTACCCGTCTCACAGAAAATATCGGAGATTTGCATACACATTATCTGTGTAAAGCTGCTTTGAGACAATGTTCATTGTTAAAAGCGCTATACAAATAAAAATGTATTTAATTGAATTGAATACCGAGGCACTGCTTAAGAGTTTAAAAACCATTCCATTCGGAATGTCTCTAGTTCCAAGGACTTTCAGCAAATGTGTACAAGCGGCTTTATTCCCGTTGTGTCAATGTAATACAAATATTGTCTTAGATTGACGATTATCTGATATGCTCTTTATCAAGAGAGCAAGCAATCAGAGATGCAAAGGGTGTGGTAATGCATCTCTACAACTTGGGATTCAGAATTAGCATTCAAAAACATTTAGATATTCTTGCAATGCACAGAATTTCTGGGGCTCAGTAAAGATTTCCTCTCCTATCGAGTCACAGTAACAAAGACGAGAATTGCGTCTTTTACACAGTGTCTCTCCTGGTTTCATACAGGGAGATTGGTCCTGCTCAGGGTGTGCTTAAAAATGCTGGGTTTAATGGCTTCGGTAATTTCACAGGTTAAAATTTTATTTGTCAGTACACATACATACAGAGTACGACACGCAGTGAAATGCTTTAAACGACCGTCCGACATTTAAGCATGAAAAAAGGAATGGAATCTAAGGATCAAAAATTAAGTATATAAATATAAAAGAATAAACTATAGAAAATATAGAAAATATATGTATTTACATGAATCTTGACGGGGATGGCAGATATTGACAATATAAATTGATTGATTTAGTGTGTGATTGCCTTAAAGTGTCCATTTGCAGTATGGTGTGGTATAAAGTCACACTTTGCTGTGCAAGTATAGAGTTAAAGTGACAGTCCAGGATTAAGGTGTTATATAATAGTGCAAGACAGAGTGAAGACAGAGAGAGAGGTCAGAACACAACCCTGGGGACCTCCAAATTAAAGGTGAGCATGAAGGGAATTATAGTGTTGAACACTGAACTATAGTCCGCAAACAGCATTTTTGCATAATTCCCTTTTCTGTAGTACAGGTGGCTCATCGTTTTGTGACAAAGATGAACAATGGCATCCTCAGTAGAGCGGGGCTGGTGGTACATGAACTGTAAAAGATCCGGTGTGTCTGGTATTGATACAGTGATGAAGTCTCTGATCAGTCTTTAAAATGCTGTTCAACTCTCTGCCAAAGTGGCCATAGTTAAATCACTTCATCACTACTGAAGTCAGGGCTACAGGGCGGTAGTTGTTGAGGTGGTTTTCTGTACTGTATCATCCCCTAGTTTCCCGCAATGAATCCCACAACCGCTTCCGTAAACATGTTGATGTCATCAGAGCTGCGCCTGAATATGTCCCAGCCTGTGTCATCTAAAACGTCCAGCCGAGCGGCCACTGATTGGTCAGTCCAGCGAGCGACCTCCCTCTAAATCGGATCTTCCTGTTTTAGCCTTTGTTTGTATACAGGCATGAAGATGGTCCTTGTAGTTGTACTTGAAAGGTGTGTAGTAGTGGTCCAGTGTCCTTTCGCCCCTGGTTGGGCAGATGATGTGCTGCAGGAGGTTTGGCAATGCGCGCTTGAGGTTGGCACTGTTAAAGTATCCCACCACAATAAACGCAGTGTTCTGATGCTGTGTTTAGTTTAGCGTTAGTGTCCCTCTTAAACTTGACCCTTGCTCCGAGGTCGTCAAGCTTGTTTTCCAGAGACTGAATGTTGGCTAACAGGATACTAGGTAAGAAAGCGCTTTGTGCGCATGCCCTCAGCCTGTTCCTGATGTCGGCTCGTTTGCCTTGTGTATGCCTGTACAGGTTGTGTCCTTTGTGCTTCCTCAGGATCTCGCTTGGCCAGCATGGGTCCGGGTTTAAAAACGGCAAAAAGTGAGTAGATTATACACCAACAGATATAAGAGTGGCTCTTTCATATGTGATGATGACCATCTAATATATAGAGAATGGTATCTATGAAAATAAATCTATAAAATAAACAAAAAAAGACAAAGTGTAGCCGGAGCAGTCACCACGGAAGCCGACCTCACCGCAATCTTGAATCTCCTGAAAACACAAATCTTCTGTAGTGCATCTGGGACTTCTCATGATGAGGCATTTTCAGCGATGAAGCACTCTGACATTGGAAAAGCCCTGCGATATAATCATAGTTACTATGACAATGGACGAGTCCTTAAAAGGCTGGGGACCGACTCTAATGGGCAGAGCTGTGAATAGAATTTGGCCCTAAGCTTAATTTTTCCCACTCTATTTAGATTGTCACTAATTCTAATAGATCCACGTTGGTCATCCAGGCACTGGGTTTGTTGAGTTGTGCTACACTACTGTTGCAGCTAGCGATGCATCCGGAAGATAAATTGACGATGGAGATTAATCATCTTTAGCCGTTTTAGGCATATTTATTAAACTGCTGTCGACACATCAGTCTCACGGTCAGAGCAGCTCACACACACACACACACACACACACTGAGAAGAACCGTAACTCATAGGGGACAAACATTAACGCAAACGCGTTTCACAATAGTTAACACTTTAATGCCCCCTAGTGGCTTACTCATATTCACAACACAGAAGAACTATACAGCATTACATTACATACAACTGAGGACATTATAAACATATTTTAACAACCCCACTTATACTCAGGTTGCTATATAACAAAAATAGAAGATATAATAAATGTGGACCCTTGTCATACACATATTAATCTCTAAAAAGAACACCTGCAAACCTATTTAGTTTTAACTTAGTTACAGGTATGGTCATTACATCAGCAATCATGTTATCAGTAGAACAATACATCAAAGTTACTCTTCCTTCATTCACAATAGACCTGATAAAGTGATACTTTATGTCTATGTGTTTACATCTCCGTCTGCTTATAGGGTTTTTGGCAAGAGCAATTGTTCCCTGATTGTCCTCATGTACTACAGTTTGTGCATACTTGTAGTTATCTATACCCTCCAGTAAATGCTCTAGGTATAAACACTCTTGTATGGTTGAAACAAGTGCCATATATTCTGCTTCACATGTGGAAAGTGCAACAGTTGGCTGCTTTCTAGTCTTCCATGATACTAGAGAGTTGTTTTGGCTTAAACTCCCACAGTATCCGGTAGTGCATCTATCACTGGTATCAGCTGCCCAGTCAGCATCACTGTAGGCTTGTATACCTAATTTCTCACAGTCATTTCTTCTTAAACTTAACCCATTTTCTGCTGTACCTTTGAGATACCGAAACACATGTTTCACAGTGACCCATTGTTCTTCTGTAGGTTCAACAAAATACTGTGATAATCTGCTCACAACAAAACTCAAATCTGGTCTGGTACAAACAGTCAGGTATATAAGACTTCCCACAGCTTCTCTGTAAATATTTACATCTTTCCTGCATTTCAGTATACTCCAATTTCTGTTCACATGGTGTTTCTCTGATCCTACAATCTTGCATATTAAAACGCTGTAGTATCTTGTTAGTGTATTTTTCCTGTCATTTTTATACACCCATCTGACAAATTAAAATCAATACCCAGAAAATGTTTCAGTTTACCCAGATCTTTCATTTTAAACTTTTCTGCAAGCATCTCTTTCACTTCTTTCAGTCTCTCTTGATTGCTTGCAGCAATAATTAAGTCATCAACCCATGTAATTATGATCACTTTTTCTTCTTTTAACTCTTTGGCATAAACGCAGTGGTCGGCTGTGTTTTGTGCGGATCCATTCTCAGAAAGACAATCGTGTAAAATCTTATTCCAGTTTTTCCCGGATTGTTTCAAACCGTAAAGTGATTTCTCTAGTTTGTAAACTATACCCTCTTTCTCTTGGTAACCCTCTGGTGGATTGATGTAGATCTCATGTCTATGGGAGCATGCAAGTATGCGGTTTTCATGTCCATTTGATGCAGGAGTAAATTTTCTTGTGCAGCTTTCTGTAGCACCACCCTTACACTTGTCAAGTCCGCAGTGGGCGAAAATTTCTCTCCATAGTTCAATTCAATTCAATTCATTTTTATTTGTATAGCACTTTTAACAATGAACATTGTCTCAAAGCAGCTTTACACAGATAATGTGGTGATTAAAAGTAAATATGTTCGTTGTAAGTAAGTTTGTCCCTCATGAGCAACTGTGGCAAGGAAAAACTCACCGAGATGGCATAAGGAAGAAATCTTGAGAGGAACCAGACTCAAGAGGGAACCCATCCTCATCTGGGTTGCACCGAATGTCCATTTGAAGCAGATATACAATGTTGCGGGGTACGGTGATGATGATCAGAAGCGAACTGTATTCCTGGGTCAGTGTAGCAGACTGTTGACATTAACTACAGTCCAATCCATCCTCAAAGCGCCTGTTCGTACTCCGGAATTTCATGGAACCACCCAAGGCGTTGATGAGAAACCGTCCCAAGCTGCACAGAGTGGCCTCCAGTCGAAAAGAACACTATCCAGAGGCAGGCCTGGACGAAGTGGGAAGATCCACGGAGGGGAGAGGGGCAGAAACAGTGGTCACTGGAGCCACAGGAGCATGTTTAACTCGACCGAGAGAGAGAGAGAGAGAGAGAGAGAGAGAGAGAGAGAGAGAGAGAGAGAGAGAAGAGGGTGACAGGAAGAGAAGAATATGGATTATTAAGTGTCCTTATTGTTGTACAAAAGTTAATGTCACTGTGCAGTTTGGACTCCGGCAAGACTCGCTATGGCAGCATAACTAAAACGGAGAACCAGAAGGTAACACAGACATGAGGGATCTCTGGGATAAGAGACGACCCACCACACCACCGTCAACAAACCTGAGTGAACATGTCAATGTGAGGGGATGACAGCATACAAATATCCCAGTTTACCAAACACTCTTTATCCATGTTCCCTTCAGATCTGAGCCTTTACCTAAGAAAAAAATTTACTGATTAAAGGCTTGACTAAATAAATAGGTTTTAAACCTCAACTTGAACACTGAGACTGTGTCTAAGTCCCGAACACTGGTTGGAAGGCTGTTCCATAACTGTGGGGCTTTATAAGAGAAAGATCTGCCCCCTGCTGTAGTCTTCATTATTTGAGGAACCAACAGATAGCCTGCACCTTTTGATCTAAGTAGGCGTGGAGGATCATACTGGTACAGAAGTTCACTCAGATACTGCGGTGCGAGACCATTAAGTGCTTTATACGTCAGTAGTAGTATTTTATAATCAAGGCGAGATTTAATTGGGAGCCAGTGTAGACTGATTAAAACAGGGGTGATGTGGTCATATTTCCTAGATCTATGGAGGACTCTTGCTGCTGCATTCTGGACTAACTGAAGCTTATTTATGCACTTATTTGCACACCCAGACAGTAAAGCATTACAGTAGTCTAATCTAGAAGTAACAAAAGCATGAACTAGTTTTTCTGCATCCTGTAACGACATCATATTTCTAATTTTAGCAATATTTCAAAGGTGAAAGAAGGCGATCCTGCTGATATTATTCACGTGAGCCTCAAAGGAAAGACTAGGGTCAATAATCACACCAAGGTCTTTGACAGCCGTACATGCTGAAACAGAAACACCATCCAGAGATGCTACGTAATCGGAAAGTTTACTTCTAGCTGCATGTGGTCCTAGTAAAAGTACTTCCGTCTTATCTGAGTTGAGCAGAAGAAAGTTATCAAGCATCCACTGTCTAATGTCCATTACACACTTCTCAACATTGTTAAGCTGATCTCTTTGCTGAAATATACAGCTGTATGTCATCAGCATAGCAATGGAAGTGAATCCCATGTTTATGAATAATTTCACCAAGAGGCAGCATATATAAAGAGAAAGAAGACAGATAAAGAGAAGGCCTAAGACAGATCCTTGAGGAACACCAAACTTTACCTTATAGAGTGTATCAACAAACTGATAGCGATCAGTCAAATAAGACCTTAGCCAAGAGAAAACTGTTCCCTTTATTCCAACAACGTTCTCATGTCTAGCAAGTAGTATAGTGTGATCAATGGTGTCAAAAGCTGCACTAAGGTCGAGCAAAACAAGTAAGGAGACAAAACCCTGATCAGAGGCCAATAACAGGTCATTTACCACCTTAACTAGCACCGTCTCTGTGCTATGATGAGGCCGAAATCCTGACTGATACATTTCAAAAATGTTATTCATAAGTAGGTGTTAGCATAACTGCTGTGCTACAACCTTTTTTTAAATTTTGGATATAAAGGGGAGAATTAATATTGGTCTGTAGTTGGACAGCTGACATGGGTCAAGGTTAGGTTTTTTAATAAGGGGGTGGATAACTGCCAGTTTGAAGGATTTTGGTAAATAACCAATGCTAATGGAAGAGTTTATTATTTTTAAAACAGGTTCAATTACTTCTGGAGTTATCTGTTTAAAGAAACTTGTAGGCAAGGGATCGAGAATGCAGGTTGATGATTTTGATGAGGAAATTAATGAAATTAAGTCATTCTCATGAATAGGAGTGAAGCTTTGTAGTTGATTGTCTGCTATAATTATGCTGCTGTCTACAGTGTTACTTGTAAAATAATTTGGATTAATATTAACCGTCTGGATTTCTTGCCTGATGTTTTAAATTTTATTATTAAAAAAGTTCATGAAATCATTACTACCTAATGATGGTGTGCATGTTAGCGCAGTGCTTTTATTCCCTGTTAATTTGCTACCATGCTGAATAAAAATCTAGGATTATGCTTGTTATTTTCTATGAGGGTGAAGAAATATGCTGATCTAGTAGCACTAAGAGATTTTCTATCATTTAGGAGGCTCTCCTTCCATGCTATTTGAAATACTGTTAATTTTGTTTGACGCCATTTAGGTTCTAATTTTTGAGTGGTCTGTTTTAAGGTGTGTGTATGATCATTATACCACTGTGCTAATTTTTTCTCCCTGATCATTTTGGTCTTAAGGGGAGCTACATCATCTAGAGTGTAACGTAAAGTTGATTCTAGGTGTTCAGTGGCCCAGTCGAGCTCTGCGGTCTCAGACGGAGATTTATCTAATAATCGTAATTTCTGGGAGATTATTGATAAAACGCGCTGCTGTAGCTAACGTGAAAGTACGCTTAACACGGTAACGTGGTGAGGTAGTAATGCAATGGCTGAGGCAGATTTTAAAAGAGATGAGATAATGGTCTGAAATAGCTTCAGACTGTGGAATTATTACTAAGTTTTTTATTTTTAATCCAAATGTTAACAACAAATCTAGAGTGTGTCCACCACTATGAGTGGGTCCTATAACATTCTGATAAATTCCAACTGACTCTAGAATGGACACAACTGCTGCTCTTAAGGAGTCTTCCTGATTATCAAAATGAATATTAAAGTCACCAATAATTAATGCTTTGTCTAAAGAAGTAGCTAAATTTGTGATGAAATCTGCAAATTCTATGAGAAAATTAGAGTAGGGCCCTGGGGGTCTATAAATAATAATTAGTGGAAGTGACTGACTGGACCTGCTTTCGGACACTGAATATTTTATGCTGGTGTAAAGAACTTCAAATGTTTTACATTTGTGTTTAGTCTTTTGTGTGAAGTTTAGATTATTATTATAAATAGCTGCGACTCCACCTCCTCTGCCATTCAGACGGGGTTGGTGTATGTAACTATACCCAGGAGGACTCGCTTCATTTAATGCTACGTATTCATTCGGTTTAATCCAAGTTTAGGTCAAACACATTATATTAAACTCCTGGTCGGTAATAATTTCGTTTATAGTAACGCTTTTGACGTGAGAGATCTAATATTCAACAATCCTATTTTTAGATCAGAGGTGCTGGCTGTGCGTTCAGTCCTATTTAATTTAATGTTAATCAGGTTACTAAAACAGACTTTCTGATAATTCCTATATTTTGGTTTCGCTTGGGGGACAGACACAGTCTCAATATGGTGGATCCTGAGTGACGACTCTGTGCAGCTAGCAGACGGTCGGTTTAGCCTGTCTGTCTGCTCCCTGGCCTTGGCTCTAGACAGTCACTTGTTAACTAGTGCTGTTCTGAGACTATTACCTATACTACAAGAAATGAGAGCAGCACCTTCCTGAGTGGGATGGATACCGTCCCGCCCTAACAGGGGAGTCTTGCCCTCAAAAATACTCCAATTATTAATGAAGCCCACATTGTTTTTGGAGCACCACTCGGACATCCAGCAATTCAGCGACCATAACCTGCTGTAGGCTACATCGCCACGTCGCATTGGGATGGGGCCAGAGCATGTTACTGCATCGGACATTGCCTTCACTAATTTACACATCTCTATAATATTACTCTTAGTAACCTCTGACTGTCGAAGGCGTATATCATTAGCTCCTGTGTGAAAAACTATCTTAGAGAACCTGTGCTTTCCTAAGAATCTAAGCTGACCTGCTATGTCCGGTGCTCTGGCTCCCGGTATACACATAACCTGTGCTGCTGGAGCCCCTAAAGGTCTAGCTAATTTCACATAGTCTATTCCCATTCTCTGGTTGTAACCTTAGGCCACTAACCTGGCTTTGTATTTGTCTTTTCCATCTACATCAGTCTTTATAGAGTAGACCCATCTACCCCCGACTGTTTTCTTGCCTATTGGCAGTGTTGTCGGGGTAAACGTTTTGTTCTCGTTTAGAGACTGGATTTCTTCATCCATGGCTTTTATCCATTCTTTTGAGTTAGTTGACCTCATTGCTCCCTCAAAAGTCTTTGGAATGCCACACACCACTCTGCAGCAATAATCTATTGTGATATTCACCTCATCATTATCACTGTCTTCAGTTACGAAGTCATCCAAGTAACTCAGTGTTTTTCTCTCTCTGGTTGGATATCTCCTACTCTCGGGTTCACCATTTGTCACATTTTGTGAATGATTGCGGTCACTAGATCTGGTTGCTTCACTTAGACTATCACTATTTGTACTTCTACTCTGTACACTTGGCTCTGGAGCATTTTCTGTACTCCTACTCTGTGTAGTCTCACCAGTCTTGGGTTTTACTCCAAAATAAACATCACTTAGACCTCGCTCACCCGTCTGTGTCTGTTTTTCGGCAGCCGCTTTGCTCACAAATTTTACTAGTCTGTGTTTTTGTAGTTTCCGGGAGTGTACTTTCCAGGAGTGGTCTCCCATTGTGCAACACCGAGCAAAGTTAGAAAAGGAAAGGTGGGTTACTTAACGTAATCCCATGTTCTTTGATAACAGAGTAAGGTGTTTCACCAACATGTCCCTCCTTGCACAGGGACGGGAAGAAATCTCGCTACAATGACGTTGTAAGGGGTCAACCTGAGGGGTAAAGTGGGGCAGAACCTGGTCACGTCCAAAGCGATTCCCATTGTGAAACACCTCACTCTGTTATCAAAGAACCTGGGATTATGTTAAGTAACCCATAATTTTGTTTCAATGCTTCCCTTGTCAATGAAGCATACTCTGTTCATAATCTGTGTGGAACATCAAAAACAGTTATTGATGGGTGTGAATTCGAGGTGGACAACACATTCCTGGCACTTAGCTTTTTGTGTACAGTTCAATCCGCAAGTCATGCAGTTTCGCACCACCTGTATTCTTATTATATTCTTTCACCACAGCAGGGCAGCAGACTTTAGTGACCCACTTTTGTTTGCCATCCTATCTATCCACTATGGTCACTCAATAGTTATAATAAAACATCATAATAAGCAAGGTGGTTTCTTTAACCATTGTCATCTTCTGTTCCAAACATCCATAATCTGTTTAGCATCCCACTTCTACTTAGCATCCCACATAAAGTTGGCACCTGTATGTGCACATCTAAAACAGTAATTAATAGTCATCCAATTCAGCCAAATGCCTAATGCGCACTTCCACCCCAATTTTTTATTAATTTAAGCACAGGTATATCAAGTGATGCAGGACACGTACTAAGGAAAAGATTACTCAGTTGTTGGTGCCAAAAAGGCATAGGGAAACTTTGTTGCACTTGGCTTATCATAATCAAAAGGTTGACCATCTTTACCAGGATAAAACACCATTTATTAGCTTGTTTTTATTTGACAAGCATTTGCAATGATATTCACTGGTGGTGTGAATGATGTTGAAAATGCCAGTTAGTGAATCCACTAGCCAGCTAAAAAAAAAAGGCATAGTGGAAAAAAGTCATAGTGCTAAAGTGGCAGTTAGTGCCTGCTTCACCCATCCACTAATTCTAGCCATTGACGTCAGCTCTGCATCAGTATGATATGAAGGAAGAGAGATGCTCCCTCTATTCCTCTTGGGGATTTCTCACTGGAGCAGACACATGAAACACTCCAACACACCCTTGACCATTTGAATTCATTGGAATCCCGACATTGCAAACATTGACTCCATTTTTTCACCTTTGCATTTGGGTGAATTAGAGCCCCAGCAATGTCCGAGCATCCCATGGATGGAATTCTCTGTTTACACATTGCATATGCTGATGCTTATTTTAATGACATGATCATTACAGTAATGATTACCAGCAGCATTTACATCAACTGAGAGCTGTCCAGAGATCATTAACACACATCCAAATTCACTCTACAGTCCTCAAGGACAGTGCTGTGAAGCTCATTTTGCCTCCCTCATGTTGCCTGAAAATTAATGAGTGGGAATTGGACTGGAATTTATGACAACTGCAAGCACAAATTCTCGTCTTGCCTTGTGGATAAACTCTTTGTACCAGCAGTCTTTCTGACTCTTGCAACTGATTAATGGTTCAGACACAGTGAGCAGTTGAGGAGAAATCATCTTTAAAGCCCATGCTGACCAGTGGTACTACACAAAACCTGGCAATTGGCTATGGCTTGCTATCTGAGACCTCAGAGATTTGCATTCATGCCATAAATTCAGGTATGCAGACCCTTTTAAAATTCTCACACAAATCAGTAATGAAATATATGTAAGTTGGAATTAGTATGCCACTGTAGCACTGCTTCCTTATTACATGTATTCCAATTAAAAACAGTTGTGCCCAGCTTTCTCAGACTGGATGTGCCACCAGCTATCCAGGTATGTTGAATTTAAATAGTTCATGCTCACGATATTTTTGACCCCAACATAAATGTTATGCCAATTATCCTGAATGCCTAAAATCATGACCCAGAGAAGAAGGTTTCTTAGAGCTCTTGGGGAAATAGGGGGTAGGGGCTCTCTAACTCACTCATTTTCCAGCACAGTGGCCCCCAAACATGGCCACCACAGAGTTCATCTTCCACAACTCACACACTACACTTTTTTAAGTTCTATGTTTTCAGCATGAAGTACAAATTCACAACTCAAAAAGCAGGCCATTACCACAATAATACAGCCAAAAACCATAACCATAAGCCGGGCTCACCAAGCACATAAAAAAAGCTAATGATACTAAAATTGAACTTAAATGTTAACATACTACATAAATTATTTGTATTTTTTAGGTTTTAAGCCTAACATGATTTTGCCAGTGTTTTATTAAGTTCTTTATTATTAAATAGAAAATGTTTAAACAATCAACAAAAAATACTGTACTTCCATGTATTACACTTGTAATTGTTTTGACAATGTCAAGGCAAAAAAATGTGCACTTTCTTATACTGCTGGTCAATCTAAAGATCATTAAAATACTAATATTTGCATTGGTAAAGTATATTTGTATGTTATCCACTTATACAATCAAAAACTAAACAGATACATATCAAAACAGTTTGTTTTTTAAACAAGCTCGATTACTGCCACAGTGGTTTACTCACATGGGGCAGATATCTCTAATAAGAAAACATGTTTGGAGACAATCTTTCCAAGTTTCAAAAACTTTTTTACTATGACATACCAATATTCTTGTAGACCCTCAACATTTTATGTCTGGAAGAAATAACACCTCAATTAATTCTTAAAGACAGATATTTCACTAATCCCAAACCGCTCAAATTCTTCATCCCCCATGCACCCTGTCCCTTGTAAACAGTGGTAGTTAATACCCTTGGTCTCATATTAAGCAATTTGTTTTCTTAAAATGTTAACATCAATTAGGATATAAATAGTGGACACATTTATTTAAAATTTGTTTATATGTTTAATTGCCATAAAAAAATTTTCAGACAGCATAATTCTATTGGTACCATTCAAGCATTCAACTTTTGGAAAGCAACACTGGTTCAGGTAAACATGAAAAGTGTTATTTCTCTAGACATTTAATGTGTACTGACAGCAAATTGGGACTGGGAAAGCTAATGAATGAAGCATTGTTTTTGAAAGCCTATCTCCAGACATGCCAATTAGAGTAAACCACTGTGACTAATTATGTTCCAGAAAAATATTTACATGATCATTAATTATTAAAATGAACCATGCATTTGTCTCCTAATTGATGGCAACTCAACTTGTTTGAAAAACAGTTTTACAATATGAGGCATAAGAGTATTAATAATACAGCTGCTCTGAGCAGGCAAAGTTGTTAGATAGATAAATAAATTATCTGCTAAAATTTAAATGTATTAATAGTTAAATGAGGATAGATTTGATTGATTGATTCATAAGAAAAAGTTACAGTCATGTAACAATAAAAATTGTACAACTGTACATTTTTCCATTACACCCAATGCCCTACTTTTTTTCGCTACTTTTCCCCCATTTAAAATCCAAACTTAAATGCTAATGTAAATAAATACATTTATCTTAATTTAATTTTTATTTTTCTGCAAATGTTTATTTTAAACCCATGGTATAGGACTTAAACCGCACACTACTACATTAAATAGTATTGAAGATTATTATATATAGACAGTATATTATCTATGTATATAAATAAACTGATCAGGCCACCTCCCTTATTGTCCCCCTTTTGCTGCCAGAACATTCCTGATCCCTTTAAGCATTAACAGTATTAACATTAGCTACAGGAGCTTGTCTGTTGGATCGGACCACACAAGCCAGTCTGCGGTCCCCGAATCAATGGCCATGGCTGCCCATAACCCTGTTGCTGATTCACCACTGTTCCTGGCATCGACCACTTGTGACATTTACTGACCACTGCAGACCAAAAAAACCCCACAAGAGTTGCAGTTTTGGAGATGCTTTGATCCAGTCGTCTAGCCATCATAATTTGGCCCTTGTCAAACTCACTCAAATCCTTACACTTGCCCATTTTTTTTGTTTCCTAACACATAAACTTTGTAGACAAATTGTTTACCTGCTACCTAATATATCCCACCCACTAACAGATGCCATGATGAAGAGAGTATTATTCACTTCACTGGTCATAATTGATTCGCCTGATCAGTGTATATATATAATTTTTTTATTTAAAGTAGCTATAGTGACACAGCATGCTTTAATTAAAACCAATTTTTTTTTACATTTAAAGAGAACATACCTGTACAGTATATGGTGCAAGTGATGGTCCAATTTGCCAATAAATTCACAGAATTTGCAAGCAGCAAGATTTCTTAACCTCTCTTTTACTCTGATGAATTTAGTTTGATCCAAGACATTTATGGACGATGTGGTCAGTATGGCCTTCCATTGCTCAAGACAAAACTAATTATTAAAAATATTGTCATATCTATAAACAGTTCTGCACCCCTAGATACTTGAACACTGGGTTGCAAGACTTCCCACCAATACCAAACCTACGTTTAGTTAAACATCCCACAGCTATGGAACTATTTAGTTTAGTTCCTAGGCATTATGGCATACCTGTTTATTTTTATTAATTGACGGCCTTTTGGCAACAGCTTAGTATTATGTTAACCATATCCTAAGTGGACTGTTTGCATTGTAACAGAATAGTTCCTAAAAAAATATTAGATTGTTTAGTCTCCTATGGCTTGATAGTTATGATTTATTTAACAAAGTTCTACTATCTGAAAATATAAGATATAATAATTACCATTACATATTGGAAGATTTTAAATGTAATGGAACTTATATATTTTAATAAGATATAAATTTATTTAAAATAAGAACATTTTAAAGAATAAAATGTTCATCATCAAAGGGACACTCTCATTAAATATTAATACTAACAGCACCAATGTTGATAGTTCTCTTAGCACTACTTAGTAACTACTGTTCATCATTTTTCCCCTCACCACTAGAACAGTATAAATACATGCAAAATGATAGCGTTAACATGTTGCTTTTGACACATAGGAACAATTTATGATCTTCGGTTAGTGTTGTGTTCCCTCGCAGAATAGTATTTTTGGCATTGTAAGGTGCATCATTTACTCATAGTTCTTTATTTTACAGAAAAATGCAAAATGCAGGAGAGAACAGAAACTCAAGCAATTTGTTACTTAGTTTACCAAAGTCTTTAAATGACAAGCTCTGGTTGTTGCAGGTCTTGGTTGGGGTTTTCCTTTATGTGAACAGCTTGATGATATTCACATTTTTGAAAAAGAGGGCTTTTAGAGAAGAAACTCGATACATTTTATTTGCACAAACCCTATTTGTGGACTCTGCTCTTATGCTGTTAACTGATTTGCTTTCGATTGGAAATTACTTCCAGTATGTCATTCACATAATTCCTTGTAGTATCATTTGTACAATTTTGACCTTGCTTACCTGTTGCACACCTCTGACTCTGGTGGCTATGTGTCTGGAACGCTATGTGGCTATATGCATGCCTTTGAGACATGCTGACATCTCCACAAGCAGGACCAGATTATATGGGATTTTAATTATATGGAGTATCAGCTCTATAATTCCACTGTTCAGCTTAATAGGATACTGGGCAGTAGCCCCACCTGCTTCTAGGTTCTCCAATGTGGTGTGTTATGCAGAGCTAATGTTGGGGGAAGCATGGCAGGCACATGGACGTGCTATCATTTTTATTATTCTTTTCCTATTGTTGATCATTATTATTGTCTTCACCTACATCAAGATAATGATTGCAGCCAGAGCTGCTTCCAATGAGAAAAGGAAGTCAACCAGTAAGAGTTTAAAAACCGTGCTGCTTCATGCATTTCAGTTGCTTCTGTGCATGATCCAATTTTTAAACCCATATATAGAAATGGCATATTGGAAGGTTGAAGAAAATATTTTTCGGAATGTGAAATATTCTGTGTTCATTGTTTTTATGATTGCCCCTCGTTGTCTCAGTCCATTAATTTATGGTCTCAGAGATGAAAATTTCTTTCATGTTTTAAGACATTATGCTATGTGTGGTACCAACGGCCTTTTCTCAACCTTGCTTGAAATCAAACAATTGCAAATTAGACCGATTTTAAATCATTAAAAATGTATTAGACATAAATAAGTAAGCAAGTATTGTGTAATTTTTATATGGTGTGCTGTAACGATATGACTTAATAATTACAGGTCTCAAATCCTTACTTGTACAATAATTTTCTGACTAACTTTCCATGCAAACACTAAAATATATATATATATATATATATATATATATATATATATATATATATATATATATATATATATATATATATATACAGTACAGACCAAAAGTTTGGACACACCTTCTCATTCAAAGAGTTTTCTTTATTTTCATGACTATAAAAATTGTAGATTCACACTGAAGGCATCAAAACTATGAATTAACACATGTGGAATTATATATGGAATTATATACATAACAAAAAGTGTGAAACAACTGAAAATGTCATATTCTAGGTTCTTCAAAGTAGCCACCTTTTGCTTTGATTACTGCTTTGCACACTCTTGGCATTCTCTTGATGAGCTTCAAGAGGTAGTCACCTGAAATGGTCTTCCAACAGTCTTGAAGGAGTTCCCCGAGAGATGCTTGGCACTTGTTGGCCCTTTTGCCTTCACTCTGCGGTCCAGCTCACCCTAAACCATCTCGATTGGGTTCAGGTCCGGTGACTGTGGAGGCCAGGTCATCTGGCGCAGCACCCCATCACTCTCCTTCTTGGTCAAATAGCCCTTGATGCCTTCAGTGTGACTCTACAATTTTCATAGTCATGAAAATAAAGAAAACTATTTGAATGAGAAGGTGTGTCCAAACTTTTGGTCTGTACTGTGTGTATATATATATATATATATATATATATATATATATATATATATATATATATATATATATATATATTTTTTTTTTTTTTTTTTTCCTTAGACATTTTGATAAAGGCATTTTTATATTTATGTTTATAATAGTATGAATGTTTAATGTCAAATGTTATTGCACAGTGACAATTTATTTGATTGAATATCATAGTCATTTAACAATATGTGTCCTGTATGTTGTTGATGTTTGTATGTTATGTATTGAGGAATGCCTTTAAGATATTTTTACATGCTTTAATAGAAATGTACGAAAATCAAAAACGTTAATTTTGCTCTTTCCAAATCAAATATGTGTAATAAAAACAAATCAAATATGTGTAATAAAATCTAATTCTCATATATAGAGTGCACCCATAAAAATCTGACCTTCATTTAATTGTATATTAATTTGCATTATTACATGTTATAAAGAAAGCTTTAATTTCGTTTCTTCATTTAACAAAGAGCCCATTGATGCACCTCTGCCTACAAAACATGGCCATCATGAACTTCCACTGACTGCACACACCAGGACTCATTTATCACCACACACTTAGCACATTTTCTAAATATCAATGTAGTTATTTTTTTTTATGGTATTTTTCATTCTGCTCTGTTTACTATCTTACAAAGTCCAGACTTTGTTTATGATTTCTAATTCAGGTTTTGACTCAATTTCACCTTAATATTTTGTAATCATAGACTTTTCCCTTCAAATACTGTTTGTACATTATACTTTTTTAAATTCAATAAACACAGCCACACTTATCTTTTCATCCTGATACAGTTGGTGTTGTGTACCTTTTGTTTATAATGAATTTAAAATTTACCTATACAACATGGTGTCACAACATGACAATAGGGCACTAACTGTAGAGCTTAGGCAATTATAGAAGTGATTCAGAAAGGCTGCCTATTTTTGAAAAATCACCTGTCACATTTGTGGGAGAGCGAGTGGGAGGGAGGAAAAAGGATAGCCACAACAGGTCGGTTCACAGGCGTCACCGCCGTTCTTTATTTAATTTTTTATCTATGTCACACTGGTGTCTGGTCGCTCAGTGCTCACGCGGCACTACTGGCGCGCACACACACACACACCTCTGCTCCCTCGGCTTTTATGCGCCTCCTGATCACTGAAACGAGAGCACAGACATCAGGTTTTATTAGTTGCAGGTGAGGCAAATCCCCGCTTACCTGCGTCCTGCCTCGGCCCCCATTCACAAACCGACGCTCGGCCACACCCCTGCTGCCACAACATTCTTTAAATTATTGTATTTACTTTTTAAAACTGTTTTTTTTCCTTCTGGGCAGGTATACTGTGCAGAGTTATTAGGCATTTTTGTGTTTGAAATAATATATACACGCATGAGCCCCGTCAGACTGGTCGTGGGGGGGGTGTAGGAACCATTTATACTGCCTCTCTTAATGTCAGTCAGATATTAGGATTCAGCTTTAAATCATTTGAAGTGCTCGTTCTTCAAGTTGTACTTTCAGACAGACATAGAAAACTCGCTCTGGTCACCGTGTACAGACCCCCAGGGCCCTACGCTGATTTTCTGCAAGAGTTTGCTTGTTTTCTTTCAGATCTCTTGATCAATTTTGATAAAGTGCTGCTTGAAGGAGATTTTAATATTCATGTAGATGATGTAAACGATGCTCTAGGATTATCATTCTCTTAACTCTTTTGGGGTTAAACAAAACGTCACCAGACCAACTCATCGCTTTAACCACACATTAGACTTAATAATATCACACGGAGCAGACGTCACTGATATAGATATTTTACCTCAGAGTAATGACATCACAGACAATTACCTCATACTGTACACACTACCGGTAGAGCAGATTAGCCGTGTTGCACCACGTTATCGACTGGGTAGGACTATTGTTCCAACCACTAAGGACAGATTCATAAATAACCTGCCTGATTTATCTCAATTTCACATTAAACCCATAACTGATAATAATCTTGATGAAATGACTAACAACATAGACCTTATCCTCACTAGCACATTAGACACCATTGCTCCCATCCGGTTAAAAAAGGTTAGAGAACAAGCACCTGCACCTTGGTATAATAGTCATACGCATGCCCTCAAGAGAACAGCCCATAATCTGGAGAGAAAATGGAGGAAAACTAAATTGGAGGTATTTAGAATTGCGTATAAAGACAGTATGCTCAGCTACAGACAGGCGCTAAAAGCTGCTAGAGCTGAACACCTGAGCAAACTCATAGAAAACAACAAAAACAATCCCAGGTTCCTTTTCAGTACTGTAGCTAAACTAACTACAAATCAGGGCTCTGAAAATTGTGTTCCATCACAGTTTAGTAGTGAGGACTTTATGAATTTCTTCACTGAAAAAATAGATAACATTAGAAAAACAATTGTGGCAGTTCAACCTCTGACAGCATCTCCTGAGACAGTGTTACCTTCAACTCCACAACTACACTGTTTTACATGTATAGGACAGGAAGAGCTGTATAATGTTATTACCAAAGCTAAATCAACAACATGTCAGTTAGATCCAATTCCTACTAAATTACTGAAGGAAGTGTTATATACAACTGGTGAACCTCTTCTGAATATTATTAACTCTTCACTATCGTTAGGACATGTCCCTAAATCCCTCAAGTTAGCAGTTATTAAGCCCCTCATTAAAAAACCTAATCTGGATCCAAACACGCTATCGAATTATAGACCAATTTCAAATCTCCCATTTATGTCTAAGATTTTAGAAAAGATTGTCGCTGCACAGTTATGTTCCTACCTGCAAGAAAACAATATCTTTGAAGAATTTCAGTCAGGTTTTAGGCCCCATCATAGCACAGAAACTGCTCTAGTTAAAATAACTAATGACCTGTTTTTAGCTTCAGACCAAGGCTTCATCTCGCTGTTGGTTTTACTAGATCTTAGTGCTGCATTCGACACTATAGACCATGATCTCCTCCTAGATCGCTTACAAAATTACATCGGCATTCAGGGACAGGCATTAAGCTGGTTTAAATCCTACCTGTCCGATCGTTACCATTTCGTAGATTTAAATGGAGAGCTATCCAGGCTAATGCAAGTAAATTATGGCGTGCCGCAAGGTTCAGTTCTAGGACCCTGCTCTTCACAATATACATGCTTCCGTTAGGAAATATTATTAGAAGGCATGGAATTAGCTTCCATTGTTATGCTGATGATACTCAGCTATATATCTCATCTAAACCAGGCGATACAGCTCAATTAACCCGGATAACTGAGTGTGTTAAGGAAATAAGAGATTGGATGACCCATAACTTTCTACTTTTAAATTCTGATAAGACTGAGATTTTGCTCATCGGCCCAAAAACTAGTATACAGACGCTCCAGCATCTCAACCTGCATTTAGACGGATGTTCTGTAACCACTAGTTCAACGGTAAAAGACCTGGGTGTTATTTTAGACAGCGACCTGTCTTTTAAAAATCATATCAACCAAGTTACAAAAACAGCCTTCTTTCACCTTAGAAATATTTCTAAGTTAAGAAACATGTTGTCTATATCCGATGCAGAGAAGCTCGTCCATGCTCATGACCTCCAGAATAGACTACTGTAATGCATTACTAGGTGGATGTCCTGTGTCATTAATAAACAAGCTTCAGTTAGTCCAGAATGCAGCAGCCAGAGTTCTTACAAGGTCAAGAAAATATGATCACATAACCCCGATCTTATCGTCCCTACATTGGCTTCCTGTTAAGTTTCGAATAGACTACAAACTATTACTTCTCACTTATAAAGCACTAAATGGTTTGGGTCCCATGTATCTATCCAGTCTTTTAACACGCTACAATCCGCCACGCTCCCTGAGATCTCAAAACTCTGGGCTTCTAGTTGTTCGTAGAATAGCAAAGTCCACTAAAGGTGGTAGAGCATTTTCACATTTAGCTCCTAAACTCTGGAATAGTCTTCCTGACAGTGTTCGGGGCTCAGACACACTCCCAGTTTAAGTGTAGATTAAAACATATCTTTTAGCAAAGCCTACACATAACACACATCACATATCATAACCTTGTGCTCCAGAACATCTGATCACATGCACATTATCAACTTGTGCTGTTAATATCATGAACAGCAGCTACGCTAATTCTTTCTCTCCCCATCTCGAGACACCCTGAGGTTTGGCCAGCTCCAGTCACCTCCCACCTCGTGATGATTACGGACCTTTGAAGAAGTAGATGCCGAACTCGCAAACATCCCGAACCATCTAAAGACGTTCCAGTGCCATTTGGATCCCTCTACATGTGTGAGGATGGGTTCCCCTTTTGAGTCTGGTTCCTCTCAAGGTTTCTTCCTCATAACATCTAAGGGAGTTTTTCCTTGCCACAGTCGCCACGGCTTGCTCATCAGGGACAAATTCACACCATTCACCATCACTGTTGATTTGTGTAAAGCTGCTTTGAGACAATGTCTGTTGTGAAAAGCGCTATACAAATAAACTTGACTTGACAATTAAGTTACATGCAATGTGAATAATGTGAAAACAAAAAGACAAATGAAGTTTTCTCTACTCTCTACTGCGCGGTGGTAGCGACACTGGCTTCTGCACAGAGAGAAGGTAAGCGCAGGAGGGATGCAGGGAATGTGGCACAAAGACGCAGCATCTCATTCCCTCTGGGAACTAGGGTTACATACGTAATGTTTAATCACGCCACACTGACCAGACCCTGCCTAATGTGTGAGGGCCTCGACACCTTCACGCAGGACAGAGGAGCCCAGAGTGTCTCTGAGGTCGAGGTCATAAAACCTGACGAAGGGTCGATAAATCCGCAGCGTCACAGATGTCCCGGAGCGACACTCCAGCGGACCAGGCCGTAGAGGCCGCCACACTCCTGACTCCCAGGGGAGTGGGGAGGCCAGACTCATAAACCGATAAGATGGCATCCACTACCCACCTGCTTAACGTCTGCTTATTGGCCGGGAAACCTTTCCGTTTCGTATACAGAAACACTCTGGCCATGCCAGGGGCAAATTCCAGGCAGGACAGGGTCACAGACAAAGCCTGCAGATCCCTGATCCTCTTCAGGGAGGAGATCGCCTGGAAAAAGCCGGTCTTGACAGACAGGTACCTAAGGGCCACATTGGCCAAGGGCTCGAAAGGGGGCTCGGCTAGAGCCACCAACACAACTGCCAAGTTCCAGACAGGCACTCTGGGTCATGTCCCAGGCATCAGTCTCCGGGCATCATGGAGAAAATGTGTCACCAGAGGATGCCTACCCAGCGACTGCCCTGCAGGCGGGGTGATATATGCCGCAATGGTGGACACGTAAACCTTCAGGGTTGAAGGGGTTAACCCTGTGGCAAACTGTTCCTGTAAGAACTCCAGAACTGAACCACTCGTGCAGTTAACCAGGTGCTCACACCATGACGTGAACAGGCAGCGTACAACCTCCTGGAGGGAGCTTTGGAATGGAGTCAAACCAGGTCCGCAAACTATGGCTTGCCCGGCCATCGAGGTGCCACCAGAAGGAGACGGACTTCTTCCCAGTGAACTCTCTCCAGAACAGCAGCCTCGGCCACAACTGTACCATGGCATCCGGCTCTAACAGAGCTGGGTGAGAGAGAGAGAGAACCAGAGGGGACAGTACAAAGTCTCCCGGTGAGACCGGAGACCTCCTGGTGGTTGATGTACGAGACCACCGCTGTATTGTCTGTGCGGACCAGCACATGGTGGCCCCTTAGGTCTGGGAGAAAGTGTTTTAACCCCAAAAATACCGGCATCATCTCCAGGCAATTTATGTTCCACAAAAGACGTGGCCCGCTCCACAGACCTAAAACGAGCGTTCACGCACTTTGTAAAGGTATGGGGCAAGAGTACTAGGCCAAACAGGAAGAGCCAATATAGATAAGCTTCTCCCCCGAAAGCAAACCTCAGGAACCTCCTGTGTGTGGCAATGAATGGCAATGTGGAAATATGCATCCTTCAGATCTATCGTGACAAACCAGTCCTCGGACCTGATCTGAGACACGACCTCTTTGAGAGTCCGCTGGAGGGGGGCTGAAGCATGTCTCGTGGCAGGGCTAACTGACCGGCCTCCTAATGGTGCTGGGGAGGGACGGGCACCGTATCTTGAGGTGTACACCATCCCCCCAACCGTAGGCTGTCAGAACCTATGCACCAAAGCCCTTTTGCTGGAGGCAAGGGTGACCTTCAGGTCAGCCTGCTCCTTTTTGGGCTTAGAGCGTTACCGGGGGCCCTTAGGCCCTGCCCGTGGGGATCGGGTGGCAACGCACTGTTTCTGGGCTTTGCGGTGCCCAGAAGGACCTGGCTGGGGCTGCCAAACAGCCCCATGAGATCGGTGAGACTTTTTTTAGACTCCTGGAATCTGTTCACGACCACCATTACAGTATCGCCAAACAGTCCAGGAGGAGTCATTGGGGCATTTAACAGCACAGATATATCCTTATCTGGGAGGTCAGATAAGGTGAGCCACAGACGCACTGCTTCTGCTTCTCGACCAGCCAAGCTAAATCCAGCTTGGACACGGCCCGTGTTACCTCCTCAAGGAGTCCACAGGCTCGTAGAATCCATCATGTCATCCTTTTCACTCCAGGAGAAGAAGCAACCGTCGGGCCTGCTTCCTCGAGAAAGCAGGTGCTAGATTCTGCAGGGGAGGCTGGAGAGGACTCACCCGACTCCAAACCTTCTGCTAAATCGGCCTACGAGCCCCACGAACGCCGGCGCCACTTTGCCTCGGCGAAGCGTGCGCATAGCCATGCGGCTACAAGGTGAACAATCGTCTCCCTCGAGAGCCAATTGAACATGCTCCACTCCCAAGCAAACAATGCACCGATCGCACGTATCCTTACCCGTAATGAAATGGGGACACGGATGAACACACTCACGATATTTTTGTCAGCTAGCCATCACTCGATCAGAATCACACAAACAGCGCTTACCTGATTGAGCAGAAGCCAGCATCGCTACCACGGCGCAGCCATTTTGTAGGTTCCTGGTTTATGCGACGTCGCCTGCTGATGACGTCACGACTCGCCTATTGGTCAGATTTCATACGTGGTTCAGAGCGCGGACAACGCGGGGGCGTTCCCAAATCGTTGTGATGCAGCTCGAAGTTCCCAAATGGGGAAACGGACATGCGTTAATAAACTGTCAAAGAAAAAAAGACACAAAAAAGGTCTCAATTTGGTGCTTTTTTAGATGCAGATGTTTGCCAAATCTCTGGCAAATTACTGGATAAAGGCACCTGTCAGATGCAAGAAGTTTGTTTATATATATCAGCTTAGCATCAGTGAGAAAAAGAGGATGGGGAGTGCTCAGCACCTTCACCTCTAATCTTTGAGCCTATTTTTTTATTATTAAGGATAGGATATACCAAGTGAT
This sequence comes from Silurus meridionalis, assembly GCF_014805685.1. NCBI lineage: Eukaryota > Metazoa > Chordata > Actinopteri > Siluriformes > Siluridae > Silurus > Silurus meridionalis. The sequence continues at coordinate 8,358,831 of NC_060895.1, read as the reverse complement.
GCAGGACATGGAAACTAGGAAGTGATGACTATTTGTTGATAACAAAAAGGCATAGGGAACTTTTGTTCCACTGGGTGATTATCATCCCATGGCTTAATATATGGGCCAGAATAAAACACAAAATAATCTAATAGCTTGTTTCCATTGGGCAGGCATTTGAAGTCATGTTCCCAAAAGTGCTGATGAATCCCTTACCCTTAATCAGGGCCCCTTTTTAAAGAATTAGCATGGACCTCGTTGGAAACATGCATGTTTGATATTGCTGTGTATTAATCCTTTGTGGATCATGCAATGTAATACCTGGAAACTCTTCCTCTCTGTAATATTTCCACTAAAGATCCCAAAAGAGATCCTGACTGTCAGTCGAAGGCACACGTACTTCTGGCAATCCCACTTCCGCTTCCAGTGCTGTGCCGTCTCGCCACCAGCGCGCCGGCCATCTTCCCAGTGTATAAATAGATGCAAGCTCCTTTTATCTCTCACCAGATTCTCTCTTTGGCTTCAAGTTGGTTTCTAAGACCTTCCTGCCATTTTCCTTGTGAAATACTTTATTTTCATTTTTGTTTCTCTCGTTTTTTTCGGATTCCCTTTTTCCCAGATTCGGCCAGTTGTTTATTGTGCTTTTTTGCCAGTGTTCAGACATTTTGTTTTCAGACAGCTTCCTGTTTCTTCTGTTCTGGGTCTCTAAGTTGTAATTATTATTATTTTTCGTTTTTCTTGGTGCTCTTTTTGGCGGGTTCATAAGTTTTCGGACATTTGGGATTTTTTTTTCTTCTTTTCTAAATAAAGCCTGTTGAACTTAAGCCTGCATCCTTCCACTCACCGTATCTTATAGAACAATCTGGCCAAATATGGACCCCGCGGATCTGGACCCCCCTTCTCCGGCAAACTTTGGAAGATTTTTGACTCTGCCTCTCCCCGTCACGATGCGGCTTGCTTGCTGTTTTCTGCCATTTAAGGTAGGCATTCGGTGGCTGAATTCGCCGCTGAGTTTTGCACCGCCGCCACGGATATCGAATAACCCCACTGCCCTCTATGATGCCTTCTATCGGGGGTTTGGCCGCTAAGGTTAAAGATGAGTTAGCCACCCGGAAACTCACACCTGACACAGATGGCCTCATTAAACTCACAACCCGAATAGACAGATGCCTGCAGAAGCGTAGTGCGGAGCGCACTGTCCGCCACAATACCGCCATCGAACACCCCCTCGCAACACTATAGTTCCAGAGCCCCACTCTTCACCCCATCCTATGGAAATTGACCGACAACACATCCAGAGGCGTCGCTCCAGAGGCTTGTGTCTGTACTGCAGGGAGGCTGGACACATGCCCTCTCCAAATCACTCTTGGACATCTGCATACTCTCTGGGGGGCAGGAGCACCAGTTTGCGGATTTAGTGGATTCAGGGGCGGACTTAAAATTTCTAGATCAGGATCTAGTTCAGCAGTTAATGATTGAGACCGAACCATTGCCAGCCATTTTATCAAGCGACCTGTCGCATAAAACCCCTCCAAGTCACCATTGCCGATCAACATAAGGAGTGGCTATCCTTTTTGTTTATTTCGTCCCTGTCACACCACTGTCATGCTCGGCTTTCCCTGGCTGCAGAAACACAACTCCTGCCTAAACTGGTCTATGGGTAAAATCTTAGAGTGGGGACCCTTCTGCCATTCCCACTGTTTAGCTCAGCCATCTGCCTCTGTTTCCCTGGAGACCTTGGACCTTTGTTCCATCCTCTCATTTACCACGACCTAGGACTAGTATTCAGCAAGGCAAATCTCAGAAACTTAAGAAAAGGTAGGAGACTGAAAAACAAACACATGAAACAGGCCACACGACTTAAACAAACAAGCCAAAAGACTGACACAAAAGGGGAACGTCTCTAGCAGTGTTGTGCTAGTTACTAAAAAATAGTAACCAGTTACAGTTACTCGTTACTTCATTCAAAAAGTAACTCTGTTGATTACTTACACCAAAAAGTAATGCGTTACTGTTAAAAGTAGCTTTTTAGTTACTTTTTTAAAGAACCTTCTTTAATGTTCCCATTAATGCCCTTTTATGCGTTATGATCTATACAAACACAAAACTGACTTAAACACAAAGTCATTTTTAAACACTTTTATTAAAGTCAGACCAACACAAACTGAATATATCACAAGGATTTCTGAAATAAATAACAAAACAAGCTGAATAATATATTCACAAACAAAAACTAAAGTGGCTTCTGCTGTTGTGTTGAGCTCTTAAAAATTCCTTTCACAGCTGAAGTATGAAAACTATCAACAATGTAGAACAGAACACCGGGTTAGCTTCTAGCTTCTAGCATGGAGTTCCTGAAGGAGCTTCAACAGATTGGAGTTGCTGTTTATCGCAGTAGATACAAGCTTCGAACCAGAAAGACACAGCTTACATTTGCTTTAAAAGTTTTGTCTTTATACTCAACTAAAGTGAACTAATGAGCATATTTCCACTTTGAGAAACTCGTCTTGCTCTCGCCTTGACTCGCCATTACTGCCGCACAGACCTGAATAAACAGAGACACAGTGCATCTTCTTCTGGTTTACAGTGGTTTATCCACCAATCCTACAATGCGACGCTGCTGTAAGCAAGTTAGGCTGTAGTCTACACTTCAGCCGAAATGAATTCATTTAAACGGTAACGCACCATACGGTAGCAGTAACAAAGTTACTTAATTTTTAAAAGTAACACATTACAGTATTAGTTACTGTAAAAAGTTAATGCCCAACACTGCAAACATCTGTGGGCACCCTACAATTTTCTAACAGGACAATAACCCCAAGCACACAGCCAAGATAACAAAGGAGTGGCCATGAGACAACTCTGTGAATGTCCTTAAGTGGTCCATCTAGAGCCCAGACTTGAACCCAATTAAACATCTCTGGAGAGTTCTGAAAATGGCTGTGCACCGATGCTCCCTATACAACCTGATGGAGCTTGAGAGGTTTTGCAAAGAAAAATGGGAGAAACTGCCCAAAAATAGGTGTGCCAAGCTTGTAGCATTAAACTCAAAAAGATTTGAGGCTGTAATTGGTGCCAAAGGTGCTTCCAAAAAGTATTAAGCAAAGGCTGTGAATACTTATATACATTCAAACACACTTCTTTTACAATGTTATTATCAGGTATTGTATGTACAATTTTAAGGAAAATGTATTTATGTAATATTTGTTAAATGCACATGAATATACTACACAAGCCTTATGTTGGTTTCCTTGAACTAAAGCATTACAAAAAGTTTTCTTTTTTATTAAGCTCTTATTTGATGGCTATAAAATGTTCAAACAATCAACTAAAATAGGTCTAATGATTAATTAAACAACTAATATACTAAGATTTGGATTAGTATTAGTGAAGTAATATTTGTTGCATACAGTTTGAGCATACAGTTGGAAAAAGAATGGAAACATTATTTGTCAGTGAATTATTAAATTCAAAAATGTCCCCTATATAAAACAGCTGCACTGTACAAAAAAAGGCAATCAAGATAACTTGCAATTTGGATTTAGCACTATGTAGAAAACGTTTAACTGCTACACGTAATGTATATAAGCAACGTGGTACTTTATCCCTGAAAAGGCTGCTCATTTCAAACATGACAAGAGTTTTTATTAAACTTCACACAGTTATGGAACCATATAATTTCATGTCTAGCAATTATGTCATACCATTTTTTATGCATGGATATTTTTATGTATGGTCAACAGCTCATCTTTAAATTGACCATATCCTAAGGGAACTGTCTGCATTCCTTAAGTACTTTCAAAAACCCTAAGGGTACGCACTAAAATAAACCGTTTGCATTTGTATGTAAATTCCTATCTAGACGCACAACAAGTTGAAATTAGAAAAAAAAATTAAATATGTTATGGTAGTAATTGTATGTTTGTAATTTTTTTTTTTATACATTATATATATATATATATATATATATATATATATATATATATATATATATATATATAAGAACAAATGCAATTAAGAATAAAATGTTCCACATCAAATGGGCCCCCCTTATTAAATATTCATATTTAAAAGCATGTGATAATCTTAGGATTGCTTAGTAACTACTGTTACATAATTTTCCCCTCACCATTAGAACAGTATAAATACTTGCAAAATAATTGCATTAACATTCAATGCTTCAGACCCTTTTTAACAATATACGTCGTTTGGTAACTCGTTCCCCCACCCAAGAGTATTTTTGGCATTGTAAACTTTTTCTCATACATACAGAAAAATGCAAAGAGAAGGAGAGAACGTTAGCTCAAGCAATAATTTGTTGCTTAATTTTTCAAAGAATACCTATGAGAAACTCTGGTTGTTGCAGGTCTTGTTTGGGGTTTTCCTTTATGTAAACTGCTTAATGATATTCACATTTTTGAAAAAGAGGGCTTTTAGAGAAGAAACTCGATACATTTTGTTTGCACAAACCCTATTTGTGGACTCTGCTCTTATGCTGTTAAGTGATTTGCTTTCGATTGGAAATTACTTCCAGTATGTCATTCACATAATACCTTGTAGTATCATTTGTGCAATTTCGACCTTGCTTACCTGTTGCACACCTCTGACTTTGGTAGCTATGTGTCTGGAACGCTATGTGGCTATATGCATGCCTTTGAGACATGCTGACATCTCCACAAGCAGGACCAGATTATATGGGCTTTTAATTATATGGAGTATCAGCTCTATAATTCCATTGTACAATCTTATAGGATACTGGGGAGTAGCTGCACCTGCTTCCAAGTTCTCCTATGTGGTGTGTACTGCAGAGCTAATGCTAGAGGAAGCATGGCAGGTACATGGACGTGCTATCACTTTTATTATTGTTTTCCTTTTATTGATCATTATTATACTCTTTACCTACATCAAGATAATGATTGCAGCCAGAACCGCTTCAAATGAGAAAAGAAAGTCAACCAGTAAGAGTTTAAAAACTGTGCTGCTTCATGCATTTCAGTTGTTTCTGTGCATGATACAATTTTTAAACCTATATATAGAAATGGCATTTTGGAAGGTTGAGGAAAATATTTTTCGAAATGTAAGATATTCTCTGTTTATTGTTTTTTTGATTTCACCACGGTGCCTCAGTCCATTGATTTATGGTCTCAGAGATGAAAAGTTTTTCCTTGTTTTAAGACATTATGCTATGTGTGGTTCTGACTGCCTTTTCTCATCATTGCTTAAAATCAAACAAATAAAAATAAGACCGCTTTAAAAACAATACCAAACGTAAACAAGTATGCAAGTATTGTACATTTTAAATTGGTTGATTTAAATATACACCTTAATTAACGTGCCAAGAATAATAATTAAATACCAAATATTTTTACATCCTAGATTTAACAAATATTTTACATTGGTGTGAATAGTGAATTTAGTGTTGCAGCAATCAAATTTAAAGTTACCTTATTTTTTCAATAAAATGCATTAAAGATATATTACAAATTTGACGTTTTTTATGTTCTTTTATGGGTTATGAGATTAACTTAATGGATCTTCAGGCTGTTAATGTCCTCACCTGCACAGAGTAATCTACAGTTAAAGACTTCATCTAGAGGTAGTGGATCGGGACATATCAGGCCAATGCCCTTTTAAAAAGAACAAAGGGACAGGATCACTAGTCACTGGTACCTGAGAAGCATGTTCAACTTGACGAAGAGGAATGAAAAGAGAGAGAGAGAGAGAGAGAGAGAGAGAGAGAGAGAGAGAGAGAGAAGAAGAAGAAGAGGAGGAAGAGAAGTGAAGAGAGAGACATGGATTATTAATTTTCTTTATTGTTGCATACAAGTTAAAGACAATGTGATCAGGGTGCAAGTAGAGACTCTGGCAAGATTATCTATATAGTCTTAACTAAAAGGGAGAGCCAGAAGGTAAGACAGACATAAGGGATCTGTGGGATTAAAGATGGCCTACCATACCACTATCAACAAATCTGAGTGAACGGGTGAGAAGTGAGTGACAACAGTTTAAATCCAGATCTGTTCCTTTAACTGAAATAAACCTATTGACAAAAGTCAATAGGTTGAAAAAAATGGATTAATTTAATGTTTTCAACCTAGAACAGAACAATGAGACTATGTGTGAGACCTGAAAACTAATCGGAAGGCTGTTCCATGAATGTGCACTTTTGAAAAAGAAAGCTCTTACTCCTACTGTAGTATGTACCTTTCAGTGCTGTATACTTCTATAAGTAGTAGTACATTAAAATTAGTGTGAACATTAATTGGAACCAAATGTAGATTTTATAAATACTGTGTTTCAATTTGGTACCATTTTGCATTCTTTGTACATATCTCATATATTGTACACATATATTTTATGTTTCTACATATATTGTGCCTTACACACACCTTACACATTCTATATTTTTATTTTTCACTTTAAAAATATGTATAGTTACTGTACTTCTTATTTTATTTTTTACTGTACTGTATTACTGTACATTTTACTCAAAAGCTTCTGCACATTTTCACTGCCCATGGCCTATATATTCATCTGCTGTACATCTTTAACTGCACTTGTCAGTTTGCACAAAGCTATTGTACTATTTGCATTGTGGAAATTTGCTAAACCTAAATGTGAATACAACTGTAATGGGATGGTAAAGTGTAGATCCAACCATGCAGTAAAAAAACACGGCCAATGAGTAAGTGGGCAAACATAGTTTATATAAGTGAATAATAAGTTAATGAGTGTAATTAGTAAATTTTTTTATTTGATAGCTCCAAGACTCTCTGTGCTTTAAGGCAGGCTGTCATGGATTGTTGTGTGATCCCAACCTATGATGTGCAGTAGATGATGGTTGTTGTAGTCCTGTGCTGCTACCAGTGCTAACTTGATAGAGGCACATGACAACCACACCACCAAAACAAGTTTTAGAAAAACTTGGAAAACCTCAGGAATAACTGTACTTAAGGAGTTGGGGTGGGACTAGTCATGGATTGCTGTAATTTATTATGTTTTTTATTAGAATATTTTATTGACCCCACAGGAAAATTGTTATTTCTTCACATATACCTGCGAAGTAGGAAGCTGGGGTCAGAGAGCAGGGTTAGCCATGATAAAGTGCCCCTGGAGCACAAAGGATTAAGGGCCTTGCTCAAGGATGCTAAATACCCAAAAGACATCATAGAGACAGGGAACCCAGTTAGTCTTTAGTCTGACTTGCAAGCAAGTCTCCAACAACAACAACTGAAGAAAATGTTTGACACCGCCTACATGTTTATCCCAGGACTGACATAGGCATAGGGATTCAGGGCCTCCATCCGTACCTTATTGTTTAATTGCTAAATAAAACAGTAAGAGCATTTATTAGCGCAAAGAGCATCACATGATTTTGAACATTTCACTTGTAGTGCCCTAAAAGTGTAATAGGTGTGCAAATCAGATTGTAACTGATCCACGTTAGTAAATTTTAATTTAGCCCGCTACATTGCCTTGAACAAAGTGGTCATGAGTGGCAAAAGATGGTATTTCTTGATAATAATGCCATTGAGAATTTATTAGTCTTATGTAAGAATAGAGCATTTCATTCTTCCTCTCCACAAAGAAGAAGCCAGCCCCAACTAAGAGGGTGGATGGAACTCCTGCCTAAGGTGTCCAGACTTGAAAACTTCTTACTTTACATGAGCAATGACTTTTTAATGTCATTGTACTATTCTATTCTATTCTATTCTATTCTATTCTATTCTATTCTATTCTACAGTTATCAACCTGAATGACCATTTCCAAGAGGGCCTTTATTGTGGGTCTCAGGTGTCAGGTAGCAAGCTTATCCTTGACTTGCTCAATGAGACCCTGCTTCAACATCAAAAGCACTTCTGAATTCAAACTATTTAAAGTAGACAGGGTGTGAAATTCTATTGTATGATCAGTCACTTATGTACCTCTTTTAGATATTAAACATTTAGGTTGCTTCTTTCTAACGCCTCTCTATGTAGAAAAAAGGTGTGGCTTTTTTCTTGCCTTTTTAAGTTACGAAATAATGAGATCTAATCAGAAATGTTGTTTTAGATTTATTGAAATACAAAAACATATGTGCTTACAGGCAGTCTGACCTGAGTGAGACACACATTAACAACGCTTAGGTTTATGGCACAAATATTAACTACTGTAGATAAACATTGCATATACATACATTGTGGAGAGATCATTAGCTTGACAATATCTTTTCACCTTAAATATTTAAATATTTTGTAGTGTACGAATACTGTACTACAGTCATTTTGAATCCATTTTAACATGTACTGTAAAATAGGGTTAGACATAACAGGGTTAGGGTTTGTAAGACATAACTGTATACATTTTTTGTTATACCAGCTGAGCATATTTTAGAAACATTAAAAAGGTAAGGAGCTAAAAAGCCAAAATGAAAATTAAATTCAGAAAGTGATTTACATCCACAAAAAACTAATTGAAGTATGTCATGGCAACAAAATTCAATCATATTAGTCCCTTTCAAAATTATTTAGGAGAACTATGTTTGCTCTTAGAGTCATTGGTGTCTTATTATGTTTTGACTCCAGGTGAAAATTGTATTTCTAAATTTCTCTTAATATCTTCAGTGCTCAATGACAATCATAACAGTTACAAATACTTCTTTACAAATTATAAATACTATTTTTGGTTAAATTGAATGCAACATAAAGCTTTTTAAATTGGCAGGTAATTGTCCAATCGCACACAGCCATATGAAAGGACCACTTATAGACCCCAATTACGTCATGGCGAAAATATGGCGGTAATATTTTTTTCCCATTTTTTCTGAGAATAAGACAGAAAATATACGGGCAGGGTTAGGATTATACCATAATTGTCAGAAAGTTCAGGTTTTAGGATTCAAGGCGAATGCGAAGAGTGCAGGGCCAGAAAAGCGAGCGTGGGGAGCCGATTCAGGGAGCCGTTTCAGGAAAGCCGATGTGCACGGAGGGCGAGGATGCCGAGCCGGAAGTCAGAGCGCATTGAGCGCGAGCAGGGCAGAGCCGAGCCGGGAACCAGATCGCGTTGAGCGCAAGCCGGAAGTCAGAACACGAGCAGAACTGAGCCGGAAGTCGGAGTGCGTTAAGCGTGAGCAGAGCCGAGCCGAGCTGGAAACCGGAGCATGTTGAGCGCAAGCAGAGCAGAGCCGTAAAGCTGAGGGGAAAGTCGGGAAAACAGGCGCGGTCGGGAAGCCGAGGGAGAGAATGGTCAAGCGGAAACAAGTCAGTAACAGAAAGAAAATCTAAACAGAGAATTACGCTGGAGAGTAATCAGGGCAAGCCTAAAGACAATCTGGCACTGACTGAAGGATTCTGGCAGCAGGTTGGAAGGGGGCGGTTACTCGGTGATGGAGGCAGCAATGCCAGAAGTGCTCAAGCGGGCTGACAGTGATAAATGTGAGTGTCTCTAATTAATGCAGTATCCTTAATTACCTGGAAGAACATATTATTTTCACTGGAAGGAACCACTGACAATCATTTAAAATAGCAAATAGCTTACCGAATATAAAACAAAACAAAAAAAAGAATAAAATCTCCTGCTTAAATGTTAAGTAATATTGCTTGAGGATTAAACATAACAAACAAGATCAAACAATACAGTGACTGTGGTATCAATTGGCAGAAATAATACTTTGGCAGGGGCACCAAAAATACTTCCTGTTGAAATACATTATATAATGTCAGGAAGCCACCAGTCACACCTCCCTCCAATGTTCACACTCTTACTCAGCCTCTCCCTCCTACTTATCACTCACACCTGTTCTCCTCCTACTAATCACCTACACCTGTTCCCCATTTACCTGTCCCCTTTATAAGGTCCCTATTCCCCTTCACTCACTGTCCGATCTACCAGTTATGAGTATTAATCACCTGGACTTCCTGGTGCTCTGGTTCCCTGTGCCTCCATGCCTCCATGCCTCCATGCACCCATGCCTCCATGCACCCATACGCTTCCATGCGCCCATACGCTTCCATGCGCCCATACGCTTCCATGCGCCCATACGCTTCCATGCTCCTGGCTACGCTTCTAAGGAACATTCAGTTAAGTGTGCCATTTTGCTTCAGTCACTTCTCAAACTCTCCAGTGTGTGTATGTTTAGACCAACAAAAGACAATTTATTTGATGCCTGGTCAATCCGTGACAGAAGATCGGACCTTAAAAAATATACCTTGATGGATCCCCAACCAGCTCCAATCAAAGATCCATTTGAGGTACTCATCGCCTCTCTCCACTAGGCATTCGCACCAGCTCCAGCTCACACTAGCACAGCTGCACCGCTTGCCTCCTTCAGCCCAATGGCACTTCTAGCTTTCTACTCCGACGAACTGGCCGAGTGCAGCGACTTCCTGCGACACGTCAACCTCTACGTCGAGATGCAACCGTTGGGACATCATCGGGGCATAATCCGTTTTCACCATGCACTTCGCTGAGGTGTTTTCTGTTGAAATGTCTGAACACCACTACAGCCTCCACCGCTCTGGGAAGGCCCCAGACTGTATTGCAGACGTCTGGGGCGCCCGAGTACCTTATGCGCAGGCTATCCAGAGTTTTGTCAGGAGCCTGGGTTCCAGTTTGGCTGTCCCTGCAGTCTCTAGTCTCCAAGCCCTATGGGAGCATCGCCCAGCTGTTGTTCCTTGCTGGGGGTGCCGTTTAGTTCTGGAGTTCCACTGGGGCTATTGCTTCACCTGGGGTTTTCTCTGGGGATGCTGCTCCACCCTTGAGCCCCGTCGATCCACCCCCGGGCACCAATGAGAGTGTAGCACTGCCACTGGGCACTGATGAGGGCGTCGCACCACCTCAGAGTCCGCTCCAGAGTCCCGCCCCAGACCTTCGCCGAGGTTTTCTTGGCTTCAAAGGTGTTCCACCCGTACAAGTTCTGTGGTGTCCGCCACTGGCACCCGACCTTCCTCATGCCCCAGGTTTTGCATGCCTGTCCAAGACTTCTCTCCTCCAGACCGCCTCCACCCACCCTGGATGGGTTGCAATGCCTTCCACGGAGTGCCCTGGTCCACCTGTCAAAGGTGAGATTAGGGCATCAGAAGCCAACCCTGGAGGAGGGGGTAATATCAGGAAGCCACCAGTCACACTTTCATCCAATGCTCACACTCTCACTGAGCCTCTCCCTCCTACTAATAACCTACACCTGTTCCCCATTTACCTGTCCCCTTTAAAAGGTTCCTATTCCCCTTTACTCACTGTCCGATCTACCAGTTACGACTATAGATCACCTGGACTTCCTACCTCTCTGGGTCCCTGTGCTTTCAGGCTCCGGGCTACACTTTTAAGGAGCACACAGACTTGTTTTTACTTGGGACTTATTTCTCTTATCCTTTGAACCTGGGTTTTTGTACTTGCTGTTTTCTAATTCAGACATTTTTTAACTGTTGTACACCACTGACTTTGGTGGCTGTGTGTCTGGAATGCTATGTGGCAATATGCATACCATTGAGACATGCTGCCATCTCTACCAACAGGACCCAAAAGTATGGACTTATTATCATATGGAGTATTAGCTCTATAATTCCAGTGTTTTATGTCATAGGATTTTGAGCAGCAGCAGCTGTATGTAACATAGAAACAATGTTATTCAAAGAATGGCAGAAACAGGGTCGTGCTGTATTTAAAAAAAATGTAATTCACTTTCAGTTTGTCAAAAATGTGTTACCTTCTATGTCTGAGCTCACACAAGCAAGACACAGCTACAATGGAACTGTGTAATCATCACAGATGAGACCAATATAAGTGGTGTAAAGGCAAAAAAAGGTAACTTGGTAGGTTAAACTCTCCAGAAAACTGATTGCCTCTCTTCAGCCTTCTGCTAGCTTTTACATCTGTATTGTTGGGAGTACAAATAAAGGCAAAATGGCGAGGCAGGCAAGATCGAATTCCGAGGGAGCCGGCTGCGGGCGCGCGCATGCTGCACACATTCAGTACGTGCTGCACTCATTGCGCCATATACTCCGTGCCCAGAGAGTGATCTTTGAGGAGGGTGCTCTCCCTTGCGGCTCTGGGTTGTAGTGGGTGGTAGTGGTGGTAGTGGGTTGAAAGAGAGCAGTTATTGGGCGATGCCTCTGGTTGGAAAGAGACGCTGTCTGCACCTACTCCTGCACCTATGTCACAACCTCCATGTCTGGGTCAATGCCCCAGGCAGAAGTATACGCTGGCCAGCTATCTCTCCCCGGTGTTCCCGGGTTCCAGGTCCCCGTGTAACGCTTACGACGGATGCATCCCTCATGGGTTGGGAAGCGGCGACTAATAATTTATGAATCTTTAGAATATTGTAAAGAGGAAGATATGAGACACCAGCCCTAACAACATAGAAGAACTTAAGGCCGCTATCAGAGCAACCTGGGCTTCCATAACACGTCCGCAGCACTCACATTTTGTGTGTGTGTGTTGTATTGTGTAGCATTTTATCATTTATTATATTTACCTATTTATTTTGACAGACATGCAGCGTGCAGTAGTTTATAGTAACTCAAGCAGTTATTCATTTAATGTTGCACTGTACTTGTTTGAGAAGATTTTGTTGATGGAGTTACTGACTGGAATTTTTGTCTATATATAAACTGCTTGATGATATTCACATTTATGAAAAAGGAGATATTTAGGGAAGAAACTCGATATGTTTTGTTTGCACAGGAGCTGATTGTGGATACGGCACTTATTTTTTTCTATACTATGCTTGGTGTTTTTAGTTATTTTCAGTACACTGTGCATATGGGTGTTTTGTACTTTCTTGTTCTTAATACAGACTTTTTTCACCTGTTGTACACCTCTGCTCGGCTTTCTCTGGCTGCAGAAACACAACCCATGCCTAGACTGGTCCATGGGTAAAGTGTTAGAGTGGGGACCCTTCTGCCATTCCCACTTTTTAGCTCAGCCATCTGCCTCTGTTTCCCCAGAGACCTTGGACCTCAACTCCATCCTCTCAGTTTACCTCAACCTAGGACTAGTATTCAGCAAGGTAAATCCCAGAAACTTAAGAAAAATGAGGAGCCTGAAAAACAAACACATGAAACAGGACACATGACTTAAACAAACAAGCCAAAAGACTGACACAAAAGGGGAATGTTTTTAGGTTATGTATGTAAACCTAGTTCCCTAAGGGAAGGAGATGCTGCGTCATAACGCTTTTGGTCAAAATTGGACTGATTAAAAAAAAGGCGGGGTGACCAGGAAGTAAAAAACACACATGGAGTAAGCCAGTGCAAGCTTCTGTAAAAGAGAAGAAAGCGCTGCAGGGTTCCTCAGGGAAATAGGGTTACCTACATAACCTAGAGACGTTCCCTTTCAGGAACTTGAGCTGCATCAGAATGCTTTGGGAACGAGTGTCCAATCAAGCCAAACTGACCAGTCCCTGACTAGTGTGTATGAGCACAGCTAGGTCGGAGGACAGAGGGGCAAAGAGTGGCACTGAGGTTGTAAAACGGGGTGGACCAGCCCACAGCAGTGCAGATGACTTTCTCCAGGGACCCGTCCTGTGGCACAGCCGGTTCAGTTTCTCCTTGTCTGCAGCCTGAAATGAAGGAGGGTAGAATGCCTGTAACCTCACAGGTCGTGGGACGACCGAGGGTATCTTGGGGATGTAACCTGTTCTAGGGTACAAAAAGGCACTGGCCATACCTGGAGAGACTCCAGAAGTAGGGGGCCACAGAAAGGGCCTGCAGATCTCCAAATCTCTTGAGAGAGCAAATGGCCAACAAGAATCTGGTCTTGATGGAGAGGTGCCTCCAAGATGCCTCGGCCAGGAGCTCAAAGGAGGCTCAGACAGAGCCCCCAACACGACAGCCAAGTCCCATCCAGGCACTTTAGGTCGAATCAGGGGCATCAGGTTGCAGCAGACCTTCCTAATGGCTGTAAGGATGGAGACAATGCGGGCAGGGAAAAGCTGCATGCGCAAAGTAGTCGAATCCAATATGACACCGAGATGGCTGGTTCTCTGTAATGGACCAAGCACAGGCGAAAACGCAAAACCTTCATGTGAGCGAGATAGACATCTTGATGCCAGACTGCTAACTGCTCTGATTAAGCCAATATTAACCAATGGTCGATATAGTGAAGTCTCGGGGAGACCAGAGCCGCATCAACACATTTTGTAAATGTGCGGGGTGTGAGGGCAAGGCCAAATGGAATAACCAGATACCCATAAGCTTTGACCCCGAAAGTGAACCTTAGTAATTTCCTGTGAGAAGGAAGGATGGATACATGAAAGTATGCATCCTGTCAATCTACCGTGGAAATCCAGCTATTGGATATGATTTAAGGCATGATCTACTTGATGGTCAGCATCTTGAACCTGTGATGGTTCAGCTGACGTAGATCCAAAATAGGACGCAACCCACTGTCTTTTTCGGGAACTATGAAGTAGTGGCTGTAGAACCTGGACTCTCGTTCTGACGGAGGGACCACCTCAATGACCTCCTTTCTCAGGAGAGTGTTTACTTCTCGTTCCATGACCAGGGCGGCCATGGACCGGCCAATGGCCCTAGCAGTCTCTTTAGTGGCTCTGAGAGCCAGGTCCACCGTCCAGTGGAGCTCGTGAACTTTCCACATCCAGTTTATGCAGCCGGTCAGCCTGATACGTCTGCAGGACCGTCATGGTGTGAAGGGACGCAGCATCTTGAACTGCCTAGGCGTAAGCCTTACCCATGAGCACCGGCGTATTACGGGGTAATGTCGGGGGTCTTCAGGAAGGAGGGGATCCCGGGAAAGAGATAGTTCGCAAGCATCTCTTCAACCCCTGTTCTTTCCGCCCCATGACGTGTGAATACAGCGTCGACAGGGGCTGAAGTGGCTGGCTAAGAAAGGTTTGACCATGACTGTGACACCTGACTGTGCAGGTCGGGAAAGAATGGAAGACCCCGATGTGGAGGTTGCAACACTGGCATCAAAAAGCTCACGTGAAAATATTGTCCGACATTAAACCGATCCGTGAAAATATTGTACGACATTAATATAGTCCGTGGTGCAAAAAAGGTTGGGGACCACTGGTCTAGGTGACATTTGGTTTTTAGGTCGTATACTGTCCCAAGAAAGTGTTTGCAAAGCTTTTATCACTTTGAATTTACAAGTGTTTATGATGGTTTGGGTATTTAAGGAATTTTGGTAATACCCTCAGGGAAGCATTCTGTAGTCAGAACTTCCCACACAGCCTATTTGTGTCTCTATTGCCAGGTATAGTGATTCTTTAACAATTCTTTAGTAAACTGCATTGCTAAAATATTTGGTTTTATGCTGATCGTTATTTAACTTTCTTCTATTATTTGTTTCAGATGTGACGTTTGTTTATTGATTTTTGCCTGGCAAATAAATGTAAAATTCTTCCTGAAATAATTTATATCTAGTTGATTATGTAGTCCATGACCAGGATAGTACGAACTGAAGGGCTCATGAACGGATGGAGCATAGAGCACAACGTCTGGGACCTTCTGATTTTTAACTATTACTGACTTAGCAAGTTATAACTAAGTGGCTAAATACATTATTCTTAATGCATGAGCAATCATTGAGCGGCCTACTTAAAGAATATTAGTTTACCGTTATATCCTCTGACTAAGGTACAGTCTGGTGAGTTTGTGTCGGTGAGCATGTGTAGCGGCTATCACTGACTTAGCAAGTTATGACAAAGTACTGTAATTTCCGGACTATAAAGCGCACCCATATATTAGCCGCACCCACTGAATTTTACAAATATTTTAATTTTTAACACAAATAAGCCACAGGTGTCTACACTAATGTACTTTACACAGGCTTTAATGAAAGACACGTTACACACGGTAATAGCGGTATTTTGGGAATAGCCTAGCACTGCATTTTTCCGCTATTACTGCGTGTGTTCAAGACGAGGATTATGTCCTTATTATTTTCTGATGCTCATTTCTAAGTTTCTTTGACTAAACCGTAACGCTGTAGCCAAGAAAAATAAAAAAGCACGAGTTTTGGAAACCTGTATGTGCTTATATGATTTCTGTTGCAACTGAAGTTAGCGAGCTATCCCTTCACCCTGACTCAACGCGTTACAACGGCTTGTATCTAAACAGTAGCCGACCAAGAAAGAATGACTTTCTTCCTCCTTTCTTTCACAACTATTTCTCTCGGGAGTTTATCTTTTGGCATCGTTGTGCGTTTAAAAATCACCTGATGGAAGTTTTTTCTCCCGAAGCCGTGCAGCTCAGAACACAGGTGAGGTGCATTTTTTTATTTTTTTTTTTTGTTTCCGTTCGGAAATTTCATTGGTCTAATGTTATGGGGTTCAGTTTTTTGGCTTGAAGTTTGTGAAACCAGGAAAAACCCAGGAAAGATTCATAAATTAGCCGCTTTGTTGTTTAAGCCGTGGGGTTCAAAACGTGGGAAAAAAGTAGCGGCTTATAGTCCGAAAAATACGGTAACTAAATCATTAGTTCTTTATGAATGAGCAAGCATTGAGCGGCCTACTTAAAAAATATTAGGTTACTGTTATACATACCCTCTGACTAAGTTTCGGACTGACCAATGTGCCTCCGTGAGCAGTCGTTAGCCAAGCACAAGGCTCTAATCGACTCCAGGTCCATAATGAATGAGTAATTGAAAAGACGGAATGCTTAGAATGATCTATTCAAATTAAAGAAGAAGTACAACCAATAAGGTGATCAGCTTGGATTAAAGATATTTAAGTTAAATCTTTATTATAAATTGGAGTGAGATTAGAGGTTGAAATTGGATTCATGTAACAAAGTGCAATCCATTTGAGTAATCTTTTACAGCCACGCGAGAAGGACTAACACGCAGCATACCTTCGCTCATATCAGTGGATTCAGTCATTGGGCCAATCGGTGGGCACCCTACAATTTTCTAAACAGGACAATGACCCTAAGCACACAGCCAAAATAACAAAGGAGTGGCTATAAGGCGACTCTGTGAACCTGATTAAACATCTCTGGAGAGTTCTGAAAATGGCTGTGCACTGATGCTCCCTATACAACCTGATGGAGCTTAAGAGGTTTTGCTAAGAAAAATGGGAGAAACTGTCAGCCAGCAGCGCGGGCACTTCCGGTGCTTCCACTTCCGGGGTAGCGCGAACCCGCAATCGTCCAGGCCGCCATCTTGCCATCACATAAATAGACACGGCTTTCTCACGCGCGCTGCCAGATTGTCTCGTTGGCTTCCGTGTTTTTTTTCTTTGAGACGTCCCTGTCCCTTGGTTTTGTTTTTCCCCGTTTTTGCTTTCAGTTTCGGATCTTCCGGTTTTCGTTTTCCTCTTTGTTTTTTCCGCGATTTCGTGCCGCGCCGCCGTCGCGGCTTTGCTCTGTTTTTTTTACTTTTTTTCCCTGTTCTTTCCTTTTCATTCTCTCATTCCGGTCGGGTGTCTTTTGTTTTGTCTCTCTCCGTTTATGTGCGTTTTCTCGGTGGACTATTTCCCCTGGAGGACTATACGTTTTTGCTCGGTTGTTGTGGATTACTTTCACAGGGGACCATAAGTTTTCGGACACCTTGCTTTTGTGTGGATTACCTTTCACAGGGGATCATAAGTTTTTGGACACGTGTTTTTGTGTGGTTTTTTTTGTGTTATTTATCTTACCCTGAGGACCGTAAGTTTTTGGACACTTTGTTTTATGTGCTTGCTGGATTATTTCACATTAAAAACTTCTGTTTAGCTTTATTGCTGCGTCCTGCATTTGGGTCCTACTTTTGCACCCCTGACAGTACAATCTGGCCAGACATGGACCCAGCGGACGATGTGCAGTCTCAGCTTTCCTCTTTGGTGCAGCTCACCACCTCTCATCACCAGCAGATACAGGAACTGGCAAGTGCAATTCGTGAACTAGCTCTCCAGCGCAACCCAGCCCCTGTAGCCCAGGCGCCTGTTTCGGAGAACACCACTGCTCATGCCGCCGCGTCAGCCGCCCCGGCGCCCGTCCCGCCAACAGCACCTAGGCGTGGGGTTCATCTGCCGACTCCCGAGCGATTCGCAGGACAACCAGGGGAGTGCCGTCCGTTCTTGTTGAGCTGCGAAATAACTTTTCAGCTTCAGGCTTCTTCTTTTCCAGATGAGCTCACCAAGGTGGCCTATGTGATCTCCTGCTTCGGTAAGGCCAAACGGTGGGCCACGGCAGAGTGGGAACGCCGTTCCTCGGTCTGTGCTTCCTATCGTGCGTTCTCTGAGGAGCTACGCAAGATCTTCGATTCAGCCACCCCCCGGCAGGACGCTGCCCGGTCGTTGTTCCAGACCATTCAAGACGGGCGATCTGTCGCGGAATACGCCATGGATTTCCGCACCGCTGCGGCCGAGAGTGAGTGGGATGCCACGGCGCTTTACGATGTCTTTCTTAGGGGGCTCAACGCGGAGATCAAGAATGAGCTTGCGGCCAGGGATCTTCCAGAGGATCTGGACTCCCTGATCAGCCTGGCCACCCGAATCGACCGGCGGATGAGGGAATTCCGCTCGGACGGGGGTTCCGTGGGACCTGGCAGCCCGCCTCCCTCTGACCCATCTCACTTCAGTACCTCGTCTAGTCTGCCTCCGCAACCCATGGAGATTGGCCGCCGCCACCTCTCCACTAGTGAAAAGGAGAGGCGTCGCTCACAGGGACTCTGCTTGTATTGTGGCAAGGCGGGACACATGGCCGCCACCTGTCCAGCAAAAGAGAGGGCTCGGCCAAGGACTCCCAGCCCCCTCTAGGCCGTTGCTCAAGGTTCAAGTCGATGTCCGGGGCCGCAGTCGTGAATTGGCAGTGTTTGTTGACTCCGGGGCGGACGCCGAGTTTTTGGACGAAGAGCTCGCTCGTCAACTGGGCGTCGAGTCCGAACCTCTTCCTGTACCGCTCCTGGTCCGCGCTTTTGACGGCCATATTCTCCATCGGGTCACCCACCGCACCAAGCCTCTCCTCGTTTCCATCGCTGAACAGCATCGCGAATGGTTATCGTTCCTCATCATCCCATCACCGCGAGCGCCGGCCATGTTCGGTTTCCCGTGGTTGCAGAGGCACAACCCTCGCCTGGACTGGACCAGTGGCCGGGTGTTGGAGTGGGGGATTTCGTGTCATGCCAGCTGCCTCTCCTCGGTTCCCCAGACTCCTAGTCGTTCTGGTGGGAATCCACCTCCGACCTCGGTTCTGTCCCTGCGGAGTACCATGATTTGGGCGTCGTTTTCAGTAAAGCTAGAGCCCTGTCTTTACCGCCCCACCGTCCTTATGATTGCGGTATTGACCTGTTGCCGGGAACGGCTCCTCCCCGAGGCCGCCTCTACCACCTGACTGGTCCTGAAAGGGAAGCTATGGCAGACTACATCCGGGAGTCCCTCACTTCTGGGATCATCCGCCCTTCCTCCTCCCCGGCGGGGGCAGGTTTCTTTTTTGTGGAAAAGAAGGACAAGAGCCTCCGCCCCTGCATCGACTACCGAGGGCTTAACTCCATCACCATTAAGAACCGGTACCCCTTGCCCTTGATGTCCACGGCTTTTGAGCTCCTCCAGGGAGCCACCGTCTTTACCAAACTTGACCTTCGCAACGCCTACCACCTGGTTCGCATCCGTGAGGGGGATGAATGGAAGACGGCCTTTAACACCCCAGTAGGCCATTACGAGTACCTGGTCATGCCGTTTGGCCTCACCAACGCCCCTGCTGTTTTCCAGGCTCTGGTCAACGACGTTCTTCGGGACATGCTTCATCGGTTTGTGTTTGTCTACCTGGACGACATTCTGATCTACTCCCGCTCCCGCACTGTGCTCACCCGTCTACTTCAGAGCCGGTTGTATGTGAAGGCCAAGAAATGTGAATTCCATGTGTCCAGCACTTCTTTTTTGGGCTTCATCTTGTCGGCAGGGAGTGTTCAGATGGATCCGGCCCGGATCCGCGCCGTAGAGGAGTGGCCCGAACCGGAGAATCGCAAACAACTGCAAAGGTTCCTAGGTTTTGCTAATTTTTACCGCAAGTTCATCCGCGGTTTTAGCACCATCGCGGCGCCACTACACCGACTCACCTCTACTCGTCAACCTTTCACCTGGAATTCCGAGGCGGAGCAGGCCTTTCTGGAGCTCAAGACCCGGTTCACGTCTGCACCTGTTCTTACCCTGCCTGACCCATGCCGGCAATTTGTTGTGGAGGTTGATGCCTCGGACAAGGGTGTTGGGGCCATTCTGTCTCAGAGGGGTGCCACAGACAACCGCCTCCATCCGTGCGCCTTCTTTTCACGCCGACTATGTCCCACGGAACGGAACTACGCCATCGGGGATCGCGAGCTGCTGGCCGTCAAGCTGGCGCTCGAGGAATGGCGTCATTGGTTGGAGGGTGCCGAACACCCGTTCGTTGTGTGGACGGACCATCGCAACCTGGAGTATCTGCGCGCAGCCAAGCGCCTCAACCCCCGGCAGGCCAGGTGGGGGCTGTTTTTTGGGCGTTTTTGCTTTACGCTCTCCTACCGTCCGGGCTCCAAGAACTGCAAACCGGATGCCCTGTCCCGACTGGGTTCCTGCGGCGAGGAGGAGGGCGAAGAACCGTGTCACATCCTACCCCCATCCGTTTCCGTCCGGGTCCTTCGTTTGGACATTGAACGCCGGGTGCACAGGGCTACTTCGGGACAACCCACCCCTGCCGGCTGTCCGGAGGGCAGGCTCTACGTTCCGGACCAGCTCCGTTCACGGGTTCTCCAGTGGTGCCACTGCTCTCGACTTTTCTGCCACCCAGGAACCCCTCGCACCTTGGCCCTTCTGCGGCAACGTTTTTGGTGGCCCACTATTAGGGAAGACATTTGTCAGTTCGTGGCCGCCTGTCCTGTTTGCGCCCAGCACAAGAGCTCCAGATGCCCCCCGGCGGGTCTCCTCCGCCCACTTCCCGTTCCACACCGCCCATGGTCCCATATAGCCCTTGACTTCGTTACCGGTCTGCCTCCCTCTGCTGGCCATACCGCCATTCTTTCTGTGATAGATCGGTTTTCTAAGATGGCTCATTTCATACCACTCCCTAAACTGCCCTCAGCCAAGGAAACCGCCCAGCTTCTGCTGCAGCACGTGTTCGGCTTCATGGTCTCCCTAGTATCATCGTCTCGGATCGGGGTCCGCAGTCCACTGCCAATTTTTGGAAGGAGTTCTGCCGCCTCCTGGGTATCTCGGTCAGCTTGTCCTCCGGGTTCCACCCGCAAACCAACGGGCAGGCTGAAAGGTTGAACCAGGACCTGGAGACAGCCCTTCGCATCCTTTGCACTGACGACAACGCTTCCTGGGCTTCGCAACTGATATGGGCCAAATATGCCCATAACACTCTGCCGTCCTCAGCCACTGGCCTCTCCCCGTTCCAAGCCGCTTATGGCTATCACCCGCCCATCTTTTCGTCTCAGGAAATTGAGTCCTCAGTGCCCTCTGCCGGTGCCTTGGTCAGGCGCTGCCGCCGTGCCTGGAGGAAGACCCGGGTGGCTCTCCTCAGGTCTTCCCGCTGCTATGCCCGCTGGGCCAACCGCAGGCGCCGACCGGCGCCCGTTTACCGCCCCGGCCAGAGGGTTTGGCTCTCTACCAAGGACCTGCCACTAAGGGTCGCATGCAGGAAGCTGGCCCCTCGTTTTATTGGACCTTTCCCTATATCCAAGGTACTCAATCCTGCGGCCGTCCGCCTTTGCCTTCCCAGAGTCTTCCGTGTCCATCCCAGCGCTGGGGTCGGCGCTTGCAGTACCTTGTGGACTGGGATGGCTACGGCCCTGAGGAGCGCTCGTGGGTCCCTGCGCCACATTTTGGCTCCCGGCCTTATTTCCTGTTTCCACCGTAATCATCCGGGCCAGCCTGGTGGGCCATCTGGAGCCGGCCTGAGGGGGGGGTACTGTCAGCCAGCAGCGCGGGCACTTCCGGTGCTTCCACTTCCGGGGTAGCGAACCCGCCATCGTCGAGGCCGCCATCTTGCCATCACATAAATAGACACGGCTTTCTCACGCGCGCTGCCAGATTGTCTCGTTGGCTTCCGTGTTTTTTTTTCTTTGAGACGTCCCTGTCCCTCGGTTTTGTTTTTCCCCGTTTTTGCTTTCAGTTTCGGATCTTCGGTTTCGTTTTCCTCTTTGTTTTTCCATGATTTCGCGCGCCGTCGCGGCTTTGCTCTGTTTTTTTTCTTTTTTTTCCCTGTTCTTTCCTTTTCATTTTCATCTTATTCTTCTTTCAGTCCTCACTCTCCTCCTCTTCTTCTTTGCCTCCAAAACCATCCTACAGACCACCATCCGATGCTGTCTAGCTACACTGTCCCCTGCCAACACCTTACAGTCTCCAATCTCCTTCAGGTTGCATCTCCTGCATAGCACATAGTCCACCTGTGTGCACCTTCCTCCACTCTTATCGTCACCCTATGATCCTCCTTCTTCTTAAAATAAGTGTTCACCACTGCCATTTCCATCCTTTTAGCAAAATCTACCACCATTTGCCCTTCCACATTCCTCTCCTTAAAAACATACCTACCCATCACCTCCTCATCACCTCTGTTCCCTTCACCTACATGCTCATTAAGTCTGCCCCTATCACCAATCGTTCTTTCCTAGGTACACCATCTACCACTTCATCTAATTTACTCCAGAATTTTTCCTTCTCCTCCATCTCACAGCCAACTTGTGGAGCATAAGCACTGATGACATTTATCATCATCCCTTCAACTTCCACCTTCACGATCATCACCCTATCAGAAACTCTTACTTTTACTCTTACTGCACTCTTCCTTCAGAATCACCCCTACACCATTTCTCTTTCCATCCACACCATGATAAAACAGTTTAAATCCACCTCCAATGTTCCTGGCCTTACTCCCTTTCCACTTGGTCTCCTGAACACACAGCATATCTTATATATATCATATATATTCTTCTCTCCATCATATCAGCTACCTCTCTTCCTTTACCCGTCATAGTACCAACATTTAAAGTACCAACCCGAACTTCCACTCTCCTCCACTTCTCCTTTCCCTGCCATCTCTGTAGACGTCTTCCTCCTCTCCTTCTCCTCCTTCGGCCAACAGTAGCCCAATTTCCACCGGTACCCTGTCGGCTAACGATACCTGTGGCGGTCGTTGTTAACCCGGGCCTCGACCGATCCGGTATGAAATTCTCATTTGTGATCCGCATATTTGATTTGGCCCATGTTTTACGCTGGATGCCCTTCCTAACGCAACCCTCCCCATTTACCCGGGCATGGGACCGGCACTAAGAGTGCACTGGCTTGTGCATCCATAATGGCTGGGTTAAAACTATAATATAACACAATTTGGAAAAAGTGAAGCACTGTGAATACTTTCCAGATGAACATAAATACCCACTGATTTTGACTTGCATTAACTTGCCTGTATTTATGTAATATTTGTTAAATGCTAATAAATATACTACACAAGCCTTATGTTGGTATCCTTGAACTGAAGAATTACAAAAAGATTTATTTTTATTAAGCGTTTATTCAATGGCTATAAAATGTGTAAACAATCTACTAAAATACCGTACTTCCACTTGCAAAAAAACAAACAACAACAACAAAAAAAGAATATTTTAGAGGAAGTTGACAATTTTAGTTGAAAATTTTCAATTGCTTTTTGGCACTGCTGGTTAAGCTAAAGGTCTAATGATTAATTAAATAACTAATATAATAAGATTTGTATTAGTATTAGTAAAGTAATATTTGTATGTTATCCTTTTATGCAATCAAATAACAGTCCCACTTGAAACAGCTTGTTGGTTATCACTAATTAGGATCCAAACTAATGGAACATTTTAATAATTAATGATAGTTATTTTCATAAACCATAATTGGCCACAGTGGTTTACTCAGAGTAGTCACATTGGGCCAATTTAATCTCTAATGAGAACGCTTGTTTAGAGACAGTCTTTAAAAAGTTAAAAACTTGGTAGAGAATTTTAAAGTGACAATGCTATATCCACCCTGGAGCCTTCCCCTACGTGACATGCCCAAAAATCTTAGGCCTTCAAAATTTAATGTACAGTGGAAATAAGACCATCATTCCTAAGAGTATAATTAACCACAATGGTTTATGGCAGGGGTATGGTCACAGTATACGAAACACAATTTAGGCACCAGCTAGGATTTAATGATCTTTTGGAAAGCAATACTGGCTCAGATAAACATGAAAAAACATTATTTTCTCTAGACATTTAATGTGCTTTGACTGCAGCAAATTGGGAAAGGGAAAGCCAGTGAATGTGGAATTGTTGTTTTTAACAACATTAAAGAATTTCAAAATTTATTATTCATATACACTGGCGATCAAAATTAGAGAACAATTCATAGACAATTTAACAATTCTGAAAAGTCATCTTCACTGCTCAAGAGTTGAAGGAGTTTTTGTCTTGTCTACACCTTGCTACCAGAACACCTTTTCCACAAATTAACTAAGGCATTTAAAAAAAAAACATTATTTTGCAGAAAACACACTGATCAAAATGAGAGAACAACAATGACTGTAGCATGTAAAAAGATTACAACAAAATTTTCTGAAGGTTACAATAGTCAGCAATTAGTAGGAAGTGTACAGGCCTCTGCTCTGAATGACTTCAGCACATCTGTAGCCACAGGGCAGCACTAGTCTCTAACACTGCTCTGGTGTGATTTTGGTCCACTCTTCTTCCAGTCTCCTCCACAGTTCGGTGACTGTAGTGGGTTTCTTGGCCATAACTTTGTCACCAAGGATTTTCCAGAGGTTCTATATTGGGTTGAGATCAAGACTCTGGGCAGGCCATGCCATTATTTCAATGTTTTCAGTTTCAAGGAACTGCTTTACCCGTTTTGCTGTGTGACATGGAGCATTGTTCTACATGAACACTGCAGGCTGATTGAGTGATGAACGCATGAAAGGACCCATATGTTGTTAAAGAAGGTTCTGATAAACATTTGCATTCACTCTGCCATGTAGCTGTATAAGAGGCCCAACTCCTGCTGCAGAAAACATGCCCCAAACCATGACACTTCCTCCTCCACTTTTCACTGACTTCTTTACACACTTTGGGTTCAGTCTTTCTCCAGTTTGTCGCAGAACATAATGTTTCCCATCTGACCCAAATAAATTAAACTTGCTTTCATCACTGAAGTGAACTTTGGACCAGTTCTCCTCTGTCCACACAACTCGCACAACATAGCCTTTTGATTCTTTCTGCTAATAAGAGGTTTGGTCACTGCAGAGTGGGCTTTCAGTCCAAAAGCTCTTAAACATCGAGACACTGTATGACGAGACTGATCCTTACTCTGTTCAGTGCTGTACTGGTGAGCAATTCCAGCTGCAGTGTGGAAACGATTGCCCATTGAGATCCTCCACAGTATCCTGTCCTCTCTTGTATTTGTCTTCCATAGACGACCAGCCTTCTTGGCGGACTTGAATGAGTTTGTGATGTTGTAAATATTCAATATTCTTGAAATCACAGATTTGGAACGACCAACTTGTCTTGCTATGGCTGATGGCGTCGTCCCTTTGGCCTTCATCTGGACAAACTGCTGCCGGAGGCTTTCAGTCACTTTAGAACGGCCCACCTGCTCATTTTGATCAGCGTGTTTTCTGCAAAATAATGTTTTTTTTTTAAATGCCTTAGTTAATTTGTGGAAAGGGTGTTCTTGTAAAATGGTATAGACAGGACAAAAACTCCTTCAACTGTTAAGCAGTGAAGATGACATTATTTCAGAATTGTTCAATTGTTTATAAATTGTTCTCTAATTTTGATCGCCAGTGTATTTTGCTCTGTTTTAGACACTTACAGACTATATGGTCAGTAAGAACTTCAGTTTCTAATGATAAACCTTGTCAAATCTGTGTAAAATCCCTGTGCCACTAGACATACCAGTTTGCCATCTTTCCCATTGAGTTGTTTGGGATTTCAGTGATCTGAGACGGACTCCTTCACTCACACAATTCATATACCACTCCTTATTTTGATGACATAATCATTTATAGTATTGCATGGCAGCAGCATTTACAGCACCAGAGGGTTGTTCTGAGATTTACTGTACAGACCTCTGAAAAGTGTATATGCAAGCGCAAATTTCTGCCCAGTGGATAGACTTTCTGTACCAGCACCCCTTTTTACTCTCCTTCCATTGATAAGTACTTCAGACACAGTGAGCAGGAGTGGCTTCCATGCTGATCACATACCTTTTCAATTTAGCGATCAGCTATGGTTTCCTACCCGAGACCTCAGAGTCACATTCATGCCAAAAACTCTATGCTGAGAATGCTGACCCGTTTAAAATTCTCAGACAAATGGATAAGTAGTAATGTCAAAACTCAAAACTTCTAGTACTTCCTAGAATAGCAAAGTACACTAAAGGCGGTAAAGCATTTTCACATTTAGCTCCCAAACTTTGGAATAGTCTTCCTAACAGTGTTCGGGGTTCAGATACACTCTCCCAGTTTAAGTTGTAAGGATGGTCAGATCTGTTCATGGTACCAGACCCCGAGAACTGCCATGCAACTTCATGAGACCAGACCCCGAGAACTACCATGCAACAAAACAATAAACGTTCTAATCTGAAAGAGGATCTCTTTGATCTGAGGAGAGAAAGCCATTTGTTCAGCTGCCCAGTCACCCATCCTTGAGCCCCCTCTTCCCTCCTGGGGAGATGGCCGGCTCATGAAAAGGTGACTGAGAAGGTCCCGGAATTCAAGCTACTTTACTTGCATAATGTAATAATTACAATTTAGTAATGTATACATTTTACCTTCACATGTTTAGTATCATTTTAAAGGTCTTGGTGTGATTGGAAATATGATCTCAGTCCCATATCAGTAAAACAGACCTCAGGTTTGGGGAAATTCTCTCCTACTGACATAAGGGTTGCCCCGGAGAACATCCTGACCAGGTGGTCTAGGTGACAATTAGGTTTTAGGTCACATCCTTTCCCAAGAAAGGGTGTGCAAAGCTTTATCACTTGAATTTACAAGTGTTTACGATGGTTTGGGTATTTAAGGAAATTTGACGAAACACTCAGGGAAGCATTAGATAGTCAGAACTTCCCACACAGTCTCTGTGTGTCTCTTGCCAGGTATAGTGAACAATTCTTTAGTAAACTACATTGATAAATTATTTGGTTTAATGTTAATCATGTTATGTAACTTTCTTCTATTATTTGTTTTAAATGTAACATTTGTTTATTGATTATTACCTGGCAAATAAATGTAAAATTCTTGATTAACTCTGAAATTTCCTAAAATCATTTATATCTAGTTGATTATGTAGTCTGGCGTCACCGCAAATCTGTGACCAGGATAGTACAAACTGAAGGCTCATGAACAGATGGAGCATAGAGCACAACGTCTGAGACCTTCTGATTTCTGACTATCTCTGACTTTAGCAAGTTATAAATAAGTGACTAAAAAAAGTATTCTTTATGCATGAGCAAGCATTGGCGGCCTACTTAAAGAATATTAGTTTACCGTTATATCCTCTGACTAAGGGACAGTCTGGCAAGTTTGTGTCCGTGAGCATGTGTAGCGGCTATCACTAACTTAGCAAGTTATGACCAAGTAACTAAATCAATGAATATTAGTTTACTGTTATATCCTCTGACTAATATTCGGGTTGGCCAATGTGCCTCCGTGAGCAGGTATAGTTAGCCGAGCACAAAGTTCTAAGCGACTCCAGAACCATAATAAATGATTAATTGAAAAGACTGAATGCTTAGAATAATTTACTAAAATTAAAGAAGAAGTACAACCAATAAATTGATCAGCTTAAATTAGAGCTATTCAAGTTAAATCTTTATTATAAATTGGAGTCAGATTAGAGGTTAAAATTGGATTAATATAACAATATACAATCTATTTAAGTAATCTTTTACAGCCGCACTAGAAGGACCAACACGCAGAATACCCTCACCCACACCAGTGGATTCCGTCATTGGGCCATTGGCTGGGCACCCTACAGATTGGTGACCTCGACGTGATCTCCCAGTCTCAGGCGAGTGACGTCTTTCAGCGCGACATTTCAGATTCAACAGAACATGAGGTTTGAGTGTCTCCTTCTCCATCTCCAACTGAACTGGTAAGTTCGTTTTGGTTATCTTTTGTTTCAAAAGTCTTTAGGGAAAGAAAAGATGCACCCAATATAGACACATTTATAGAACGGGTCGACATACCCAGGTGATAGACCGGAGACCGTAGAAATCCGGTATAATCTAAGATTATTAAAAACATGGATTATCAGGGCGGGAATATGATGAGTGGAGACAAGGGAGTAATGGAGGCTGTTGCCGTACGGATTAAGAATGCGCTTCTGCGTTTACACAGCAAAGGAGTGGATCTGGAATGGAATAATGACAAACTTTTACTGTGGTACTCCACAGTGGGGAAAAAACTGGAGTCGAAAAAAATGGTATCATAAGACTTCGACTGCAATTCTTTATTTGCTCCATAAGAACAACAAAAATATTATGAAACAAAACATGCGCGCCATTGCAAGCATTAAAGAGCTTGAGAAAGCGCGATCAGTTGAAGCAGCTTCGAGCGCAGGTCGAAGCATCTGCGTACGATAAGCAAACCTGGGCAAGACAGGGAGCTGTAATGGAAACAAAAATCAAGAGGCTTGAAAACAAGCTTCAGTTGGACAAAGAATATACCACAGTGCTGGAAGGCTGCTGTAATTCTGCTGGGCTTCCAATACCTGCACTTAGATCAGCCGCGATAAATTCTAAACTCGAAAGCGAAATTCACAGCGATAGTGATGAGAATGATGTTATCGCGTGCAGTAGCCGAGCCCTAAAAATAAGCCAGACTGTGCGCAGTTCTTCCCCAGAACCGGTGAATAACCAGTATAATCATCATCTCAATAACACAGAGTTAAGACGCCGCAGCCCAGTAATGACCCGAACTAGATCTGGAAGTGTTCGAAAAACGCTCAAATCAGTATAATCATCATCTCAATAACACAGAGTTAAGACGCCGCAGCCCAGTAATGACCCGAACCAGATCTGAAAGTGTTCGGAAAACGCTCAAAGTAGCGGTGTTGAAAACATTGACAAATGCGGATGACGAAGTTACTACTATCAGCCGCCCGTTAACTTGTGAAGAATGTACCAAGCATAAAGAAGTTGTGGGCATAATGCCACGGAAAGGCCCTTTCCAACCCTACTGGGACAACTTAATGCTGCAGGCATCGGTATATAATTTAGAGGTAAGGGATGTGTGGCAGGTAGCCCTACTCACAATGCCTGAAGAGCTGAAATCGAAAATGCCTTTCGAGTTAAGATCTGGAGAAATCGTGGTTAAACAGGAAGGTGAAGATGAGAATGATGTGTATGAGAGGTTAAAGGAAGCGTTATTAGAGCTAAGGGGGCCAGCGCAAGCTGAATGGAATAGAATCCTAGAGATAAAACAGGCTAACAAAGAGCCATTTGAAACATTTGCAGAACGCCTATGGGTGACATTTAAAGAATATTCGGGATTGGAAGACGCACAGCGTGATCAGGAAGTTTTACAGTTTTTTTCTGATTGCTTAAGCACATTTTTTGTAACTATTGGCTATTTTTGCAAAACTCTACACACAAATAAGAAAACCTTCCCAGTTATCAAAACATTGTAGTTCTCTTGCAAAACACCTTCGTAAAAATGGTGTTTTCGTATCAAACAGTAAACACAAGCCATCATCTACTAAGCACACAATGTGCCAACTACACACTGATGGTATGAATACAAAACACATCTGGCTTTTGCTTTCTCTGTGTACAGATGTCAATTTGAGGTCATACTTTTGTCATAGTGTCATGTAAACATACAAGGATCCAAACTTCAAGTATTGGTGTTTATTCACACTCATCAAAACCAAGACAAAGTCAGAACACAAAATAGTAATTTCACAAAAAAAAAGAAAAAAAAAAGACAATCAGCCTACATCATGTCGTCTTTCTGGGTCCGGCCACAAAATTTCGTCCACATCGCATGCAATATCCTCCAGTCCAAGGCACCGGGGAAAATATCTCCTTGAATGCCGTATCCAGGCCTGACATGATGCCTGGTCAATATCTCCACATGCCTCCTCCATTGCCTGTAAAAGGGCTACCTGTTGATGAGGATGACGGTCGTACACTTTCCAGCGCCAGGCAGAGAAGAACTCCTCGATGGGATTTAAGAATGGAGAGTATGGAGGGAGGTTGAGTGCCATGAAGGATGGGTGGTCTGTAAACCAGTTGGACCAAAGCAGCCCTATGGAAACTAACATTGTCCCATATGATGACATATCGGTATGCTCTGGTCTCTGAACAGTTAGCATGTCATGTAAGGTGTCCAGGAATGCAATAATGTGTGCAGTGTTGTATGGGCCTATGGTTGCATGATGGTGAACAACACCATTTTGGCTTATAGCTGCACACATGGTTATGTTACCACCACGTTGTCCTGGGACATTGATGATGGCACGGTGTCCAGTAATGTTCCTGCCACGTCTCCTGGTTTTACTGAGGTTAAAACCGGCCTCATCTACAAAAAGTAGCTCATGTCCCATTGCATCTGCTTCTAGTTCCATCACTCTCTGGACAAGACAAAACAAATGCAACACATCAGGCCCATGCACAGCACTACAGTATGCACTTCCAAATTCAGAACCAATGACACTATAGCTTACCTGCACATAGTCATATCGCAGTTGCTTTACACGTTCTGTGTTTCTCTCGAAAGGAACTCTGTAAATTTGCTTCATTCTTATTCTGTGGCGCAAGTACACGACTTAATGCAGAAATGCTTACACTGTGTATATTTTGAAAGATGGTGTCATTATCAATTATGCGCTGCTGTATTTCGCAGTCTTATTGCATTATTGGCAATCACCATGTTCACTATATGGGTCTCTTGCTCTGGAGTGAACATTCTTCCTCTGCCCCAACATCTGGACGTCTAGCAATTCTGTAAAGTAACAATTTCAGTATTTTTGCATGTATGGTACTGTTGTGTTTCTCATTAGAGTATGGCAGTGCTACAAAGTACTTACCGATTCTCATTTGAAATGTCCTAATGATGCTTGCCACAGTGTAGCGGCTCAAATTAGGCTGAACCCGTTGGCCAGCTTCCTCAGGGTCATCCCATGGTTGATGACATGGTCCACTATTGTAGCTCTGATGTCATCAGTTATTCTATTTCTTACTCTTCTTACCCTTCCTCTTTCCCTCCTCGTCCTCTTCTTGCTCCTCCTTGTCCTCTTCCTCTAACTTCCTCTAACCCTATCGCTTCTTCACCTCCACGTCCTTTCCCTCAGCCTCCTCGGCCTCGTCTTGCTCCTCCTTGTCCTCTTCCTCTAACTTCCTCTAACCCTCTCGCTTCTTCACCTCCACGTCCTCTCCCTCGGCCTCCTCGGCCTCTTCTTGCTCCTCCTTGTCCTTTTCCTCTAACTTCCTCTAACCCTCTCGCTTCTTCACCTCCACGTCCTCTCCCTCGGCCTCCTCGGCCTCTTCTTGCTCCTCCTTGTCCTCTTCCTCTAACTTCCTCTAATCCTCTCGCTTCTTCACCTCCACGTCCTCTTCCTCCAACTTCTTCACCTCCACGTCCTCTCCCTCGGCCTCCTCTGATTCTCACTCTTCTCACTCTTACTGCTCCTTCCATTGTACTCCACACAGACAGCTTACCTGTGGCTTATTTATAGTGCTTAGGCTGATTGCGAAATAAACTAATTATCTAAAACAGTTTTCACATGTGAAAGTGTGCCAGACAGTTGGCAAAATAGTGTTAATGATAGCCATACATGTGTATAATTTTGCTAGGAGTGTGTTGGAAATTTGGTAATTGAGTGTAAGCAGTGAGTTGTGTTTAAAGTTCTGCAAAAAGAGTGTTGTGCAGTGAATTGTGCCTACAGTTTTGCAAAGTGTGTGTTACAAAATTGCAAACTGAGTGCAAAGCAGTGTTTGTGCTTTTAGTTTTGCAAACTCAGTGAGTGGTTTTGCTATACGTATTAATAGTTTTAGAAATTGTGCTACAAGAATCACGATTAGCACTTAAGCATTCAGAAAAAACTGTAATACAACTCCTGAAAAACAATGCAGGCCCTCACATTCAGCAGGCCTTAATGCATGGTGCTGATCCACCAGAAAATACCTACCGGTCACTGGTGGAGTGGGCTTCCAGAATTGAATCCAGAATTAAACAAAATAAAACACGCTCCATTGCGGCAACACAGTGGGTAACTGAAGGTAGACAAGATAAGCAAATTGAGCAAAACCCAAAATTCCAGTCACACTGTACTTTTTGCAAGAAAAATAATCATACAATCAATCAAAGACTGCTTTAAATTAAGAGGTTGGGGTTCTAACCAAAACTCCCACTCTAAAGCAGACAATGGAATACTGAAGCAATTAGAAGCTTTGATTATAAAACAAACAGAAAACAACCCAAAACAAAGTGAAGAGCAGACACAAAAACCAAAATAGTCCGTACAGCAATCTACAGCTAGAACTCGCTAACCTGTTAGCAAAATATAACAATCCCCAATAGGGATGCGTGGCCTCTGTTCAAATAGGGGGCATTATCAAAAGCGGCAATCGAATCAAAAAAAGAGCTAGTGTTGGAGGCCGGCTAGCTAACGTCCTTGTTGATTCCGGTGCTGCATGCTCCTGCACGAATATTCCTTTACCGCTCAGCACACACCAAATTCAGATCAAAGACATAGGGGACACTGTAATGACAGCAACCCAAACACAGCCAGTACAGCTTGACCTAGGCATGGCAGTGTTACAAGAGCCATCTTGGTATTTACCAGACAACAGTGTGAGGGTACTGTGTTAGGAATGAACATCATGCAAAAACATGGCGTTGAAATTCGCTGTTTTGAAAAACAAATTGAACTGCAAACTAACAAAACAGCCAAAAATCCTTTATCACAAGGCAACCTTAGCATCATGTCCATGCATAACACAGACCGATTCCGGCATTTCATCGACAAACATAGTAATGTTTGGGCTAATCATGAACACGACTGCGGTCTCATTGATTTTAAAGTTTGCATTGAGGGAGATCCAACTTCCCCACAAAGGCAATATCGTATCAATCCAGAGACAGAAGCCGCCGTGCATGAGATTGTAAAACAAGTTGAAATAAGGAGCATAATTCGGCGGTGCAGTTCTACTACCAACTCTCCGTGCTTACCAGCCAACGGAACATGGCGACTTTGCATTGATTACCAGCGTCTCAATAAAGTTTTGCCGAAAGCAACACCAATTGTGGCAAACCCAGCTACTACTTTATCTCAAGTATCAACAAATGCCTCATGGTTTACGGTGCTCCCTGAACTCCTTGCTTTGTTGGAAGCAATGAAAGCACACACAGGGGCACTCTGTGTGTATACTGATAGCCGCTACGCATTTGGTGTTGTCAATGATTTTATGGCTCAGTGGCAACTCAGAAAATTCCGTACGTCTGCAGGAACGCAAATAAAACATTTCAACACCAAAACAAAAATATGGCAAGTCATAAAAGCGCGTGATACCCCCATTTCCGTTGTCAAGGTACGAGCCCACATCACCAAGCATACTAACGAACATGAGCAAAACAACAACATCGTTGACCAACTGGCTAAATTAGCTGCAGTAGAAGGCAACAGTTGGCAGTGCAATGAGCCATCTGCTTCTACCGTGAGTGCAATACAGCTTTCTCCTATAGATCTCAAACAGTACCAAAAAGACTTGTGGGTCTCTGACGGAGATCTCGTACCGCATTTAAAGCATGATCAAATGGTTGATGTTATTGAAGGTATTGTACTGAGAGACGGAAAATTTGTCATTCCTAAAGCCCTACAAAAGCCAGTAATTAAGATGTATCATGAGTATGCTCACATATCACCAGCAAAAACATTGCAACTGATACAAAGACAGTTTTGGTGGCAGGGAATGACAGCAGATATTGAGAGATGGTGCAACACCTGTCTGGTATGTGCTACAGTTAATCAGGGCAGGCAAGGCCAAACAAACCTACTCAGGCCTAAACCACATAAACCACCCTGCGAAAACCTGCAATTAGATTTCATTGGTCCGCTACCCAGTGCCAAAGGGGGATACCGCTATTGCCTCATGATAATTGATCAATTTTCACAATGGGTTGAAGCAATTCCCACTCGCAATAACACAGCGAACACAGGGGCACATGTGAAAGCGAACCAAATCATCCCTCTCACAGGCCATATGAAATTAAAGCTGTTTGCAACAGTTGTGTGGCTGTGACCATCAAAGGAAAGATGAGATGTCCCATGTCCCAATGCAAACCGTTCAAAGATTTATTAATTAACTGTGATATTTGTGTTATGTCTATTTTTCAGGACAGTAACAGCAATCCCATGGATGCCAGATGTCTGAACAGTGTCAGGTCCCACCTGCATTGAATTGGGACAACGGGTTACACTCACACACACCCAAAATTTGGGAGATGGGTATGGAAATATACTAAGGGGCCATCCAAATCGTACCCTGCAATTACATATTAAGATATAGTTACATGGCCTCCCGGTGTAGCACCGGATCCAAATTGTGCAACACAAATTTGCTGTAACACAAGTTCCACTCATCTTCCGGTCAGAATCATAACAGGATATACAGGTGCATCATTATACTTACATACATAACTGCCATAACCCTTAGTCCTTTGCAGGTACCAGCTTTGCATTGACTATAATATCACTGAACCTTGGACAAAAATCACTATCTAATGATGGCCCCTCAGGGACTGCCCTGAGTTTGCCGCAAGGGGCCAGGGGAGAAACTGTAAGGATGGTCAGATCTGTTCATGGTACCAGACCCCGAGAACTGCCATGCAACTTCATGAGACCAGACCCCGAGAACTACCATGCAACAAAACAATAAGCGTTCTAATCAGAAAGCGGATCTCTTTGATCTGAGGAGAGAAAGCCATTTGTTCAGCTGCCCAGTCACCCATCCTTGAGCCCCCCTCTTCCCTCCTGGGGAGATGGCCGGATCATGAAAAGGTGACTGAGAAGGTCCCGGAATTCAAGCTACTTTACTTGCATAATGTAATAATTACAATTTAGTAATGTATACATTTTACCTTCACATGTTTAGTATCATTTTAAAGGTCTTGGTGTGATTGGAAATATGATCTCAGTCCCATATCAGTAAAACAGACCTCAGGTTTGGGGAAATTCTCTCCTACTGACATAAGGGTTGCCCCAGAGAACATCCTGACCAGGTGCTCTAGGTGACAATTAAGTTTTAGGCAAAGCTTTATCACTTGAATTTACAAGTGTTTACGATGGTTTGGGTAACAATTAGGTGACAATTAGGTTTTAGGCAAAGCTTTATCACTTGAATTTACAAGTGTTTACGATGGTTTGGGTATTTAAGGAAATTTGACGAAACACTCAGGGAAGCATTCGATAGTCAGAACTTCCCACACTGTCTCTGTGTGTCTCTTGCCAGGTATAGTGAACAATTCTTTAGTAAACTACATTGATAAATTATTTGGTTTAATGTTGATCATGTTATGTAACTTTCTTCTATTATTTGTTTTAAATGTAACATTTGTTTATTGATTATTACTTGGCAAATAAATGTAAAATTCTTGATTAACTCTGAAATTTCCTAAAATCATTTATATCTAGTTGATTATGTAGTCTGGCGTTACCGCAAATCTTTGACCAGGATAGTACAAACTGAAGGCTCATGAACGGATGGAGCATAGAGCACAACGTCTGAGACCTTCTGATTTCTGACTATCTCTGACTTTAGCAAGTTATAACTAAGTGACTAAAAAAAGTATTCTTTATGCATGAGCAAGCATTGGCGGCCTACTTAAAGAATATTAGTTTACCGTTATATCCTCTGACTAAGGGACAGTCTGGCGAGTTTGTGTCCGTGAGCATGTGTAGCGGCTATCACTGACTTAGCAAGTTATGACCAAGTAACTAAATCAATGAATATTAGTTTACCGTTATATCCTCTGACTAAGATTCGGATTGGCCAATGTGCCTCCGTGAGCAGGTATAGTTAGCCGAGCACAAAGTTCTAAGCGACTCCAGAACCATGATAAATGATTAATTGAAAAGACGGAATGCTTAGAATAATTTACTAAAATTAAAGAAGAAGTACAACCAATAAGTTGATCAGCTTAAATTAGAGCTATTCAAGTTAAATCTTTATTATAAATTGGAGTCAGATTAGAGGTTAAAATTGGATTAATATAACAATATACAATCTATTTAAGTAATCTTTTACAGCCACGCTAGAAGGACCAACACGCAGAATACCTTCACCCACACCAGTGGATTCCGTCATTGGGCCATTGGGTGGGCACCCTACAAAGTGCAGATTAAAAACATATCTTTTTAGCAAAGCCTACACATAACACACATCACATCATAACCTTGTGCTCCAGAACATCTGATCACATGCACATTATCAACTTGTGCTGTTAATATCATGAACAGCAGCTATGCTAATTGCTCTCCACTGCTTCTCTTTCTCTCCCCATCCCGAGGCTTCCTGAGGTTTGGCCAGCTCCAGTCACGTCCCACCTCGTGAAGATTATGGACTTTGAAGAAGTAGATGCCGAACTCGCAAATATTCTGAACCACCTAGAGATGTACCAGTGCCAATTGGATCCCACTACATGTGTGGAGTTTTGACATTGGACCTCCGGGAGTGTTTAAAAGCTCTGGCATGGAGAAGCTGTTGCTGGATCTGTGATGATCACAAATGTTGAGCTCAGTAGCTCCTACTTTTATACCAGAGACTGTAGAAGGAACATTTACTTATAATCTTATACTCCTGTACTCATGCTAGTTCTCACTCTCCAGTGTTCTGTATTGTTGAAAGATTTATGTTCAAACTCTTGATGTCACCCAAATAAATATGGGTTCCCCTTTTGAGTCTGGTTCCTCTCAAGGTTTCTTCCTCATAACATCTAAGGGAGTTTTTCCTTGCCACAGTCGCCATGTCTTGCTCATCAGGGATAAATGCACACCATTCACCTTGACTGTTAATTTCTGTAAAGCTGCTTTGAGACAATGTCTGTTGTGAAAAGCGCTGTAGAAATAAACTTGACTTGACTTGACATGTGAGCAAATTCTAATTGCCACGCCACTAAAGTATTGCTCCCTCTTTACAATGTCCTGAAAAACCAGTTGTGCCCATCTTACTTATCATGGATGTGCCACCAGCTATCTAGGTATAATAAATGAATAAAATGGTTCTGCCCACATAATAGTGTTGGGTTCCTTCTTATAACATCCATCATTTAAACTAATTACTAAAACTTATTAAAATATTGCAATATCTCTACAAAGTCCTGAACCACTAGACACATGAATACTGGGTTGAATGAGTTCCTACTGTTACCACACCTAATTGGAATAAAACTTTGCAGAGCTATGAACTAATTAGTTTACCAATGGGTCCGTCTAGGCATTGGACATACTGGTTTATTTCCATGTATTAAAAGCCTTTTGTTAAGTTAATAATATTCTAAGGGGACAACTTGCATTAATAAAATAAGGAGGTCAGAGTTTTGCACAGGCCATGACTATTTGCACCTTTGGGGGATACTGTCATGCTTGAACAGTTATGAACTAGGCTTTTTAGTTCTAGTAAAGGTAAAAAGGTAGACAACTAAGGCCATCGGCCGGTCTATGGCCACCCTAGTAGCCACCTAGAGGCATCTCTGGCCTACCCTGTACGAAATACCGGACAGGGACAAGGTCGTGCTGCTGGTTGCCCCACTGTCTCCTTCGGGCCTGTTCGGCGACACCATTGATTTGGTAGTCGACAGGATCCAGGAGTCCAAGAGACAATAGGCAGCGTTCCAGCTGTATCTCCCACGCCGCTCTCATGGGGCTGCTCGGTGTGCAGCCCCAACCCAACCCAGCACTTTGTACCACCAAGTGCAGAGACAGAGCATCCCCCTGTGATTCCGCACAGTGCCCTGGGTCAAAGCCCCATGAAGTGACAGATCTGAGAACTGTTATTTCCAAGAAGAGGTCCTGACCCGACCTTTGGAGGGATAACCAGGGGCGTGTAGCACTGCTTTTTTTCGGTGCACTGAGCCATGAAATGTGCTTTAGGACACAGCCAGCTCCACCAAGCTCCCATCTCCAGCATTGTTGCGGACCAGGGGGTCTTGTTTCTAGAAGTGCTCATTAATGGGTATTAAAGTGATTATATTTATTAAAAGGGTGTCCACTATATAAAACAGCTGCACTGTACACAAAATGGCAATCAAGATAACTTGCAATTTGGATTTAGCACTATGTAGAAAACTTTTAACTGCTACACATAATGTATACAAGCAACGTGGTACTTTATCCCTGAAAACGGTGCACATTTCAAACATGACAGAGTCTTTATTAAACTTCCCACAGTTATGGAACTATATAATTTCATGTCTAGCAATTATGCCATACCAATATTTTCATGTATTGACAACAGCTCATTTTTTAATTAACCATATCCTAAGGGAACTGTCTGCATTCCTCAAGTACTTTCAAAGACCCAATGCGTATGCACTGAAATAAACAGTTTGCATTTGTATGTAAATTCCTATCTAGACGCACAACACGTTGAAATTAGAAAATAAAAAAAATCTAAATTTAATGGTAGTAATTGTATGTTTGTAATAGTTTTTTAAATATAAGAACAAATGCAATTAAGAATAAAATGTTCCACATCAAATTGGCACCCTCATTAAATATTCATATTTAAAAGCATGTGATAATCTTAGGATTGCTTAGTAACTACTGTTACATAATTTCCCCCCCTCACCATTAGAACAGTATAAATACTTGCAAAATAATTGCATTAACATTTAATGCTTCAGACCCTTTTTAAAAATATACGTTGTTTAGTAACCCGTTCCCCCACCCAAGAGTATTTTTGGCATTGTAATCTTTTTCTCATATTTCTTTATTTAACAGAAAAATGCAAAGAGAAGGAGAGAACGTTAGCTCAAGCAATAATTTGTTGCTTAATTTTTCAAAGAATACCTATGAGAAACTCTGGTTGTTGCAGGTCTTGGTTGGGGTTTTCCTTTATGTAAACTGCTTAATGATATTCACATTTTTGAAAAAGAGGAGTTTTAGAGAAGAAACTCGATATATTTTGTTTGCACAAACCCTATTTGTGGACTCTGCTCTTATGCTGTTAACTGATTTGCTTTCGGTCGGAAATTACTTCCAGTATGTAATTCACAAAATTCCTTGCAGTATCATTTGTGCAATTTCAACCTTGCTTACCTGTTGCACACCGCTGACTTTGGTGGCTATGTGTCTGGAACGCTATGTGGCTATATGCATGCCTTTGAGACATGCTGACATCTCCACAAGCAGGACCAGATTATATGGGCTTTTAATTATATGGAGTATCAGCTCTATAATTCCATTGTACAATCTTATAGGATACTGGGGAGTAGCTGCACCTGCTTCCAAGTTCTCCTATGTGGTGTGTACTGCAGAGCTAATGTTAGAGGAAGCATGGCAGGCACATGGACGTGCTATCACTTTTATTATTGTTTTCCTTTTATTGATCATTATTATATTCTTTACTTACATCAAGATAATGATTGCAGCCAGATCCGCTTCAAATGAGAAAAGAAAGTCAACCAGTAAGAGTTTAAAAACTGTGCTGCTTCATGCATTTCAGTTGTTTCTGTGCATGATACAATTTTTAAACCTATATATAGAAATGGCATTTTGGAAGGTTGAGGAAAATATTTTTCGAAATGTAAGATATTCTCTGTTTATTGTTTTTCTGATTTCACCACGATGCATCAGTCCATTGATTTATGGTCTCAGAGATGAAAGGTTTTTCCTTGTTTTAAGACATTATGCTATGTGTGGTTCTGATTGCCTTTTCTCTTCATTGCTTGAAATCAAACAAATAAAAATAAGACCGACTTAAAAACAACACCAAACGTAAACAAGTATACAAGTATTGTACATTTTGAATTGGTTGATTTAATATACATAAATACATCAAATACATAATACATCTTAATTAACATGCCAAGTATAATAATTAAATACCAAATATTTTTACATCCTAGGTTTGACAAATATTTTACATTGGTGTGAATAGTGAATTTAGTGTTGCAGCATTTAAATTTAAAGTTACCTTATTTTTTCAATAAATGCATTAAAGATATATTACAAATTGGACATGTTTTTTATGTACTATTGTAAATAAAAAGTGGGTTTATGAGATTAAAAGATTATTGCATTCTATTTTTATTCATATTTTACACTGTGTCCCAACTTTCATGGAATTCAGGTTGTAGTTTTATCATTGCTGAGATGTGATTTTAAATGCAGAACTGTTCAATTAGTTTATAAGCAGATTGCTTATATTAATTACAGTCCAAATCCATGTTTATTGTTCTTAAGTTGCTCAGTTACTTAATGGATCTTTAGGCTGTTAATGTGGAACCATCCTCACCTGCACAGAGTAGTCTACAGTTAAATACTTTATCAAGAGGTAGTGGATCAGGACATATCAGGCCAATGCCCTTTTAAAAAGAACAAAGGGACAGGATCACTAGTCACTGGTACCTGAGAAGCATGTTCAACTTGACGAAGAGGAATGAAGAGAGAGAGAGAGAGAGAGAGAGAGAGAGAGAAGAAGAAGAAGAGGAGGAAGAGAAGTAAGAGAGAGACATGGATTATTAATTTTCTTTATTGTTGCATAAAAGTTAAAGACACTGTCCAATGTGATCAGGGTGCAAGTAGGGACTCTGGCAAGATTATTTATATCAGGGGTCAGCAACCTTATGGGTACTGATTAATGTGAAGGGCTAACAGTTTGATACACACAGTTTTCAGTTTGATCTGAAATAATACATTTGCTTAATTTACCATTTATTATATGTTATCATTAATAATTAATGATATTCATCAATGTGAAGACACTGATCATGTTAATGATTTCTCATAATAATTATCAACAATGATTTAAATGTAGGAAACAGCTATTTTTAGAAAAGGCCCGCAGGCTACTCATGTGGTCCTTGCGGGCTACCTGGTGCCTACGGGCACCACGTTGGTGACCCCTAATCTATATAGTAATAACTAAAAGGGCGAGCCAGAAGGTAAGACAGACATGAGTGATCTGTGGGATTAAAGATGGCCTACCACACCACTATCAACAAATCTGAGTAAACGGGTGAGAAGTGAGTGACAACAGTTTAAATCCAGATCTGTTCCTTTAACTAAGGAAAACCTATTGACAAAAGGCTTAACTAATTAAATGTTTTCAACCTAGAACAGAACAATGAGACTGTGTGTGAGACCTGAACACTATTCGGAAGGCTGTTCAATGAATGTGCACTTTTGAAAAAGAAAGCTCTTACTGCTGCTGTAGTATGTACCTTTCAGTGTTGTATACTATTATAAGTAGTAGTACATTATAATTAGTGTGACATTTAATTGGAAACAAATGTAGATAAATACTGTGTTTCAATTTGGTACCATTTTACATTCTTTGTACATATCTCATTTATTGTACACTTATATATTTTATGTTTCTACATATATTGAGCCTTACACACACCTTACACATTCTATATTTTCATTTTTCACTTTAAACATATGTATATTGTTACTGTACTTTTTATTTTATTTTTTACTGTACTGTATTACTGTACATTTTACTCAAAAGCTTCTGCATATGTTCACTGCCCATGGCCTATATATTCATCTGCTGTACATTTTTAACTGCACTTGTCAGTTTGCACAAAGCTATTGTACTATTTGCATTGTGGAAATATATGGAAATTAGATAAACCTAAATGTGAATACAACTGTAATGGGATGATAAAGTGATAAAGTGATGATAAAGATCCAACCATGCAGTAAAAACCCTGCCAGCCAATGAGTGAGTGGGCAAACATAGTTTATATAAGTGAATAATAAGTTAATAAGTGTGATTAGTAAAGAATTTTATTTGATAGCTCCAAGACCCTCTGTGCTTCAAGGCAGGCTGTCATGGATTTTTGTGTGATCCCAACCTATGATGTGCAGTGGCTGATGGTTGTTGTAGTCCTGTGCTGCTACCAGTGCTAACTTGATAGAGGCACATGAAAACCACACCACCAAAAAGAAGTTTTAGAAAAACTTGGAAAACCTCAGGAATAACTGTAATTAAAGATTTGGGGTGGGACTAGTCATGGATTGCTGTAATTTATTATGTTTTTTATTAGAATAC
This sequence comes from Silurus meridionalis, assembly GCF_014805685.1. NCBI lineage: Eukaryota > Metazoa > Chordata > Actinopteri > Siluriformes > Siluridae > Silurus > Silurus meridionalis. The sequence goes on along the minus strand of NC_060895.1, from coordinate 8,316,734 downwards.
TTTATTGATCCCACAGGGAAATTGTTATTTCTTCACATATACCAGCGAATTAGGAAGCTGGGGTCAGGGTTAGGGTTAGTAATAATATGCATGATGATTTTATCAACAACCTTCGCAACCTCGGCTTGCTGCGACCTCCGCCACAAAGACCAGGCCACCAGCCCTCGGTGTTACCTGATGCCGGTGGCCGGGAGAGGGGATGTTGAAAGCGCTGTTCGAGGAAGTGGAAGCGCGGCAAGCGGGCGGGTGTCAATGCTAGGCTAAATGCTAACCCTAGCCGGCCGGCTCTCTCATCCATTCTTCTTTCCAACGTCTGCTCCATGGACAATAAACTGGATTATATCCGACTCCTGCGAACCACACGGCGAGAGTTCAGAGACTGTTGCGTCTTTGTTTTCACGGAGACGTGGCTCAGCGACAGAGTTCCGGAAGCTGCCATCCAGCTAGACAGGCTACCCATGTTTCGAGCCGACAGAAATGCAGCTCTGTGCGGTAAGACTCGCAGTGGTTGCGTGTGTGTTTATATCAACACGGAATGGTGTGAGAACTCTGTGCTTGTCTTATGCTACTGCTCATCGCTAGTGGAGTTTGTGACTGTTAGATGTAGACCATTTTATTTACCACAGGAATTCACAACTGTTTACATTGTCGGAGTGTACATTCCTCCCAGTGCTAATGCTAAGGAGGCACTGAGTGAACTCTACGGCGCTATTAGCGACCTGCGGAATGCTCACCCCGACGGATTGTTTATTATCACCGAAGATTTCAACCATGTAAATCTCAGGACTGTACTTCCTAAACTCCATCAGCATGTGGACTTTGCAACGAGAGGAGCGAACACGCTGGATCTTGTTTACACAAACATCCCCGGCGCGTATCGTGCGGAGCCCCGCCCCATCTCGGATACTCAGACCACTGCTCTGTTATGCTAATTCCAGCATACAGACCGCTCGTCAGACGCTCTAAACCGGTTCTGAAACAGGTGAAAACCTGGCCAGAAGGAGCTACTTCTGCTCTTCAGGACTGTTTTGAGTGCACTGACTGGACATGTTTAGAGAGGCTGCAACCAACGGCGATTCCATCAACTTGGAGGAGTACACATCAACAGTGACCAGCTACATCAGCAAGTGCGTTGATGATGTGACCATCTCCAAGACCATCACTACACGCTCCAACCAGAAGCCGTGGATGAATGCAAATGTACGTGTGCTGTTAAAACAAAGAGACTCTGCCTTCAGATCAGGGGACAAAGCGGCCTTAAAAACAGCAAGGGCCAAACTGTCTCATGCCATCAGAGAGGCGAAGAAAATCCACGACCACTTCCAGGACAGCGGAGACACCCGGCGCATGTGGCAGGGCATCCAGGCAATCACAAATTACAAGACAACATCACCTGCTTGTGACCATGACGCCTCCCTCCCAGATGCGCTGAACGACTTCTACGGCCGGTTTGAGGTACAGAACAACATGACAGCAAGGGAGACCATCCCTCCTCCCACTGACCAGGTGCTCTGTCTAACCACAGCTGAAGTGAGGAAAACTCAATCCAGAGTTAACCCACGGAAGTCTGCTGGACTGACAACATTCCTGGCAGAGTGCTCAGGGAATGTGCAGAACAACTAGCAGATGTCTTCACTGACATCTTCAACATCTTCCTGAGCAGTAACGTTGTTCCCACGTGCCTCAAGACAACGACCATCGTTCCTGTGCCAAAGAAATCGACTGTCTCCTGCCTCAATGACTATCGTCCCGTCGCGCTCACACCCATCGTGATGAAGTGCTTCAAGAGGCTCGTCATGAGACACATTAAGACACAGCTTCCACCCTCCCTGGAACCCATGCAATTTGCGTATCGTCCAAACCGTTCCACGGACGATGCCATCTCCACAACCCTCCATCTGGCCCTCACCCACCTGGATAACAAGGACTCATATATTCGAATGCTGTTTATTGACTTCAGCTCAGCATTCAACACAATCATTCCTCAGCACCTGATCGAGAAGTTGAGCCTACTGGGCCTGAACACCTCCCTCTGAAACTGGATCCTGGACTTCCTGACTGGGAGACCCTAGTCAGTCCAAATCAGGAACAGCATCTCCAGCACCACCACACTGAGCACTGAGGCCCCTCAGGGCTGTGTGCTCAGCCCACTGCTGTTCACTCTGCTGACTCACGACTGTGTAGCAATGCAGCCTTGTCTATCCATGACACATAGAAGGTCATCCTCAGTGACATGAAAAAAAGAGGGAAATTTGTGTCTGTGAACATTAATCAATAGATTACATTTCATTACTATATCATGAAATGCAATGTGACTGGGCTGTAATATACATATACATATACATATACATATGTAGCTCTTGTAGTGTGCTAACATATTACTAATGACCTGATAGGACATTGTAATTATACTGAAAACTCATTAATGTTAAGCTTAAAATATACTTCAACTGTACATCTTGTTGTTCTAGGTCCTGGATGGGTGTTCCTTCTATACCTTCTATATAAACTGCTTGAAAAATCACAGCTTGATGTAGACCTCTCATCTTACCGTGCACTCCTGACCAAATTTTCTTTGGAGGTGACTTCTGCCAAAACTGCCTTCTACAAGGAAAAGCTTGAGGCCTCTGCACAAGATCCTCGTAAGCTTCACAACATCTTCTCTTCTCTACTAAACCCCCCTGCTGCACCTGCTCCATCCTCCCTGACTGGTAATGACTTTGCCTCCTTCTATGATGAGAAGATTAGGAAAATCTGCCAGACCTTCACTTCCTCTCCAACAACGATTACACAACACAGCCAACAATCCACTACGTCTCTGTCAAGCTTCTCAACCTTAACAGAAGATGAGATACTGCAAGTCATCCGATCCTGCAATCCCACCACCTGTCCTCTGGATCCAATCCCTTCAACTACGCTCCAGACCATCACGCAAGATCTCCTGCCCTTCATCTCCACAATCATCAATGGGTCATTAACATCTGGCTATGTACCAACTACCTTCAAGCAAGCAAGGGTCATTCCTATCTTGAAGAAACCGGCTTTGGATCCATCAGACATCAACAACTACAGACCGGTATCACTCCTTTCCTTTCTTTCTAAGTCTCTGAACGCACTGTTTTTAACCAACTGTCTGTCTATCTCTCACAGAACAACCTCCACGATCCGAACCAGTTTGGGTTCAAAGCGGCACATTCCACAGAGACGGCCCTATTGGCTGTTTCTGAGAAACTACATGCTGCTCGGTCAGCCAAGCTATCATCTGTACTTATCTTTCTGGACCTTTCAGCAGCATTTGACACAGTCAACCACAAGACACTTTTGTCAACCCTCAAGAGCCTTGGTATCTGCGGAACAGCATGGGAATGGTTTGCTTCCTACCTGGAAGGTCGCTCATACCAGGTAACATGGAGGATCCACATCTGCCCCATGCAGACTCACCACTGGTGTCCCACAAGGCTCGGTACTTGGTCCCCTCCTTTTCTCCCTCTATACCCACTCCATTGGTGAAGTCATATCCTCACATGGGTTTTCTTATCACTGCTATGCAGATGACACTCAACTCATCTTTTCTTTCCCTCCATCAGATACCACAGCTTCGCTCGGATCTCAGCATGCTTGTCAGACATATCTTTATGGATGAGGGCTCACCAACAAACTCAACCCCAGCAAAACAGAACTGCTGGTCATCCCAGGTGATTCATCTCCAGGTCAAGATCTACAAATAACACTTCATGACTCTCTGCTCTCCCTTCAGCCACTGCTCGTAACCTTGGGGTAACTATGGACAATGAACTGTCTTTTTTCCCACATGTCGCTAATGTTGCTCGTTCTTGTCGATTTCTTCTCTATAACATCCGAAGGATTCGACCATTTCTGTCCATACAGGCTGCCCAGTTGCTTGTTCAGTCTCTTGTCATTTCAAGACTGGACTACTGCAACTCTCTGCTGGCAGGTCTTCCCCTGAACGCTATTCATCCACTGCAAATGATCCAAAACGCAGCTGCACGACTTGTGTTCAATCAGCCCAAGTTTTCCCACACCACCCCACTGCTGCGCTCCCTTCACTGGCTTCCAGTAGCTGCACGTATCAGATTCAAAACACTGATGCTTGCCTACAAGGCCAAAATGGACCAGCACCATCTTACCTCAGTGACCTCATCACATCTCGCACTGCACCACGCTGTCTGAGATCCTCCAGCACTGCTCGACTGGTACCACCTTCTCTCAGAATGAGAGGTAAGTACAATTCAAGGCTCTTCTCTGTTCTGGCACCGAGGTGGTGGAATGAACTTCCCCTAGATGTCCGTACAGCAGAGTCCCTGATTTTCTTTAAGCGACGACTGAAGACCTACCTCTTCCTGAAATACCTAAATTAGCACTTTCCAAGTTTGTAGAATTCGAGTTATATTTATATTGAGTTTGTATTCTTTCGTACCAGTGTAGATTTATTCACTACTAGAGATTTAAAGCACGTTTGTACGTCGCTCTGGATAAGGGCGTCTGCTAAATGCCGCAAATGTAAATGTAAATGTAAATGTTGATGATGTCCACATTTCTAAAAAAAAAGTATTCATTTAGGGACGAAACTCTTTTTGTGGATACTGATTACATTTTGTTTGGTATCTTGTTTTTCCTTGGGACCTATTTCTCTTATACTTTGAACCTGGGTTTTTGTACTTGCTGTTTTCTAATTCAGACATTTTTTACCTGTTGTACACCACTGACTTTGGTGGCCATGTGTCTGGAATGCTATGTGACAATATGCATACCATTGAGATATGCTGCCATCTCTACCAACAGGACCCAAATGTATGGACTTATTATCATATGGCGTATTAGCTCTATAATTCCAGTGTTTGGTATAGGATTTTGGGCAGCGGCTCCACCTTTTCTGTAAGTAACATAGTAACAATGTTATTTAAAGAATGGCAGACACAAGGTTGTGCTTGATTTAAAAAAAAATTCTAAATTCATATGAGTTTGTCAAAAATGTGTTACCTTCTGTGTTTGAGCTCACACAAGCAAGACACAGCAACAATGGAACTGTGCAATCATCACAGATGAGACCAATATAAGTGGTGTACAGGCAAAAAAAGTAAGCAACATGGTAGGTTAAACTCTCCAAAATAATTTTTTGCCTCTCTTCAGCCTATTGCTAGCTCTTACATCTGTATTGTTGGGAGAACACAGTTCCCTTTTAGGAACTCAAGCTGCGTTGGAACACTTTTGGAACGTGACCGCGTTGTCCACGCTCTGAAATAATGTGTGTAATCAGTCAAAATTGGACACGGGCCAGGAAGTATAAAATGCACATGGAGTAAAGCCGGCTCCAGCTTCTGCTTGTTCAGGAAGTGCTCTGTGTATTTATCCCCTTCAGGTAAGTGGTAAATATCTAAAAAGCAAGCAATCGTTCCAACTGCGCACAAAGCACAGCCTGTGCGTCGCTTGCTTGGTAGCGTAGCCGGTTTCCGAGGAAGCCGGCTGCGGGCACGCGCATGCTGCACGCATTTGGCGCGTGCTGCACTCATTGCGCCGTGCACTCTGTGCCCAGAGAGTGTTCTTTGATGAAGGTGCTCTCCCTCGCGGCTCTCCCTCGCAGCTTAGGTGCATCCCGTTTCCATTGATCATCCTAAAAATGTTTCTACAACTTAATTGGAGTCCACCAGTGGTAAACTCAGTTGATTAACATTATTAGGAAAGGCACACACTTGTCTATTTAAAGTTCCACAGTTAACAGTGAATGTCAGAGCAAAAACCAAGCCATGAAGTCCAAGGAATGCATTTACACCTCAGAGACAGGTTTGTGTCGAGGCACAGATTTGGGGATGAGTACAGAAATATTTCTGCAGCATTTAAGGTCAGGAAGGTAATCAAGATACCAGTGGATACTCTAAAAGAGCCCCAGAATTTCTCTGTGAAGAGAGAAGAACATCCATCTCTGCAGAACTCTACCAATTTGGCCTGTATGGTAGAGTGGCCAGATGAAAGCCACTCCTCAGGAAAAGGCACATGACAGCACACCTGAAGGACTTTGAGACCAATAGAGACAAAGATTGTACTCTTTGGCCTAAATGCCAAGAGTCATGTCTGGAGGAAACCAAGCACCGCTCATTACCTGGACAATACCATTCCCACAGTGAAGCATGGTGCTGGAAGCATCATGCTGTGGGGATTTTTTTTAGTGGCAGGAACTGGGAGACCAGTGAGGATCGAGGGAAAGATTAATGCAGCAATGTGCAGAGACATCCTTGATGAAAACCTGCACCAGAGTGCTCTAGACCTCAGACTGGTTTATTTTGTAAGGATGGCCAGATCTGTTCATGATCCCAGGCTCCGAGAACTGCCATGCAACTTCTAGAGGTCAGATTTTGAGAACTACCATGCAACAAAACAATAAACCTCCTAATATGAGGAGTGGATTTTTTTGATCTGAGGAGAGAAAGCCATCTGTTCAGCTGCCCAGTCACTCATTCTTGCCCCTTCTTTCCCTCCTGAGGAGATGGTCGTGTCATGGAAAGGTCCCAAAATTCAAGCTACTTTACTTGCATAATGTAATAATTGCATTTTAGGAATGCATACATTTTACCTTCACATGTTTGGTATCAGTGTAATTGTAAATATGATCTCAGTCCCATATCAGTAGAACAGCCCTCAGGTTTGGGGAAATTCTGTCCTACTGGCATAAGGGTTGCCCCGGAGAAGATCCTTACCAGGTGGTTTAGGTCAGTGGTCCCCAACCCCTGGGCCATGGACCGGCAACGGGCTGCACAGAAAGAATACATAACTTACATTATTTCCGTTTTATTTATTATCTGATTCTGAACGATGTTTCATTTTGGAAAATTACCTGATTCTTTCTGCCAAATCTGTCTATGACTCACTCTACATGCATGTCAAGATGCCTCGGTCAGATGTCTTACCTACATCCTCTACCTACTTAAAGGGGCTGCTCCGGCCCAAAGCACATAATACATTACCGCTAAATTTAAACCCCCAAGCTAGCAAAATGAACAAACAACAACACAGTGAATTCACGATTATCATTATATTTAGAAAATACCAGTTTTTATGCTGGTTGTGTCATTTTAATTTATTGCATTTTTCCACCACACCCTAAAAGGCCGGTCCGTGAAAATATTGTCAGACATTAAACCGGTCCATGAAAATATCGTCCGACATTAACCTGGTGCAAAAAAGTTGGGGACCACTGGTCTAGGTGACATTTGCATTTTAGGTCACATCCTGTCCCAAGAAAGGGTTTGCAAAGCTTCTATCACTTTGAATTTACAAGTATTTACGATGGTTTGGGTATTTATGGAAATTTGGCAAAACACTCAGGGAAGCATTCTGTAGTCAGAACTTCTCTCTAATAAGATTAGCAGAGTAATAGGGCAAAGGCAAAAACACAGTCTAAAACAGTCCAGGGTCAAGGCACAGGCAAACAGAGCAATGCAGGGAGACAAAACTAAAACCGAAAAAAACAGTCCAAAATATCAAAAGCCAGCAAACAGAACTATGAGGGGCAGAGCAGAAACAAAAACCGAAAAAATAGTCCAGAGTTCAAACCAGGTAACTTGGGAGGCAGAGCAGACCAGGGGTCAAGAACAGGAGCAGGAGCAGAAGCAGGATCAGGATCAGGATCAGGCAGGGTGGCAAGAGTAATCCCAGGGGCTAAAGAGCTGGTAAAATAATCTGGCCCAGAGCTAAAGTCTTGGTTGTCCTTAAATACCGGAAGGCACGGGAAAATCGGCAAGATGGCCGCCGACCCAGAAGTGCGCGCCGCAAACTCGGAAGAGTGTGCAGTGTGCCCGGAAGATCCTGACAGCTAAAGGTCAAATGATTAATTAAATAACTAATATACTAAGATTTGTAATAGTATTAGTAAAGTAATATTTGTATGTTATCCTTTTATGCAATCAAAACAGTCACATTTGAAACAGCTTGTTGGTTATCACTAATTAGGATCCAAACTTATGGAACATTTTAATAATTAATGATAGTTATTTTCATAAACCATAATTGGCCACAGTGGTTTACTCAGAGTAGTCGCATAGGGCCAGTATAATCTCTAATGAGAATGCTTGTTTAGAGACAGTCTTTAAAAAGTAAAAAATTTGGTAGAGAATTTTAAAGTGACAATGCTATATCCACCCTGGAGCCTTCCCCCTATGACATGCCCCAAAATCTTAGGCCTTTAAAATTTAATGTACAGTGGAAATAAAATTATCATTAGCCACACTGGTTTATGGCAGGGGTATGGTCACAGTACACAAAACACAATTTAGACACCAGCTAGGATTTAATGATCTTTTGGAAAGCAATACTGGCTCAGATAAACATGAAAAAACATTATTTTCTCTAGACATTTAATGTGCTTTGACTGCAGCAAATTGGAAAAGGGAAAGTCAGTGGATGTGGCATTGTTGTTTTTAAAAGCCTATCTCCAGACAGGTCTATTCTCATTAGTAAGTTTATCCGGCTATATGAGACTACCATTAGAGTAAACCACAATGACTTATGTTCTAGAAAAATATTTACACGATCACTAATTATTAAACTGAGCCATAGATTTGTGTTTGGAAAACAGTTTGGCAATATGATCCATTTTACAAAAGTATTATTAGCACTGCCATTAGATCAAGTCATTAGATTCATAAATAAATGATCTGACACAAAATGCTTTGACATTATTTGTTATTGTGAATAGATGCACAGATCAGAATCAGAATCAGGTTTATTGGCCAAGTGTGTTGACACACACAAGGAATTTGGTTCCAGCTGTTAGTGACTCTCAATAGTACAGACATAAATAAAACCTATACATGACAAAACAGACAAGACAAGACAAAAACAGACTATACAAGACAATACAGACAATGAGAGACATAGTCACTCATTCTTTCTAAAACCACTTCTTAATATTCATAGAGAACATACTCTGTATGTCGCAAGCAAATGATCCAATTTCCCGATAAAGGAAGTAAGCAACAAGATTTTTTACATCATTCTTTACATTAAAGATTTTCAGAATTAATTTGTCATATATTGTTTTCTGTTTTAGACACTTATAGACTATATAGTCAATATGACCTTCAGTTTCTAATGATAAACCTTATCATATCTGTGTACAATTCCAGTGCCACTCGAAAGACCAGTTTGTCATCTTTCCCAATGAGTTGTTTGGGATTTCAGTGATGTTCCATTATCTCATAGACAGACTCCTCCACTCACACAATTCATACACCACTTCTTATTTTGACATAATCATTTATAGTATTGAGTGTCAGCAGCATTTACAGCCCCAGAGGGTTGTTCTGAGATTCACTGTACAGACCTCTAAAGAGTGTATATGCAAGAGCAAATTTCTGTCTGCCCAGTGGATAGACTCTCTGTACCATTACCCCTTTTTACTCTCCTTCCATTGATAAGTACTTCAAACACAGTGAGCAGGGGTGGTTTCCATGCTGATCACATACCTTTTCAATTTGGTGATCAGCTATGGTTTCCTACCCGAGACCTCAGAGTCACATTCATGCCAAAACTCTATGTTGAGAATGCTAACCCTTTTAAAATTCTCAGACAAATGGATAAGTTGTAATGTGTGCAAGTTCTAATTGCCACGCCACTGAAGTATTGCTCCCTCTTTACAATATCCTGATTTAAATCCAGTTGTGCCCATCTTACTTTTAATGGATGTGCCACCAGCTATCTAGGTAAGTTGAATAAAATGGTTCTGCCCACATAATAGTGTTGGGTCCCTTCTTATAACATCCATCATTTAAACTAATTACTTAAACTTACGAAAAATATTGCCACATCTCTACAAAGTCCTGAACCACTAGACTCTTGACCACTGGGTTGAATGGGTTCCTACTGTTACCACACCTAATTTAAATAAAACTTTCCACAGCTATAGAACTTATTAGTTTACCATTGGGTCAGTCTAGGCATTGGGCATACCAGTTTATTTCCATGTATTAAAAGCCTTTTGTTAAGTTAATATTATTCTAAGGGGACTACTTGCATTGATTAAATGAGGAGTTCAGAGTTTTGCACAGGCCATGACTTTTTGCACCTTTGGGGGATACTGTCATGCTTGAACAGTTATGAACTAGGATTTTTAGTTCTAGTAAAGGTAAAAAGGTAGACAGCTAAGGCCATTGTCCAGTCTATGGCCGCCATAGTAGCCACTGAGAGGCATCTCTGGCTTACCCTGTATGAAATACCCGACAGGGACAAGGTCGTGCTGCTGGTTGCCCCAATGTCTCCTTTGGGCCTGTTCGGCGACACCGTTGATTTAGTAGTCGACAGGATCCAGGAGTCCAAGAGACAATAGGCAGAGTTTCAGCGGTATCTCCCACGCCGCTCTCATGGGGCTGCTCGGCGGGTGCAGCCCCAACCCCAACCCAGCACTTCGTACCGCCAAGTGCAGAGACAGAGCATCACCCTGTGCGGGATCCCGCGCAGCGCCTTGGGTCAAAGCCCCGTGAGGTGACAGATCTGAGAACTGTTATCTCCAAGAAGAGGTTCTGACCCGACCATTGGAGGGATGTAGCACTGCTTTTTTCGTTGAACTGAGCCATGAAATGTGCTTCAGGGCACGACCAGCTCCACCGATCTCCCTTCTCCGGCATTGTTGCGGACCAGGGGGTCTTGTTTCTAGAAATGCTCATTAATGGGTATTAAAGTGATTATATTTATTAAAAGGGAAATTTTACTGCCTCTAGCATACATTTGGAAAAAGAATAGAAACATTATTTGTCAGTGAATTATCAAATTCCCAGCAAATGCACAGGCTTTGCTAGAAGCAAAGTATTTGCATTTCTCCTATGCATTAATGCATTCAGTGAGTTTTGTATCTCAAAAAATGTCCACTATATAAAAAAGCTGCACTGTACACAAAAAGGCAATCAAGATAACTTGCAATTTGGATTAAGCACTATGTAGAAAAGTCTTTAAGAAGAGTCTTTATTAAACTTCCCACAGTTATGGAACTATATAATTTCATGTCTAGCAATTATGTCATACCAATTTATTTTTTTGTATTGACAACAGCTCATCTTTAAATTAACCATATCCTAAGGGAACTGTCTGCATTCATTAAGTACTTTCAAAGACCCAATGGGTACGCACTGAAATAAACAGTTTGCATTTGTATTTAAATTCCTATCTAGATGCACAACAAGTTGAAATTAGAAAAAAGTTTCAATATGTAATGGTAGTAATTGTATGTTTCTAATTTTTTTGCAACTATAAGAACAAAAGCAATTAAGAATAAAATGTTCCACATCAAATTGGCACCCTCATCAAATATTCATATTTAAAAGCATGTGATAATCTTAGGATTGCTTAGTAACTACTGTTACATAATTTTCCCCCCTCACCATTAGAACAGTATAAATACTTGCAAAATAATTGCATTATCATTTAATGCTTTAGACCCTTTTTAACAATATATGTCGTTCAGTAACCCGTTCCCCCACCCAAGAGTATTTTTGGCATTGTAATCTTTCTCTCATATTTCTTTATTTTACAGAAAAATGCAAAGAGAAGGAGAGAACGTTAGCTCAAGCAATAATTTGTTGCTTAAATATTCAAAAAATTCCTATGAGAAACTCTGGTTGTTGCAGGTCTTGTTTGGGGTTTTCCTTTATGTAAACTGCTTAATGATATTCACATTTTTGAAAAAGAGGAGTTTTAGAGAAGAAACTCGATACATTTTGTTTGCACAAACCCTATTTGTTGACTCTGCTCTTATGCTGTTAACTGATTTGCTTTCGACTGGAATTTACTTTCAGTATGTCATTCACATAATTCCTTGTAGTATCATTTGTGCAATTTCGACGTTGCTTACCTGTTGCACACCTCTGACTTTGGTGGCTATGTGTCTGGAACGCTATGTGGCCATATGCATGCCTTTGAGACATGCTGACATCTCCACAAGCAGGACCAGATTATATGGGCTTTTAATTATATGGAGTATCAGCTCTATAATTCCATTGTACAATCTTATAGGATACTGGGGAGCAGCTGCACCTGCTTCCAGGTCCTCCTATGTGGTGTGTAGTGCAGACCTAATGTTAGAGGAAGCATGGCAGGCGCATGGACGTGCTATCACTTTTATTATTGTTTTCCTTTTATTGATCATTATTATCTTCTTTACCTACATTAGGATAATGATTGCAGCCAGAACTGCTTCAAATGAGAAAAGAAAGTCAACCAGTAAGAGTTTAAAAACTGTGCTGCTTCATGCATTTCAGTTGTTTTTGTGCATGATACAATTTTTAAACCCATATATAGAAATGGCATTTTGGAAGGTTGAGGAAACTATTTTTCGAAATGTAAGATATTCACTGTTTATTGTTTTTCTGATTTCACCACGGTGCCTCAGTCCATTGATTTATGGTCTCAGAGATGAAAAGTTTTTCCTTGTTTTAAGACATTATGCTATGTGTGGTTGTGACTGCCTTTTTCCATCATTGCTTGAAATCAAACAAATGAAAATAAGACCAACTTAAAAACAACACCAAACGTAAACAAGTATACAAGTATTGTACATTTTAAATTGGTCGATTTAAATATACATCTTAATTAACATGCCAAGAATAATAATTAATTACCAAAAATTTTCACATCCTAGATTTTAACAAATATTTTACATTGATGGTTTAAATAGTCAATTTAGTGTTGCAGCAATCAAATTTAAAGTAACCTTTTTTTAATGTATTAAAATGCATTAAAGATATATTACACATTTGACATTTTATTTATGTTCTTTTGTAAATAAAAGTGGGTTTATGAGATAAACAAATTATTGCATTCTATTTTTATTTATATTTTACACTGTGTCCCAACTGTTCAAGTAGTTTCTAAGCAGATTGCTTATATTAATTACAGTCCAAATCCATGCTCATTGTTCTTCAGTTGCTCAGTAACTTAAAGGATCTTCAGGCTGTTTATGTGGAACCATGGTCACCTGCACAATCTACAGTAAAGACTTCATCCAGAGGTAGTGGATCAGGACATATCAGGCAGATGCCCTTCTACAAAAGAACAAAGGGACAGGATCACTAGTCACTGGTACCTGAGAAGCATGTTCAACTTGATGAAGAGAGAGAGAGAGAGAGAGAGAGAGAGAGAGAGAGAGAGAGAGAGAGAAAGGCTTGATTAATTAAATGTTTTTAACCTAGAACAGAACAATGAGACTGTGTGTGAGACCTGAACACTAATCGGAAGGCTGTTCCATAAATATGCACTTTTGAAAAAAAAAGCTCTTACTCCTGCTGTAGTGTGTACCTTTCAGTGTTGTATACTACTATAAGTAGTAGTACATTATAATTAGTGTCAATTGATTGGAACCAAATGTAGATTGAATATATACTGTATTTCAATTTGGTACCATTTTATATTTTTTGTACATATCTCATATATTGTACACTTATATATTTTATGTTTCTACATATATTGTGCCTTATACACACCTTACACATTCTATATTTTCATTTTTCACTTTAAACATATTTATATTGTTACTGTACTTTTTTATTTTATTTTTTACTGTACTGTATTACTGTACATGTTACTCAAAAGCTTCTGTCTATTTTCACTGCCCATGGCCTATATATTCATCTGCTGTACATCTTTAACTGCTACTATTTGCATTGTGGAAAGATGTGAAAATTCATTAAACCTAAATGTGAATACAACTGTAATGGGATGGTTAAGTGTAGATCCAACCATGCAGTAAAAAACCCGCCGGCCAATGAGTGAGTGGGCAAACATAGTTTATATAAGTGAATAGTAAGTTAATGAGTGTGATCAGTAACATTTTTTATTTGATAGCTCCAAGACCCTTTGTGCTTCAAGGCAGGCTGTCATGGATTGTTGTGTCATCCCAACCTATGATGTGCAGTGGATAATGGTTGTTGTAGTCCTGTGCTGCTACCAGTGCTAACTTGATAAAGGGCACATGACAACCACACCACCAAAAAGAAGTTTTAAAATAACTTGGAAAACCTCAGGAATAACTAACCTGGAGTTGGGGTGGGACTAGTCATGGATTGCTGTAATTTATTATGTTTTTGATTAGAATTCTTTATTGTTCCTCCAGGGAAATTGTTATTTCTTCACATATCCCAGCGATGTAAGAAGATGGGGTCAGAGCGCAGGGTTAGCCATGATAAAGTGCCCCTGGAGCACAAAGGGTTAAGGGCCTTGCTCAAGGATAAAAAAATGCTCAAGATGGATATCTTCTCCACATATCTGTTGAGATGCTAAGTACCAGAAAGACACCATAGAGAAAGGGAACCCAGTTAGTCTTTAGTCTGACCTGCAAGCAAGTCTTAAACAACAACAATTAAAGAAAATGTTTGACACCGCCTACATGTTTATCCCAGGACTGACATAGGCATAGGGATCCAGGGCCTCCCTCCGTACCTAATTGTGTAATTGCTAAATAAAACAGTAAGAGCATTTATTAGCACAAAGGACATCACATGATTTTGAACATTTCACTTGTATTGCCCTAAAAGTGTAATAGGTGTGCAAATCAGATTGTAACTGATCCACCTTAGTAAATTCTAATGCCTGCTGCATTGCCCTGAACAAAGTCATGAGTGGCAGAAGATGGCATTTCTTGATAAAAATGCAATTTAGAATTTGTTAGCCTTATGTAAGAATAGAGGATTTCATTCTTCCTCTCTACAAAGAAGAAACCAGAACTCCTGGGTTTCTAGACTTGAAAACTTCTTACTTTACATGAGCAATGACCTTTTAATGTCATTGTACTATTCTATTCTATTCTATTCTATTCTATTCTATTCTATTCTATTCTATAGGGAAGTTATCAACCTGAATGACCATTTCCAAGAGGGCCTTTATTGTGGGTCTCAGGTGTCAGGTAGCAAGCTAATCCTTGAGCTGCTCAATGAGACCCTGCTTCAACATCAAAAGCACTTCTGAATTCCAGCCATTTAAAGTAGACCGGGTGTGTATCCAGTGGAAGAAAGAATACTTTGGCAGAGGCACTAAAAATACTTCCTATTGAAATATATTACATAGTGTCAGGGAGCCACCAGTCATGCCTCCCTCCAATGCTCACACTCTTACTCAGCCGATCCCTCCTACTAATCACCTACACCTGTCCTCCTCCTACTAATCACCTACACCTGTTCCCCATTTACCTGTCCCCTTTATAAGGTCCCTATTCCCCTTTACTCACTGTCCGATCTACCAGTTAAGACCATAGATTACCTGGACTTCCTACCTTTCGGTTCCCTGCGCTTCCTTGTTTCCATGGTTCCAGGCTTCCAAGCTCCCTGTGCTTACATGCTTCCATGCTACTGGCTACACTTCTAAGGAGCAATCACTTAAGTGTGCCATTTTGCTTCAGTTACTTCTCAAGCTCTCCAGTGTGTGTATGTTTAGACCAATAAAAGACAATTTGTTTTACTCCCAGTTTCTGATGCCTGGTCTATCCTTGACAGAAGATGGGACCTTAAAATATCCACCTTGATGTATCCCCAACCAGCTCCAATCACAGATCCATTCGAGGTACTTGTCGCCTCTCTCCGGGAGGCATTCGCACACGGCTGCACCGCTCACCTCCTACAGCCCAATGGCACTTCTGGCTTCCTACTCCGGTGAACCGGTTAAGTGCAGCAGCTTCCTGTGACATGTCAACCTCTATGTCAATATGCAACCTGCCAGATTCCTCACCGAACACTCCAAGGTTGTGTTCTTAATCTCGCTACTTACCGGGAAGGCTCTATTATGAGCCAGCGCGGTGTGGAATGCCAGTTGGGACATCATTGGTGCATAATCCAGTTTTACCAGGCACTTTGCTGAGGTGTTTGGTGTTGCAAAGGCCGAACACCACTACAGCCTCCACCGCTCTGGGAAGGCCCCGGACTGGATTGCAGACATCTGGGGCGCCAAATTACCTTATGCACAGGCTATTTCGTCAGGAGCCTGGGTTTCAGTTTGTCTGTCCCTGCAGCCTACCTAATCCCCAGTCTCCAAGCACCACTGGGGGCATCGCCCAGCCTGGGGTTTTCTCTGGAGATGCTGCTCCGCCCCTGAGCCCCGTCAATCCGCCCCCGAGCCACTACGGAGACAGTCGCTCCGCCCCCAAGCCCTGAGGAGGCTGTCGCCCCGCCCCCGAACCCCAAGGAGGCTGTCACTGCACCCTGGGCACTGATAACACCACCTCAGAGTCTGCTTCAGAGTCCCGCCCCAGAACTCTGCCGAGGGTGCCGCTCCACCTCAGATCTTTCCTGGCCTCTGTTCCACCCAGTTGCAGTTCACAACAAGTTCTGTGGTGGCCGCCACTGGCACCCGACCTTCCTCCTGCCTCAGGTTTTGCATGCCTGTCCTAAACTTCCCTCCTCCAGACCACCTCCACCCACCCTGGATGGGTTGCGAGGCCGTCCTTGGAGTGTCCTTGTCCACTTGTCGAAGGTGTGATTGGGGCATCAGGAGCTGTCCCTGGAGGAGGGGGTAATGTCAGGGAGCCACCAGTCACACCTCCCTCCAATGTGCATACTCTCATTTAGCCTCTCCCACCTACTAATCACCTACACCTGTCCTCCTACAACTAATCACATACACCTGTTCACCAATTACTTGTCCCCTTTATAAGGTCCATTTTTCCTTTTACTCACTGTCTGATGTAACAGTTACGATCATAGATCACCTAGACTTCCTACCTCTCTGGATCCCTGTGCTTTCAGGCTTCCAGGCTTCTCTGCTTTTCGTTGCTTACATGCTCCTGGCTACGCTTCTAAGGAGCACTTAGTTAAGTGTGCCATTTGGCTTCAGTCACTTCTCAAGCTCTCCAGTGTGTGTATGTTTAGACCAATAAAAGACAATTACTAGTTTCTGAAGCCTGGTCTATCTGTGACACATAGAAAGTCATCCTCAGTGACATGAAAAAAGAGCTAAATTTGTGTCTGTGAACACTAATCAATAGATTACATTTCATTACTATATCATGAAATGCATTGAGACTGGGCTGTAATATACTAATGTAGCTCTTGTAGTGTGTTCTGCTAATACATTACTAATGACCTGATATGACATTGTAAATACACTGAAAACACATTATTGTTAATCTTAAAATATACTTCAACTGTACATCTTGTTGTTCTAGGTCCTGGATGGGTATTCCTTCTATATTAACTGCTTGATGATATTCACATTTCTAAAAAAAGTGTGCATTTAGGGAAGAAACCCTTTTGTGGATACTGATTAAATTTTGTTTGCTGACTTGTTTTTACTTGGGACTTATTTCTCTTATCTTTTAAACCTGGGTTTTTGTACTCACTGTTTTCTAATTTAGACATTTTTTAACTGTTGTACACCACTGACTTTGGTGGCTATGTGTCTGGAATGTGGCAATATGCATACCATTTAGACATGCTGCCATCTCTACCAACAGGACCCAAATGTATGGACTTATTATCATATGGAGTATTAGCTCTATAATTCCATTGTTTGGTGTAATAGGATTTTGGGCAGCAGCTCCACCCATGCTGTATGTAACATAGAAACAATGTTATTCAAAGAATGGCAGACACAAGGTTGTGCTGTTTGTTAAAAAAAAAAATGTTTCTATATTCACTTTTAGTTTGTTAAAAATGTGTTACCTTCTGTGTCTGAGCTCACACAAGCAAGACACAGCAACAATGGAACTGCGCATTCATCACAGATGAGACCAATTTAAGTGGTGCAGAGTCAAAAAAGGTAGGCAACATGGTAGGTTAAACTCTCCAGCAAACGGTTTGCCTCTCTTCAGCCTCCTGCTAGCTTTTACATCTGTATTGTTGTGAGTACACAGTTCCCTTTTAGGAACTCAAGCTGCATTGGAACGCTTTGGGAATGTGACCACGTTGTCTATGCTCTGAAATAATGTGTGTAATCAGTTAAAATTGGACGCGGGCCAGGAAGTATAAAATGCACATGGAGTAAAGCCGGCACCAGCTTCTACTTGTTTTAGGAAGTGCTCTCTGTGTGTTTATCCCCTGCAGGTAAATGGTAAATGTCCAAAAAGCAAGCAATCGTTCCAACTGTGCACAAAGCACAGCCCGTGCGTCGCTTGCTAGGTAGCGTAGCAGGCTAGACCGGTTCCCGAGGGAGCCGGCTGCGGGCGCACGCATGCTGCACGCATTCGGCGCATGCTGCACTCATTTCGCTGTGCACTCCATGCCCAGAGAGTGCTCTTTAAGGAGGGAGCTCTCCCTCGCAGCTCTGGCCCTGCTGTTGCTGAGGCAGGCGGCGTCAGATGTTGTGGGGCTCACAGGTGGATCTGGCAGAGGGCTTGGAGACGGGCTTGTACATTTCTCCCGCCTCATCTGCCAGGTCCAGCAATTACTCTCTGGTTTGAAAGGACGCCATTCACCAGTTTCTTCCCTCCAGTTGAAGCAGCACTGCGCTTCGCTTCTCTTCCTCCGAGGGAAGAGCCAATGGACTCCCAGCCTGTGCTGTATGAGGAGCTCCTAGAGGTAGTGACTTGTGCTGCAGCACTACCTCCAGGCTGGGGTATGCCTTTTCCCTGATCTGCACACTGAGGTGTCCAGATTCTGGGACAGCCCATATGCGGCCCATCTCTTCACCCCACATGTCTTGCTGTATGCCAACATAGTGTGGATGAAAGAAAGCGGGTATCGGGCATTAAAGAGAGCGGTTATTGGACGATGCCTCGGGTTGAAGAGACGCTGTCTGCAACTACTCCTTCACCTACGTCACAACTGCCATGTCAGGGTCAATGCCCTGGGCTGAAGTATACGCTGGCCAGCTATATCTCTCTCCGGTGTCCCCGGGTTCCAGGTCGTCGTGTAACGCTTATGACGTATGCATCCTTCGTGGGTTGGGAACCGGTGACTGATAATCTATGAATCTCTGGAATATTGTAAAGAAGAATATATGAGACACCAGACCTAACAACATAGAAGAACTGAAGGCCACTATCAGAGCAACCTGAACTTCCATAACACGTCCGCAGCATCTCAGGCCAATCGCCTCGCATGCCACTGCAATAATTCATACAAAGGGAGCCCCTTGAGTATTGAGTTCTGTACATGTTCATACTTGTCAGTAGTCCAACTTTTTTGTGTTAAAATCTTTTTTTTTTTTTTTCCTCTTTTTTTTTTTTTTTTTTTTTTATTGGTCCTAAGTAATATTCTAATTTCCTGAGATATTGTTTGAGTTTTCATTAGCTATAAACCATACTCATCAAAACTAAAAGAAATAAACACTTGAAATATGTCAGTCTGTGTGTGATGAATTTATATAATATACGAGGTTCACTTTTTATATTGAATTACTAAAATAAATTAACTTTTTAATGATATTCTAATTTATTGAGATACACCTGTAAGCAATGTCACAAAATAGTCTATTGTTTTTAAAGCTAACATCAGCCAACATTGGTAGATCTTTCATCATAATGAACTATGAAATCCACCCCCTTACCATGAGAAGAGTATAAATACAAGAGCGCTATTATGATTAAGATAATATTGACTTACACTGCATCATTCGTTTCCCCACAGACACGAGTGTTTTTATTGTGTGTGTGTGTGTGTTGTATGGTGTAGCATTTTATAATTTATTTTATTTACCTATTTATTTTAACAGCCATGCAGCGTGCAGGGTTTATAGTAACTCAAGCAGTTATTCATTTAATGTTGCACTGTACTTGTTTGAGAAGATTTTGTTGATGGAGTTACTGACTGGAATTTTTGTCTATATAAACTGCTTGATGATATTCACATTTATGAAAAAGGAGACATTTAGGGAAGAAACTCGATATGTTTTGTTTGCACAGACACTGATTGTGGATACTGCACTAATTTTTTTCTCTACTATGCTTGGTGTTTTAAGTTATTTTCAGTACACTGTGCATATGGTTGTTTGTACTTTCTTGTTCTTAATACAGACTTTTTTTACCTGTTGTACACCTCTGACTTTGGTGGCGATGTGTCTGGAACGCTATGTGGCAATTTGCATGCCTTTGAGACATGCTGATATCTCCACAAGTAGGACCAGATTATATGGACTTATTACCATATGGACTATCAGCTGTATAATTCCAGTGTTCAGTGTTATAGCATTTTGGGCAGTAGCTCCACCTGCTGCTCTTTTCTCCTACGTAGTGTGTAATGCAGAAGTCATGATAATTGAAGAGTGGCAAGCACACGGTCGGGCTGTAATTTTCATTAACCTTTTCCTTTTTGCAGTCATAATCATTGTGTTTACCTACATTAAGATAATGATTGCAGCCAGAGCTGCTTCATCTGAGAAAAAGAAATCAACCAATAAGAGTCTCAGAACTGTACTTCTTCATGGTGTTCAGCTCTTTCTGTGCATGATACAGTTTTTTAACCCATATATAGAAATGGCACTTTACAAAGTTGATGAAGCGACACTTAGACATGTAAGATATAGCAATTTTATTGTTTTTTTGTTTTTACCACGTAGTCTAAGTCCATTGGTTTATGGTGTCAGAGATGAAAAGTTTTTCCTTGTTTTTAGACATTATGCCTTGTGTGGAACTGACCACTTTTTCTTAAAATTGTTTGAAATCAAACATTTGAAAGTCAAACCAGTTTAAACGCTCGATCTCACAATCTTGATTTTATATGTCTGAGACCCCACTGACATTGTTTCCTTTTAAATTGGACATAAACAGAAGATTTCAGAATTGTTT
Source organism: Silurus meridionalis (assembly GCF_014805685.1). Taxonomy (NCBI): domain Eukaryota; kingdom Metazoa; phylum Chordata; class Actinopteri; order Siluriformes; family Siluridae; genus Silurus; species Silurus meridionalis. Next base: position 8,296,024 of record NC_060895.1, on the reverse strand, counting down.
TGTCACCTTGTTATTATGATGTACTTACAAACTGACAAAAATCAGTAACTATAAAAAAAAATTGTGGTAATCATGTATCAAATATATAAATGTTTAAAAAAACAGCTTGTGAGTGCTTATATGTGAGAATGATTATATTTTTTTAGATTTTGGTGTTACGTGTAGTATTTCAATTGACCTATATAGCTTAAATGTACTTTAGATTGAAGGCATGCAGTTAAATGATTTGATTTTACCACAAAAATAACACAAAAACTAAATCTGTAATGCTTTCAGTTATTGGTACATAGTGCATATACTATATAGTATACAAGATGTATTTTGTATGTTTGTGTCCGTGTGTTAAAATAGATTCATCTTGGAGCATTTTCCTCTAAATTCAGAAAGTTGTCTGGTAATGAGCAAAACTTTAATGTGTTTAACCTAATACATACCGTTCTGTAAAACAGTCCTGCAACTGGGCAGGACATGTCAATATCTTTGTGTAGCTTAACCCTTAGAAAGAAGTGGTTCAGAGAGGCTGTCAATATATTGTCAATGTATTGCATTGTCATATGGCAAGAGTGAACATGAATGAATATACATATATACAGTATATATATATATATATATATATATATATATATATATATATATATATATATATATATATAATATAATGTATTTTCTTTCAATATTTAAGAACATAAATATATTTAATTATGCCAAATCATGTATAATACTCTAACAATATATATACACTGCCTACCTGAAACAATTCCAGCCACAATATCCCTGCCATGCCACCAGAGGGAGCCATCACCTGAATATTGAAAAACTAAATGGATTAATCACTCACCCAAGCCTTAGGGCACTTTCATATTGTAGCATTGATAAACCATGCTTACACTAGTGAAGCCGCAAAGTATTATAATTCTCGTTTTGCACATCATGCATTTATGTTTCTAGCTTAATGGTTTAAAAATCTTGCTTTTCTTTCCTTGACTATGTTCTGTGTTTCTACTATATTTGATTTGTTTGCCTCGCAGACTGTTTAACTGTGTCTCGACTCTTTGGCTTGTTTCATGACCACGCCCTTTGGATTATGTTCCCTGCTTTTTAATCTAAATAAACCACATATGGATTCTATATCACCAACATGTTACACAACCAAAAAAGATTTTGGGGTCAAGAAGCAAATTGGTAAGAGCCTTCCACTAGATTATTGCAGTCAAATATGTTTCACTGGAAACAAATTAGGTAAACCTAACTGATGCAGAAAGAAGATTCTCATTTCTTGAACAACCATGTCAGAAGTCATGGAAGAGGCCATGAAGTACCAAACTGCTAGCCTGCATCAAGTAAATAAAAAGTCTTGAATGATTGTGACTGGAGACCATTGGTGAAATCAATTTGAAATGAATTGAATTTGTAAAAAAAAAACAAAAAAAAAATTCATGACTAGGTTTAATAGTGAATATAGGAGCCTTTTCTCACACACAATGCAGAAATAACTCAAGTAACTAAAGAAAACTCAAGAAAACCATTTATTTGTGAGGCTATTTGTGGAAAAAAAAACGCTTAAATACGCTAGGGAGCATTAAAAGGGACTATAGAGCAATAAAAAAAAAGCTCATGTGATCTGATGAGTTCAGATGTACCCTGTTCCAAAGTGATGTTCGTATCAGGCTAAGAAGAAAGGTGGTTGAAGTGATGTACCCATCATGTCTAGTGCCAACTGTGCAAGCCTGTGTGAAATGATTTGGTGTTGCTTCAATTGTTCAGATCTGGGGTCAGCACCATTTTAATAAGCACAAATTAAACTAACTACCTGCATATACCAAATGATCAAGGTTTTCCATCAGTGGGTTTTCCTGTTGGCATAAGCATATTCTAAGATGCCAGGATTCTTCAGGCAGTTTGTTAGAGTGTTTCAGGGAGCATAAGACAACAATCTCACACTTGGATTGGCAACCAAAGACTCCAGACCTTAACCGCATTGAGAATATTTGGGATTTGCTTGCAATGTCTTTACACAGCAGTCAGAAAAAGATTTTGCCAAGAAATTAATGCAATTCCAGACAAAACCAAATATTGTGACATATAAACTTATGGAAATGATTCCATGGCAAATCCATGCTGTAATTAAAGCAAATAGTGCTCCAACAAACGTCTCTAGGTTTCGTATGTAACCCTAGTTCCATGAGGGAACGAGATGCTGTGTCACAACACTTTGGGAACACTTCTGCTTCGTCCACGTTCTGAATCGCGTGTCTAATCTGTTCAATTGAAGGCACAACGTAATCAGCGGGGTGATATCAAGACCAGGAAGCTATAAAACACAGTTTGTCAAGGGGATGCAGTGTCTCATTCCGTCAGGCAACTAGGGTGACATACATAACCTAGAGACGTTCCCTTTCTGGAAATTGAGCTGCTTCGCAATGCTTTGGGAACAAGAGTCCTATACCACCTGACGGACCAGTTCCTGACTAGTGTGTATGGGCAAAACTAGGGAGCCAGGAGTGGTACAGATATCGGGGTAATAAAACCTGACAAAGGTCAGCGGGGTGGACCAGCCCACAGTGTCACAGAGGTCTTGGAGGGACACTCCAGAGAGCAAGCTTTAGAGGCTGGCACACTCTGACCCTGAAAGGAGCAGTGTGACCAGAGGACTCATAGGAAGATGATAGACTCAATAATCCACCTGCTGCTAGCAGACAAGCAGTTGTTCCTAGGACGTAGGTGTCCGGTGCTAGCACTGTCTGGGGCCTGGAATGGCAGAGGATAGAATGCCTGGAGCCTTACAGGTCGTGGGACGACCGAGGGCACCTTCGGGATGTAATTCGCTAGGGTGCAGAAGGCACTGACCCTGCCTTGAGTGTCCTCCAGAAAAGAGATCACCTACTCTTCTAAAAGAGCAGATAGCCAGCAGAAACACGGTCTTAACTTTGAGATGACTCAATGAAGCCTTGGTCAGGGGCTCGAAGGGGGGCTCAGATAGAGCCTCCAGCAGAATGGCCAGGTCCCACCCAGGCACTCTAGGTCGCACCGGAGGCTTCAGAAGCCAGAAGCATGACCAGCATCTCTAGGCAATTGATGTGCCATAGTAGATGGGACCCTTCCCACAGACCTTGGGTGGAGCCACTCATGACTGCTCCCTACACCGTGAGGGACACAAACGTCATAAGCATTACTCAATGACCAGCAACTCCCAGCACGAGTCCTAGAGATAGGAACCCGGGATCTCTCCAAACATCTAAGACACGCTCGACAACCTCAGGGCAAGGGTCAAGTTCCAGAGAGACATTCGGGACTGCAACCTTCTCTGCTTCACCGAGACATTGCTGAACTCAGTGGTACCGGACCACGCCATCCAACCGGCCGAGTCGGGGAAGTCAAGAAGTGGTGGAGTGTGTCTGATGGTGAACAACCACTGGTGCGACAGCGCGAGCATAGTTCCTCTTTCACACTCCTGCACACCAAATCTGAAACTACTGACCATCAAATGTCGGCCCTTTTATCTACCTTGGGAATTCAGCTCGGTCATAGTCAGTGCCGTTTATATTTCACCTCAAGCAGACACGGACACTGCAGTATGTGATTTACATGAGACACTAACTTTTTACCAAACACAGCATCGGGACGCTGCGCTCATTGTGGTAGGAGATTTTAACAGTGCCAACCTCAAGCGCGCACTACCGAACTTTCATCAGCACATCACCTGCCCCACCAGTGGCGAAAACCATCCACGATGCTCTGAGATCCCACTCCACTGCCTACAACACGGGGCTCACCATGTCTTTATATATTCTTATTTTTTATATAGTTTTCATACTTTATTTATCTGCCTTTTTTTTCTTTGTTTTTTTTTCCACCTCATTTTATTCCCTCATGCCAGACAGTCGTAAAAAGCATTTCACTGCATGTCCATACCCTGTATGTATGTGTATGTGACAAATAAGATTTGATTTGATTTAATTGCGGTTGTGTACTTAATAATGCACAATTAGGGGAAATTATATTAACTGTCATGTCATGTTAAAAAAGATTTTACTAGATGAGTACACATAAATTAAATTAATTATTTTACTTAAGCTACTTGTTTTCAATAAATAACTAAGCACTGTATGCAAGAGCATAAATACTAATGCAGTTGCAAGGCAATGAAAATAATTTTTTATTAGGTAACTGCAGTGCGTATTTGCATATTCTTGTAGAAAATTACATGATATCATATAAATGTGAATGAATGCATGATGTTGGACGCAGATGCAAGTACTGATAAGAACATTTATTAAATAAACAGGCAAATCCAAAAATGGCAGGCAAAATAAACGCAACAAATTATTAGCAATGCTCAGGCAATTAGCAAACAACAAAGATGACAAATCTGAAACCAAAACTAGGTTAAAAAAATGAAACAAGTACATAAACGGCTCTGTAAAACACTAAACAGAACGAGTTACTTTGTAAAGAATTGTATGCACACAGGGGTATTTATACACATACAATTGTTTACAGAATTAGGGAACGGCTAAATGAGAGACACAAGAACATATTTTACATTTAAATAGAGAAACTTTCATCATAATGTGATTGATCTGAGCTTTGTTTCCTATGAATATTCATGATTTAAAAAAATATTTTGCCTGTTCTCAGCTCAGTTATCAGCTGCAAAAGCAGGTGTCCACTACTGAATGGTAGAGTGTGTACTTTGTGTTGAAAGTGAAAGACTATCCTTAGCTTTTCAACATTTTGTAATTAAACGCTTCTTCAAGGCTGTAAATCATCAGATAAACCCAGTTGCTTTAAAGTGAACACGTTTTTGGCACAAGTACTAGGGAGTGCTACTAACTCACCTCCATCATGTCAGTGGCAAGGAAATATCTGTTGAGTTGTTTAGCACCACAAAGAGGTGATTCAGCCATTCAGCCTAGGCCCCTATGACTGTAACATTAAACAACAGGCTCATTCTTTGCTTCATTGCTGACCTCAATATTTCTTTTTAAAACCAAAATCCTGAGTTGCAATGTACTAAACGGCTATGCACTGAGCAGCAGGAGGATGCGGCAGTATTGGAAAATCAAAGGTAAAAAAAACTGAGCTGCGCTCGGTAGTTATACCACAAAACTAGGGGGAAAACACGGTGAGATCTCTTATGCTTATTCTTTTAAAATAGTATTGAATTTATATTAATATCATTTGAAAAATATGCGCATAGTCAAAAGAGTTTGCTGAATGTGTTTGGAAATGTTAAAATGTTTAAGAATATTCATTATTTACTCATTAAAAGAATGCTCTTAATATTATTTTGAAAAATTAAAATGATCATTTATATTTATTGTGCAAATGCAATTATTTATTAGCTTATATATAATATATGTATAATATATATGTGTGTATGTATAATTTTAGCAAACTTCTAATCTCAACGTGTTTATACAAGATCAGAGAAACTGGTACATTTGATATAGTAACATAGTATAACAACAGGAAACATTCATAACACTAATGATGTAAAAAAAAATAAAAAACACCCACAGTGATTAGGGATCTAGGGAATCAACGCATTCGTGTGTGAATGAGTAGTAGATATGGTGGATTTTGCATTAACTAAAAATGTTTAATTATGAGGTCAGTGATGAAGTGCTGTGGCTTTAAATGAGAACGTTGAGCCAAGAGAATGGGCAGAAAAGTCGACAGGTGCAGTTCCTGGTTCAGGGAGCTACAGTCATCACACCCAGGTACATGAATTCCACATTACTAATATACATATGCTTATGAAAAGTCATTCAAAACTATTGTATCGTGAATTTTTTATTCTTCTGAATCTCAATTGTGCTTTATACGATACCAATACATTTTATACTGTTCATAAAAGCATGCTTAAAAAGGTCCTTTTTATAAATAAAAAGGTCCTTTTTATGCTGCTAAAATTTGTCCTCATTCTTGGATTGAGCATATTTTCACGTTTCTTTTACTAAAGTTTCCATTCAGTTGCAGTTCGTGTTTTGGCAGCTCTTTGTGCACTTGGACTACTTGGAGGTGTTATTGTAAGTGTGTGGTTCATAGGTAAGTCTTTTTTTCACACTAATGTGTTCAGCATAATTTAGGCAGGCAACTTGTAACTATATGATTTGAACTTGGACATTTAACATATCTTATTTGTCTGTTTCTGTACAGTCAAACTGCTCTTAAAGCCTACCTCAAATACCTCTACAGAGTTAGAGGACACCAAGGAGACATCATTCTGTAATATATCAGATGACAGCAGTGTAAATGACTCTAGGAAAGGTACGTTCAAAAGCGAGCAAACTCAACATACTGCCATACTGACAGTGGCACAAACAAAAATGTTGGAACAATAGATTTTAACACTAGATATACAATTAAAAAAAAAGTGACATCAATGGACTTAAATACCTGTAACAGTATTAACATTATGTAAATATTTTATTCATTGTTGTTTTACCACATGGTGAATGTATGACAACAGACGTTGGTGACTAGATGTAGGCATGTGCAGTAACATGACACAGTTGAGAAAAAATATATAATTAATGCAAATGTGATGTATTGAGGTATGTGTGAGCACACCATAAGTGTACTTGGAAATTGGCAGTAGGCATTATTGCTTTATTTAGTGAGTGGTGCATATAACATTCCATTTTTGATAGTAAATCAGAAGACATATCCTGTCAAATCTATTCAAATCAGTTTAAGAAATACAATTTTCTATTTCAGAATTGAAACAGAAAAATATTTCATAAGTTTGTCCCAATACATTTATCCCTAAAAGTTTTTTTCTTAATGAGCATGAAAGAGGCAATTCTGGCAAGAAAACACTCCCCAAGATAATAATAAAAAGAAACTTGACAGGAGCCATACTCGAATGAGAACCATTCTCATCTGAGTGACAAAGAATATTAATACCATTGTGCAAGTTATCAACTGTTTACTACTGGACAGTGTAGCAAAACTGTTCATATTTATTACATGCCAAAGTGATTTTTATAATTCCCAAGTGGAGCCATCCGCATTAGTTTCATGTGTCTTTCATCTGTTTAAATGTAGAGTCATTGGCAGCAACTCTTTATTCCAATTGGAAGTCACTACAACAAGTATCTCGACGTTAAAACCTTTTCTCAATTTTGTCATAGCACTTGACACATCCATATCTAGTTGCCAACATCACTGTCACGGTCACTGTGACCAACATTCACCAGCACTTATTGAAAATTTCTGATAGTTGCTGTTTGCCTGAATGTAACATGAATTGTGTCTTGGATGTTCGATAACTTAAATCTAACTATGAATCATTAAAATATGCAACATTTGTTCTTTAGCATATTCAGTAATGGAATTATTGCAAAATCATTAAGATTTAAGCTAAATAATATATGAAAAAAAAAGAAATGCAGTATGTAAGGTAGCCCCATATTAGCCTTCATAATTAAAAAAAAAAGTATTATAAATAAAGCATTATACAGTAACTGTAATTAAAATGTTATACTCAAATTGTACCTGTATGTGTTATTCCTTTTATAAAAGTGTTGAATCTGAACATGTTTAGCATTAATCCAAAAAGTTTATTTTGCACCACTTATCCTAGTCTCAATGATTAACTACATTGACACCAATAAACTTTTGTTAGCAATTTTCTGTAAAATCTCTACAGTGTTTAGAGAGGTTTTGACTGAAAAGGGCTCAGTGTTTTACAGAATCAGTGCTGAGAACTCTCTGCTAGAGATCCAGCTGGAGAAGTTGCAGCCGTGGCTGCCTGTGTGCTACGATCACTGGAACTCTTTATTAGGCACCCTTGTGTGTCGACAGCTGGGTTATCTGAGGTGGGCAAAGATGACAGCTTAAACACACACTTCTAGCTTTCAACAACTTTTATTTGTCAGGCAGCTGTGACTGCTGGGTTTCATCTCTATTTATTAGTTGTAGACATGCAACTATGAAATTGTAGAAATCAGTGGAGTCATGATAAATACATTATCAAAAAATGTATTACACATAAATATAAAGAAATTGGACAGGATATTGTGGATAAATGACAGTAATATTGTGTAGCTCTCTCCTTGATTCAAAAGGGAAATCAGATGACAGTAGGCATGCTTGGGTTAATATAACAAAACATCTTTCTCATTTTCTCTAATTTTCTAGGTTCACTTGTTATCTCACATGTACACATATGGCTTTGTATTGCTCTTTATACTGCTTTGTACTGGCATCTTTCTCTTATGGCGCTCTTCTCCCCCAATTTTTGTACTGCTGCTGCAAATTTCACCCAGGTTTGGGCACCTTACCACTCACCTTCCCTTCCACACATTGCCTACACATCAACTATCCAGGATTTAATAAGCATCTAATACATTGAAATTAAACATGCTCAGAACCAGAACAACGACAAAGCCATTCAGTTACAAATCAAATGGCATTATCAGTTTTAAGGTGTCTTAACAATGAGAATGCATATAAAGGTTACAGAACCCACACACATTTTAAGATCCATACCATGCATATTGAAGTCTTCTCGATTGTCAGCAGTGATGCTAGTTCAGAGCTGTACATCACAAAATCTTTTGGTTTAGCAGTACTGGCTTTCTCATTGTGAATGTCAATTACAGTTGTAAATCATATCACTGACATGAACGACCACTGTTTATAGATTAACCAAACACAAAGGTGTGAATTTGACGGATATTGGCCAAAGCTACACTGATGGATTTGTCCAAATTACCTCAGATCATCAAAGCAAACTGGAACATTTATGGCAATTCAGGTACTCGTTTTGCCTAAAGATTATGACACACAATGTGTGAATGAATTCTGAATATAAAATATAACTCTCATGTTTTTATTTTCTTTTAGGGGAAGCTGCAGCACAGGGAAAATTATAGCTCTGAAATGTTTTGGTAATGTCTAAATAGAAAAGATCTATAGTCATGTAGAGTACAGACCAAAAGTTTGGACACACCTTCTCATTCAAAGAGTTTTCTTTATTTTCATGACTATGAAAATTGTAGATTCACACCGAAGGCATCAAAACTATGAATTAACACATGTGGAATTATATATGGAATTATATACATAACAAAAAAGTGTGAAACAACTGAAAAATGTCATATTCTAGGTTCTTCAAAGTAGCCACCTTTTGCTTTGATTACTGCTTTGCACACTCTTGGCATTCTCTTGATGAGCTTCAAGAGGTAGTCACCTGAAATGGTCTTCCAACAGTCTTGAAGGAGTTCCCCGAGAGATGCTTGGCATTTGTTGGCCCTTTTTGCCTTCACTCTGCGGTCCAGCTTACCCCTAAACCATCTCGATTGGGTTCAGGTCCGGTGACTGTGGAGGCCAGGTCATCTGGCGCAGCACCCCATCACTCTCCTTCTTGGTCAAATAGCCCTTGATGCCTTCAGTGTGACTCTACAATTTTCATAGTCATGAAAACAAAGAAAACTCTTTGAATGAGAAGGTGTGTCCAAACTTTTGGTCTGTACTGTAAAATTATCTAGTGAAAACAAAAATATTAAGATGAAACTGCAGCTGATTTCTTTAATCCAAGTAGATTGTGGCACCAGGGCAAAAGTACCCAGGATTATTGGTGGTGTAGATGCTACACTAGGCAGATGGCCATGGCAAGTGAGTCTCTATTACCACAATCGTCCCACATGTGGAGGATCCATTATAACAAGAGAGTGGATTATTACAGCTGCTCACTGTGTATCTACGTAAGATCTCTCAATAACAACTACATTATTATTTATCAAATCCTGCCATAACTTCAGAATTGCCAAACCTATTCTGGTATTTCTATTCTTCTTATGTAAACTACAGGCTGCATCAGGATTCCAGTTGGGTGGTCTATGCTGGAATTGTTTCTCGTAATGCAGCTAAACTGGCTCAGTATATGGGTCACACTGTGGAAAAAATTATCTACAATAAAAATTACAATCACAGGAGTCATGACAGTGATATTGCACTGATAAAGTTGAGGAAACCATTGAATTTTTCAGGTGAGTAGAGTTTACATGCCTAGTCCATAAACTATACTTTTTAGATGTACCCTATTTAGATGTTAAGGCTACAACAACTCATTGACAAATTAAATCAAATTGGACCATGAAAATAGCAACAGATTACATTTTTGTTTAGTTATACTGTGTTACAAAGTTTTGGTATGCAACAATCGTTTAGCCATAAAATACACATCTGTCTTTTACTCACTGCCACTGTCTCTAAACCATACAACATCGCAGGTCTCAACACAGTCATATAAACTTTCTCTTTCACTCTAGCAGATACCCTTCTATCACAAATCACTCCTGCCACGCTTCTCTACCCACTCCACCCTGCTTGCACTCTTTTCTTCACTTCATTAACACACTCTCCATTACTTTGCACTGTTGACCCCAGGTACCTAAACTCCTCCACCTTCTCCACCTCTTCTCCCTGCAACCGCACCACTCCACTGCCCTTCCTGTATTCTGTCTTACTCCTACTGACTTTTATTCCCCTTCTCTCCAGCACGTACCTCCACCTCTCCAGGCTCTTCCAAACCTGCTTCCTTCTTTCATCACAAATCACAATATTATCCGCAAACATCATAATTCATGGAGACTCCTGTCTGACCTCGTCCATCAACTTGTCCATCACCACTGCAAAAAATGTAATCTTTAATTCAATCCAACCTCCACCTTAAACCAGTCTGTCATTCCTACTGCACACTTTACTGCTGTCACACTGTCCTCATACATGTCCTGCACCACCCTCACATACTTCTCTGACACACTTGACTTCCCCATACAATACCAAAACTCCTCTTTCGGCACTCTGTCGTATGCTTTCTTTAAATCCACAAACACACGATGCAACTCCTTCTGACATTCTCTATACTTCTCCATCGACATTCTCAAAGCAAATGATGCATATGTGGTGCTCTTCCTCTGCATGAAACCATAATGTTGCTCAAAGATAGTCACCTCTCAGCCTGGCTTCCACTACTCTTTCCCATAACTTCATGGTGTGACTGATCAACTTTATTCCCCTGTTACTGCAGGTTTGCACATCTCCCTTATACTTAAAGATCAGTACAAGCACACTCCTTCTCCATTCCTCAGGCATCTTCTCACCTTTCAAAATCTTGTTGAACAACCTCGTTAAAAACTCCACTGCCATCTCTCCTAAACATCTCCTTGCTTCTACCGGTATGTCATCTGGTCCAACCGACTTTCCACTCTTCATCCGCTTAATCAATGCTCTCACTTCCTCCTTACTAATCCTATCCACTTCCTGCTTCACCATCTACACACCATCCAACCTTCTCTTTTCCTAATTTTTCTCGTTAATCAGCTGTTCAAAATACTCCCTCCATCTACTCATCACACTACAGTTTTTCTCCACTTCCGGATTTGCGGCGCTCATTTACCGCGTTACCCAGTATATAAGGACACCTTGACTTAGCTCCAAGCCTAATTATCATACTGGCCCCCTAGCCCCTGAGATTATTCTTGCAACCCTAGCTGCTCTGGACCCTGACCCTGACCCTGACCCTTTTTCTGCTCTGCTTCTGGTTTGGACTCTGGTCTGTTTTTTCTGTCTTTGTTTCTGCTCTGCCCTTCATTGCTCTGTTTGCCAGCTCTCTGAATCTTGGACTGGTTTTGGTTTTGTCTCTGCCTGCATTGCCCTGTTGCCTGTGTTAAGACTCTGGATTGTTTTTTGGACTTTTTTTTTTGCCTCTGCCCCATTGCTCTACTTGCTACTTTTGTATATTAAAGCTTGTTTTTCCTATACTCCTGCTCACATCCTGCATTTGGTTCCTCCCATACAGTCTCCACTCACCTGCTTTTACTGACAATTTATATTTTTAATTAAAAAATAGTTAAAAGAGCTGTACACTGCATTAATCACGCGTTAATAACATTTGTGCCATTAACGTGTATTAAATTACAGATGTAACAGTACATGTATTGGTATAAAAAATATTCCAGCACAGGGCTTTCAGCTCGGTGAACATGTGTACTGAATACAATAATTTGTATGTGTCGAACAAAAAAAATTTGAGTTCTCTTATAAATGTATTATGTAGCAGACCACAAGTTTGTTTAGTCTCCACCTTATATTTTGAGTGCAGGAGACGTTTTTTGAATATTATTATTTTCATTATTATTATTATTATTACACTTGAAAACAAACACAAAAATGCCAGGGGTATAAAAAAATAAACTAGTTAGTGCAGTGTCACTGTGACTACTCACTCTGCACCAAAATGCAGCACAACATTGTTATATTATAACATTATGATCGGTGAAGTGGTAAACACTGATTATCTCTTCATTATGGCAACTGGTAGTAGATGGGAAATACAGTATTAGGCTATTGTGTTAGAAGCAGGAAAGATGGGAAAGTGTAAAGATTTATGCGAGTTTGACAATCGCCAAATTGTGATAGTTAGACAACTGGGTCAGTGCATCTCCAAAGTTGCAGCCCCTGTGGGATGTTTCTGTTCTGCAGGAAAAGCGGTGTGTCCGCGACAGGGTCATGGGCGGCCATGGCTCATTCATGCATGTTAAAGCTTAATGGATCAGGACTGTTTTGGCAGCAAAAGGGGGACAGGCAGGTGGTCATAATGTTATGCCTGGTTGGTGTATAGTGAAAAGTCAGCTTTTATCTAAAAAAAAAAAAATGTAATGTAATATTTCATATTGTTTTTTCAAATATAGACACCATCAGGCCAATATGCCTACCACAGTATAGCCATGAACTTCCAGGAGGGACTCTGTGTTGGATTTCTGGTTGGGGATACACACAACCTGACAATGGTAAGAGTATATAAATATAAAAAAAAATACTTGTGGTAAGCGCAAATATGCAGATAAGCAAATTTCAGTATATTATGCTTTGCACAGTTCATATTCTGACACACTGAAAGAAGCTCAGGTGCCCCTGATAAGCACAAAAAAATGCAATAGCTCTTGTATGTATAATGGAGAGATCACACCACAGATGCTCTGTGCCGGCCACACAGAGGGTAATCTTGATGCTTGTCAGGTAATTTTTTTTTTTTTTAATCTAATCAGAATTATCCTCAAATTACTTTATAAATAGCAAAAGAAGGATGGACAAAATTGTTTTCTTTTTCACAGGGAGACAGTGGAGGCCCACTGGCTTGCCAGGATGATAATGTTTGGAGGTTGATTGGAGTTGTTAGCTGGGGGACAGGCTGTGCAGAGCCTAATCACCCTGGTGTATACACAAAAGTGGCTGAGTTTTTAGGCTGGATTTATGACATAATAGAGGTATGTTAAACTAATATGAACACTGTGGCTGATGATTGAACACATTTGTTACCAGTATTGAGTACTGATACAATTCTTGTTTTTTATTAGTAGTAGTAGTAATAAAAAAAAATCTTTTTTTTCTCCATACAGACTTACTAAGAAACCGAGTGAAATTTTATTGTAAAAGAGCATAATCCCCCGACTTGCATATTCAAGATATTATGGAAGGCTTTAATCTTTGTAGTACAATTACCAGTACAATCTAATATCTATTAAGAACAAGTAACAACGAAGCCGTCAGAGGTCCCCCTCCTCCAAATTCGAAGCCACTTCTTTTGTCGTTTTTATACAGTTGATTTTTCTACAAAAAATTTTGGACAATTCTTTCGATTTTCTCTGCTGGTTTTGACCTTGTTCTGTTAACCATTTGATTGTTAAGTGTGACTTGGTAGACTATTTATATTGTATATTAAACACTATTGTGTATGCAAAACTTAATCGTGCTAAATTGTTTAATTTTTTTATTGTTTCATTGTTTCATTTACTTGTTTATTTTAGCGGACCCCATTGTACGCATACCAACCACTTTGTTAGGATATTCTGCATACATTTACATTCATGTAGTTAATTAATTAGTCAATTATGTACCAAAACTTAATAGTTTTAAAAAAGTGTTAAAAAAATTAAACATTTAGTAAGTGACTTAAGCGATTAAGATCTGTGTATCAAAATGCTTTGTTGGTAAAATAGCCTTTTTATAACTTTTTACAATCTTTAATTCTCCACATTGGGTGAGTCTTATTATTTATTAGATAACTTTATTCAGATAACTTTTCACAAAGCTGGGGTCAGAGTGCAGGGTCAGTAAGTTATGGCACCCCTGGAGCAGATAGGTTTAAGCGCATTGCTCAAGGGACCAACAATGGCAGCTTGGACCCCTGACCTTATAATCAGTAGATTATTCCTAGAGTCATAACTACTAAACAACCACTGCCCTGTGGTGCCCTAAGTCTATGCCTATGATAGCCTCAGCTTCTTGTTCAGGTTTTAAACCTGATGTGACCTTCTGCTGCTGTATCTCATCCACCTTATAATTTAATGTGGGATGATCTTCTCTTCACCATGGCTACCAGTCAGCACAAACCAGGTTAATTCTCCTTTGAACTGAGTGTGTGCACAATCAATATGGGGAAGCAAGGAGGCAGATACTCTGTCTGACTGCCTATATTTACTGCAATTCTTGGCTCTAACCATCTCTATTGCACAGACGCCAGCTATAATTCCATCTGCTGCACAAAATCAATCAAGATAAAATTCAATGCAAACAAATTCAACCCCACAATCAGACATATAACAGCTGACATCTAATATTTAAATATATTACTCATTGATAATGATTGTTTAGTCATCATAACCTGTATGATTGTCCAGTTCATATATTTGTCTAGCCTTGATATTTCTTTATCTTGCCTCCTAGTTGTTGTAGTTCATGTTGTTTCACTGTAAACAAATACTTGCATACCTGCATTTGCACATGCCTCTCTCATACCGGACAGATATATTAAGGGAAACAAATTAAAAATTTATAGAAATACTAATCCCAGAGTTATTTTATAACATACAACATTTTACAGTTGATAACACATATCTCTTCAACAATATGGTGGGGGGAAAGTGGTAGCTCAGAGTTTAAGATATCAGACTAATAAGAAGGTCTAAAATTCATATCCCAACTCCACCAAGCTGCCACTGTACGGATCTTGAGCAAGGACTTTAACCCTCAACTGCTTAGTTGTATAATTGAGATAAATAAGTCAAACTGGATAATGATATCTGCCAAATCTTATAAATGTAAATATGCTACTTGGCATAACAATTTCCCACACATCCAAAAGTCTTCAGAAGTTAACAAGGCATTTAATATACACCCCTTCAAACAAAACTAGATGCTGTCATAGCGTAGGGACCCGGAAAAAAAAAAACACAGTGATAATTAATACTTTTTTTATTATTATTGTAAAGCACTTTGTAAACGGCTTGTTTTGAAAGGTCTTATATAAATGAACCTTTTGATTTGATTAATTGATTGATCCATTTGTTTGTTTATTCAATTTGTACTGTCAATATCTGCCATACGCATCCATCCCTGTCTAGATTCATGTATATACATATATTTTCTATAGTTTATACTTTTTATTTCCTATATGAGGATGGGTTCCCCTTTTGAGTCTGGTTCCTCTTAAGGTTTCTTCCTCATTACATCTAAGGGAGTTTTTCCTTGCAACAGTCGCCATGGCTGCTCATCAGGGATAAATACACATCGTTCACCTAAACTGTTAAAGTCTGTACAGCTGCTTTGAGACAATGTCTGTTGTGAAAAGCGCTATAAAAATAAACTTGACTTGACTTGATTTGACTATTTATCTACTTTATCTACTCTGTGTGTATGTGTATGTGACTAATATTTGAACTTGAATTAATGCCACCAAACGGCATCTTTGTTCTTTTTTTTCTTTTTCTTTCTTTCTTTCTTTTTATTTATTTTATAAAATTTTTATTAAATACCAAAAGAACGAGAGGTATTACATAATCATGTCACATTAACGCTTACTTCCAGAGAAAAAGAAACAAAAAGAAAAAAAAAAAGAAAATTACATGTTTTCAGTGCTTTTTTGTTTTTTTGCTTGTTCCAAGAGATCATATATACATATAATTTGAAGTCATTCATAAAATGGGAAAAGTTTGGTCTACATTGAGCCCACTTTTCCCTATGAATATGGAATTTTCCTAATAAAATAAACAAATGTATATGTTGTTGTTCACAATTCAAATGTTCATGTTCTGTATAAAACATAACACATCAATATACATATTTCTATCCCACATTCCATTTTTCAATTAATATAGAATTCTTTATCCTTCCAAAATAATCTTAAGTGAATACAATGAAAAGATTCAAAATGTTTTCTTTTTCTTTCACAGATATATGAAATATTCAACCTAAATCTTTTCAAAACATGCTTAGCAGGATCAATTCTATTGAGTATTTTGTAAGATACTTTTTTTGTTATTGATACAAAACTAATTTGGCAGTTTCCATTCATTAACACAAAAAATATCACCAAATAAAGAATTAATAAAGAATCTTATTACTAGGCTGTTGTTTTAAAACATTTTCAATATTTTTTCAATAATTTTCAAGTATCGTCACACTCTTTGGAATTGCGTCAGTAACAACAGCAAATGCTTTTGGTTTAATTGGCAATTGGAAATTTTTGAAGAAATTCAGTATACGACAAGTAACCATGACAAAACGCCATCTTTTTTTTACGACAGTAGAAACCGGCTAACTCTCAAATAGCTTGCACTCGAACACAGCGCCCTACAGAGGGCGTGACACGCATTTTACACCCTACCAAGTGCACTAGTAGAAAGTAAGTAGTGATCTGTTTGGGATTTAGCAGGGTAACTATGGAAACGGGTGATACTAACGCTTTGTGTTACCACTTTGTTTTTCCGGCTTAGTATATTGAACTGAAACGGTTGCAACCGAAGCTGATAACTCTCTAACTTTAATGCTGTAGATACCGATTTGATTTTGTTGAGTGTATTACGCATATAAAGTCATCAGTGATGGACATTTCAGCGCGCCAGAATGCAGCTCTGACCCACGTGAACCAGTTTTGGTCCATGCTTGATGATCTCTCCCAAAATAATCCTGATGAGTACAAGACGTTTATCAAACGCCAGATGCGAGACAGTACTGACTATTTTTCGCCTCCGCAGCCGAACAGCTGCATTCGCACATCTGTGCAGGTAAATACACTATATGGACAAAAGTGGGTTTTTTTGGACATCAGACTGTACTATACTGTTAAATGTGCTTTCTGAACACCCCATTCAACATTTGGTCTCTATTTGCTTTTATAATAACCTCCGCTTTTATGGGTAGATGTTCCACTAGATTTTGACTTGTGCTTGTGGACATTTTTGCTCATTCAGCTACAAAAGTGTTAGTAAAGTCAGATACTAAGGTAGGGTGAGGAGTTCAGAGCTCTATATCAGATCACTCAAGATCTTTTGATTGATATTTTATCCTTATAAAACAATACTGAAAGTACAGTGTACTGAAAGAACCTATAATTCAGTATTGATCCGTCCTTACCTAAATTTTACACTGCATGTGATGTGCCTTGTAATATGAGTGATATGGGTTTCAGTGCCTAAAGGCTCTCAATTATGCTAGGGGGGGAACTACAGCAGAAAACATGTATCTAAAGTTTGTATGATCTTTTCCCAAAGCCACACGATGGGATACTGTATGTGAATGTCTGTGGTTGGAAGCGTGTCCCAGCACCGGCCTCTCCTACCCAACCTGTTCCTGTGTGCGGAGGAAAACTGGAGACCTTTACTAAACACAAAGGTACACTTGATCATTCAGTGTTTTCAAAGGAAAAAATTCAAAACAGTTAAACAAAAAAGTTCCATGCAAATGTCAACTTTTAACAAGGTACTGCAGTTGAAAGTACAAATTTGCACAGCACATATTGTACATATGGAGTAAGACTTTTTGGAGCTTGTTGTTTAGTATAGTAGAACAATTTTCGCTGAACAAAGCGGAATCACTGCTACAGCGCATGCCTTGACTCTTTTTAGTATGTGCTATAGCACTTCAGCTTGTTTACATCAGTTCATAAATGAGTTCATTAAATAAATAAAAAAAAAAGGCAAAATGGTCATAAATTGGACAATACAATCTACACTATATGGATAAAGGTTTTGGGAAACCTGACTTTTCCAGCCATATGCCTATGGATGTGGTAGCATTACATTTTCCCTTGAACTAGGAGACCAAACCTGTTTGGCATGACAATGTTCCTATGGATAAAATACGCTGCATGAGTGGCCTGCTAAAGAACTGTATCCTCATCTCTATTGAACAGCTTTCTGATGAATGGACTACCGACTGCACCCCAGGCCTCCTCACTCTACATCAGCACTAGGCTTTACTAAAGCCCTTGTAGCCAAATGAGCACAAATCTCAAAAGCACACTTTAAAAATAAAGTAGAACATGTTTCCAGACTGTACTATACTGTTAAATGTGCTTTCTGAACACCCCATTCAACATTTGGTCTCTATTTGCTTTTATAATAACCTCCGCTTTTATGGGTAGATGTTCCACTAGATTTTGACTTGTGCTTGTGGACATTTTTGCTCATTCAGCTACAAAAGTGTTAGTAAAGTCAGATACTAAGGTAGGGTGAGGAGTTCAGAGCTCTATATCAGATCACTCAAGATCTTTTGATTGATATTTTATCCTTATAAAACAATACTGAAAGTACAGTGTACTGAAAGAACCTATAATTCAGTATTGATCCGTCCTTACCTAAATTTTACACTGCATGTGATGTGCCTTGTAATATGAGTGATATGGGTTTCAGTGCCTAAAGGCTCTCAATTATGCTAGGGGGGGAACTACAGCAGAAAACATGTATCTAAAGTTTGTATGATCTTTTCCCAAAGCCACACGATGGGATACTGTATGTGAATGTCTGTGGTTGGAAGCGTGTCCCAGCACCGGCCTCTCCTACCCAACCTGTTCCTGTGTGCGGAGGAAAACTGGAGACCTTTACTAAACACAAAGGTACACTTGATCATTCAGTGTTTTCAAAGGAAAAAATTCAAAACAGTTAAACAAAAAAGTTCCATGCAAATGTCAACTTTTAACAAGGTACTGCAGTTGAAAGTACAAATTTGCACAGCACATATTGTACATATGGAGTAAGACTTTTTGGAGCTTGTTGTTTAGTAGAACAATTTTCGCTGAACAAAGTGGAATCACTGCTACAGCGCATGCCTTGACTCTTTTTAGTATGTGCTATAGCACTTCAGCTTGTTTACATCAGTTCATAAATGAGTTCATTAAATAAATAAAAAAAAAAGGCAAAATGGTCATAAATTGGACAATACAATCTACACTATATGGATAAAGGTTTTGGGAAACCTGACTTTTCCAGCCATATGCCTATGGATGTGGTAGCATTACATTTCCTTGAACTAGGAGACCAAACCTGTTTGGCATGACAATGTTCCTATGGATAAAATACGCTGCATGAGTGGCCTGCTAAAGAACTGTATCCTCATCTCTATTGAACAGCTTTCTGATGAATGGACTACCGACTGCACCCCAGGCCTCCTCACTCTACATCAGCACTAGGCTTTACTAAAGCCCTTGTAGCCAAATGAGCACAAATCTCAAAAGCACACTTTAAAAATAAAGTAGAACATGTTTCCAGAAGGTAGATATAAAAATATATATATTTGCACACACCTGGTAAAATGGCAGGTTTTTGTATTGGAAAAAATTAAACCATGACAAATTGTCGTATTTTTTTATTTATTGTGGTTCAAGTGAAATACAAACAGGAACATTTTACAGGGAAAACTCTATAATGGTGCATGTGCCTGTGCCGAGTGGTTACTTTCAGATTCGTTTGCAAAAGGATAATCCTAATAAGCCCTAAATCAAAAGTCAGGCAGCTGTTATTACTTGTTAATCCAATGTATTTTGTATAGTAACCCTGCGTTTTAACATTAAAGCACACAGATTGAGTGCTAATTCAACAATATTCCAAAAATTACTCAGAATTAAATGTAACAATATATGATTAACAGTTCTGCAAACTTATCCATCTCACTTTAGTAAACGTTCAGCACATGGGCTTGTCTCAGATGTATGTTAGTTTTAAAAGATAAGCTGATTTGGAGGCAATGTATTATCAACTTAGTTTACATTAAACAAACATTAACTACATACAATAATGAGTAATAGAAGAGAAAGAAATTTGACAGACTTTCAAAGACATGCAGACACAGTGAAACAATGCATTATTTGTTCTTGGTGACTGTGCAATGTTAGTTTCATTAGTCAGTTAATAATAGCCATTTAAAACCCTGGCCATATGTAGAAGACTCTATTTGTTTTGCAGAGGATTACCAAATAGTGGAGGTGGCATTCAACCCAGAGGTTCTTCATGAAGCAGAGAAAAACCCACAAGGCATGCAGCAGATACACTTACTGGCTCTACACTTCATCCAAAATCAGCATAACCTAAACCTGTCACAACAGTTCACTGTCATGAGGGCCAAACTAAAGGGCACTGTGCAGGATATGAAACACCGGCTAACATCGCTACATCAGACTACTAAATCCAGAACACTAAACCAGGATAATCCACAAACTAAAACAGGTAAATGACAAATCATGCAATTGAAATGTTTTGTTTGTATGTAACCAAACTAATAATTAAAAAAGATTGTATTTACTGTTTCCAGATTTAAAGATAAAGGTGCCTATATATTTGTGTTTATATCTTTTTAATCGCTGAGAAGTTTACCAATGATTTTAAAGCCTATAATTGATTATTTAGATCTTCAAACTTTTCTCCACAGCTCAGTCATTAGTTCAGCAGGTCTGTGCACTACGAATGGAAGACGAGAAAGAGGAGTCCAGCATTAAGCTGAATCAGGGGCCGAAGGACAAAGACACAGTCAAGCCAGGTCTGATTGAGGTGATCTCCAGCACTGAGTTTGTTCAGCCTCAAAAGCCAATACATCAGATGACCGTGTGCTCACTGAGCAATGACTCAGTCAGGAGAATAAAACTGTGTGTAGAACTTCCTGGAGTAAGCTCTGTGTCCCAGTGCCAGCTCAGCATCAGCCAGGTTAGTGTACCACATCTGCATTTGGTCTGAATTTGGTGAGTGTTCGCTAACTAAGGCAATTGTTTTGGACTGAATTTATGAAACCAACTGTAAAGTAAACTAGTTGTTATTTTAAAAAAAGGAGATAATCTACAGCCAGTTACTCGATTTTAATGGATGACATGGATGCACAACTGGTCAACATAAACTGACTGATTGGATAAATTGAACAGTAAATATTTGTTTGTAATTTTATAGTACAGCTCTGGACTTCTGCCCAGTTACACAGAGATAAATTAGTGTAATAAGATTACATTTATTTAAATGAATTTTAATAACTATACTGAACACAACCTATTTTTATTTGCTGAATATCTAAGCCTTATTCTATGTACACAAAATTCCTATTTCTCCCAAATATCATTCACAAATCTGTCTAAATCTGTGTTAGTGAGCACTTCTCCTTTGCTGAGATAACCCACCCACCTCACAGGTGTGGCATATCAAGATGCAGGTTTTCACTGTACAGGGCAAAACGCTTGAGGCAAATTGTGATCACACCAGATACTGACTGGTTTTCAAACCCCCTGGGCCCCCTGGACCCCCAATACAGTAAAACTGCACATTTTAGAGTGGCCTTTTCTTGTGGCCAGCCTAAGGCACACCTGTGCAAAAATCATGCTGTCTAATCAGCATCTTAATATGCCACACCTGTGAGGTGGATGGATTATCTCAGCAAAGGGGAAGTGCTCACTAACACAGATTTAGACAGATTTGTGAACGATAGTTGAGAGAAATAGGCCTTTTGTGTACATAGAAAAAGTCTTAGATCTTTGAGGTGAGCTCATGAAAAATGGGGGCAAAAACAATTGTTGCATTTATAATTTTGTTCAGTATAGTTATTAGTGAAAGAGAAAACTTGAGAGAGAGTGTGTGTGTGTGTGTGTGTGTGTGCGCTATGTTTACAGTTGATTATAAGGCAGTGCATTAACATAGGATAGTGATTAAACTGGGCAGAACTACCTGTGTGTTTAATGATTTGACAGAATCAAGTATTTAGACAGACCCTGCTATAATGGAAGTAATAATGGAATGTAACTATATTCCTGGGTATTTTATAACATTAAAAACAACTATAAACTTATTAACAGGTCAGAACTATTCTCCATACATCAGCTTTGTTCTTCTTGATAAACACTTCCATTTATTAGGAATTTATTTTACTATAGTATTCTTGTATTTTCTTGACAATGATGTTTATATATTTAGGATGACATCCTGCTGGAAGTGGAGAAGATGTATTTTCTTAATCTCCGGTTCCCTGAGCGAGTGAAAGAGGAATCGTGCCATGCAACATTCAACAAGAAGAAGCACATACTGACTGTCCAAGCATATGTACTGTAATTACAATAAGTAGTTTTCCTACAAATTATCATTTGCTGCACACAGCATCCCGATGTGAATCATCAGTGTATGCACTGTATGCTACATTAAGGTGCTTATCATTAATGACTTGTTGAATGTAAAAGAGTTAGTGAACTCAAGCTGTACAGGAAATGCATGTTTATTAACATTGTGGACAAATATTAGTTGTTTGATTTAACATAGATGAAAACACTGGACATACATGCACACTTTACAAAAAATATTTGCAAAAACACATTCAGTATTAAAGTGATAAAGTTTTTTTTTTTTTACAAACAAAGTGGTCCCATCTTTCCTAAATTCAGGTTCACATTTCAGAATAATCAAAAAATGCACTAACAGTAATACAAAATCCAGGACTTACAGTAATTGGAATCGAGTATTTCAGAATTTAAAGCTGTGGCTTGGAACACATATGAGGATACAATGGCTTGATTAAGTCACCCACCCACCCTTGAATTTTTCAACAAAAACTGAAACGGACTTGACTGGGATTATGTGTCATTACACATAAATACACATAAAATATTAATTAGGGCTGTCAAAATTAATGAGCTAATAACGCATTAACGCAAATTCATTTTAACGGCACCAATTGTATTAACGATTTGACCATTTTTATAAAAAAATATAAATAAATAAATATATAACAGACGAAATAAAATCCTTAAAGTTAAAACATATTTATTCACATTGTCCTTTCTTTTGCATATATATCTCACTAAACATTTGTTTACTGATGCGCCAATTCTCAAATCAAGCACCAAAAATCCGCCATTGTGCACACATGGCCATGTTGATAAGAGTATAATAATTAATTTTAGGTGACAAAGTATTAATTTAAAGTACTTCAACTGTGACCAGTTGCATTAGAGCTAATTTTTGTTACACCAATGGTGGAACACTGGTGGATTTTTTCATTTACTCCAATATTATTAGTTATTTTATGCAATAACATATAAATACCAGTAAACTCCTTTAAGTCTAAGGTTGTAAATATCAGACATAAGGGCGGTGGTGGTGGGCTCAGCAAATGTTTAGTATCTTTCAAAATATTTTTAAATATAAAGCAAAAAAAGAATAATAATGTAATCCATCATAGTATTAATACTCTCATAGAATGATTTTGTAAACAGTTTTTACAATCGGTTGTCACACAAAAATGGACCATTGAATTATTTAGTATGACATGGTGCAGATTTGTGTAGAGTTGAGGTATGTACACATAAAATAAACACACTGGACAGAGATCAAAGCTATTGTCTTCATTTACCTTCCATCACTATGGTCTTCTTCCACCCAGGCAACAATCTTCCCTTCCCATCCAGGTATTTTAGCATCATCCTGGAACACCTGATTAACACAATGTAAATAAACAGGGCTTCATTACACTGGGCATTAATGTACTGACATTAAAATCACCGACGCATAATCCATCGTATGTTGAATTATATACTTGCCTCCTCCTTCACTGTTCCAAACTCAGGATCTAGAGATTTAAAGTGATATCTGAAATTGTTGTGTCTTCCAACAGCTGCTTTAAAATCCTGAAGTGTAACCTCCCCTAGTCTGAAAATAATCAATTTGTTTAGAATCTTGCATGAAATCTAAGCACTGTGGGAAATGAATATGTATTTTATACCTTTTAGGGATGTTTACTAGAAAAGGTGTAAGAGAGCGATCTGTGAAATAGAGTACTTTGGTTGAGGTTGAGGCGCCGAGCACAGGACTACTGTGAGAGTGGGGTATTCCTGGGGAAAAATAAGAACAAATGATTAAATTATATATCTATATATACACCGTAATTTCCGGACTATAAAGCGCACCCATATATAAGCCGCACCCACTAAATTTGACAAAGATTTTTATTTTTAACATAAATAAGCCACCTCTCTATAAGCCGCAGGTGTCTACACTGAAACTAATGAACTTTACACAGGCTTTAACGAAAGACACTAAATGCAATATGTTGCGCTTCTATTAGGAGCATAGCGGTATTTTGGGAATAGCCTGCCACTGCATTTTTCCGGTAGTCCTGCGTGTGTGTTAGAATGAGGATTATGTCGTTTTTATTTTCTAATGCTCATTTCTAAGTTTCTTTGACTAACCCATAACGCTGTTGCCAAGAAAAATAAAAAAGCATGAGTTTTGGAAACCTGTATGTAAAATTTTAAAGTTTAGGGATACGTAGTGTACTGGAGTAATAGTAAAAAAATGAGTTTTCCCTCCGCTTATCGCTTCTACCCTCCACACACACACACACACCCCACCGGCATTTTTGTTAGCTTAAGTCGTCTCATCTCCAAAGAAAATACACTGAAGAAAACCTTATTTTGCGGGGTTTAAAAAGTGGGAAAAAAGTAGTGGCTTATAGTCCGAAAAATACGGTATGTATGTATGTATATATATATATATATATATATATATATATATATATATATATATATATATATATATATATATATATATATATATATATATATACACACACACACACACACAGTTGTCAGCTGTTTCTTTAGCTTCCTATAACTTTTATAACTGTTATATCTGCTGTAAAAGATAACAAGCTAAGTTGGTAAATTTTATTGGACATTTCACTAAACATTGTCTGATACCAAATATCATGCTTTTCATAAATAAAATCTGTGTCTACTGTGGTACAAAAAGGGTGAAAATTATCTACTTTGCATTTGGCTGCATTACCCAATCACTCATTATTTTCCTAGAACACCTTCTATTTTGTTTTATTTCTTAGTAAAATAGAAATTTAGTAAAACAAAAGTGTCTTACTTGAACTAGATGGCCATGACTCTCTATCAGTGTGATTGGCTCTTCTCCCAGGTGATTTGTTCAAACCCTTCAAACAGACACAAAGAGATTTTAATGTTTTATAGTATATACACACACACACACACACCAGCCACTTTATGAGGTACACCCTACTAGTACTGGGTTGGACCTCCTTTTGCTTTCAGAACTGCCTTAACCCTTCGTGGCATAGATTCAACAAGGTACTGAAAACATTCCTCAGAGATTTTGGTCCATATTGACATGATAGCATCACGCAGTTGCTGCAGATTTGTTGGCTGCACATCCATGATGTCTCACCTCCCAAAGGTGCTCTATTGGATTGAGATTTGGTGACTGTGAAGGCCATTTGAGTACAGTGACCTCATTGTAATGTTCAAGAAACCAGGCTGAGATGATTCGCGCTTTATGACATGGCGCGTTATCCTGCTGGAAGTAGCCATCAGAAGATGGGTACACTGTGGTCATAAAAGGATGGACATGGTCAGCAACAATACTCAGGTAGGCTGTGGCGTTGACACGATGCTCAATTGGTACTAATGGGCCCAAAATGTGCCAAGAACATATCCCCCACACCATTACACCACCACCATCAGCCTGAACCGTTGATACAAGGCAGGATGGATCTATGCTTTCATGTTGTTGATGCCAAATTCTGACCCTACCATCCGAATGTCGCGGCAGAAATCGAGCAGGCGAAACATTTTTCCAATCTTCTTTTGTCCAATTTTGGTGAGCCTGTGCAAATTGTAGCCTCAGTTTACTGTTCTTAGCTGTCAGGAGTGGCACCCGGTGTGGTCTTCTGCTGCTGTAGCCCATCTGCCTCAAGGTTCGACGTGTTGTGCGTTCAGAGATGCTCTTCTGCATACCTTGGTTGTAACGAGTGGTTATTTAAGTTACTGTTGCCTTTCTATCAGCTCGAACCAGTCTGGCCATTCTCATCTGACCTCTGGCATCAACAAGGCATTTAAGCCCACGGAACTGCCACTCACTGAATATTTTCTCTCTTTCGGACCATTTTCTGTAAACCCTAGAGATGGTTGTGCGTGAAAATCCCAGTAGATCAGCCGTTTCTGAAATACTCAGACCAGCCCGTCTGGCACCAACAACCATGTCACGTTCAAAGTCACTTAAATCACTTTTCTTTCCCATTCTGACGATCGGTTTGAACTGCAGCAGATCGTCTTGACCATGTCTACATGACTAAATGCATTGAGTTGCTGCCATGTGATTGGCTGATTAGAAATTTGCGGTAACGAGCAGTTGGACAGGTGTACCTAATAAAGTTTCCGGTGAGTGTGTATATATACACTTGTACTAAATGCATTTGAATAAATAATAAATGTAGCTTTTAGTTAGACAACTTCATGCTTGCCTTTCTCTCCTGCTGCCTCTTCTTAGAGTCAGTGGAATGGAAATGGTCTATCAGGCTGGACACTCCCTGCTCCAAAGTGTCCAGTGTGTGGTGCAGAGGATCATGACCACTAAAACTGTTCCTCAGACTGCGCAATGCGTCCCTCACCAACTGCAGCTCATCACCCTGACACAAATACCAAATAAGAGCAAATATTTTACTATTGTCTGTCGTCAAAACTCACAACCTTTCACTGCCAGTTATGGTTAAAATCTCCTTATGTTCTCACTTACCACTCCGTGTTGAAATGGTGAAGAGATTGCTTCCATCTTATGGCTGTAGCCATTGTTCTCACAACTAGATACCTAATCAACAAAACATTGATATATGTTGTGTAGAACTATACAGAAGTACATTCTACTATATGCCAAAAAAATAAAGTCTAGGTCAAGTTTTATTGAATAAAAATTCCTAACTTGATCTTTTGTATTAGCTCTGTTCTTTACCCTGTTATGATTAGACTCATTGAGTTTGTACACTGACTCATCTAGGTTAGGGTGATGCTGCTGAAGTTGTCTCTCTTTTTGTGAAATTTCTTTCTGGAAGAAAAACAAAAATAATTTAATATTCAGTTTAATCAATGGTGTAGCTTTAAAATTGTTTCTATAACGAGGGATGTCACATACTTTGTATTCGCTCAGCAGTCTGTCTCTATCACTCAGCTTCCTTTGCAGTTCCATCTGAAAGCACAGGCTGTTTATATTAATAGTTATTTCTGCTATATATCACATCTACATGTATGGTCCCATATGTGCATGACGTGCTTAAAACATTTTGTTAATTGTGCTTTTAATTGAGATTTTATACTCACATTCTGCCCTACTAGCTCCTCCTTGTCCATACTGGATCGGAGTAGTTCCTGTTTAAGCTTAAGTACTGAGTCTTCCTGTATTGACATGCGGTACTGCAAAGTATCCTTGAGTGGCAGGTGAAGGACATAGACGTTAAAGATCTGGTTTCAGTTTATTCAAACTCTAAAACTTTCTGAAGTTCAAAACTGCTAAACAACATTTAAGCCAACTAGTCCAAAAGTATTTGCATATTATTTACTACTAGAATAGAGTAATATAGACTTTGAAATAAATCTATCAGCATATTTATCAACTTTTTATTTCAACTGTATGTTGGGCATACTATATGTAATTACTTCAGATAAAAATTCCAGTAGGTACAGTACATAAAAAAAACTGGAAGGTACTTCTACGGGAACACATTAATATAAAGGGTTTTTTGTTACAGTGCTGATAAATGATCAAATTTGACGTTTGGGCATTAAAAATAGCAACAAAGTAACAAGAATTTATAAGAGGTTTACTCTTCTAATCTCTCATAGAAATATATTGACATTTATCTCTGAGGAAATCACATATACTATACAGGTGTGATTGAAAAATGCAATGGCCATTGAGCATTTCAAGATCATCAATCTAGAATATTTCAGTCTAAATGGTTCTGGTTTACCTTGACTGCCTGAAGATTGCGTGCCTCCTGCTTGTACCTCAACAGTTCCCTCTAAAAATACACATATTAAAGACATAAGGCAAAAAATATAAAAATGTTAAAAAACTCCCAGGCCAATTTTCCCCTTTACAGCTCCTCTGCTATTAAAAATTCACCTTCAGATCCAGGGATTCTTCCATGCTCTGATCGAGGCGACTGCGAATTAATATCTGTACAAGGAAAAAAAACACTGTAAATATTTATCTCTGTAAATAAAATCTGTTGACTCTATGACAATATGAAGTATTTCTCTATTAAAAAATTTATTATTGCATTTGACATGCAAGTAAATTACCAGCTGCTGCTCTGTACTGATAGCACTGTCTCCAAATAGAGAAGCTGTTTGCTCATCTTCAGGCAGTGACCCATGAAGAAGTAAAGCCTGAATGAAAAATAATAAAAGCAAAGGTTGGAATTAAGATACAAATCTAGGCCCTGTATTTTATTCAGGGCCAACAACGATGTGCAAAAATACAGATTACATTATTATTATTGATTTTTTATTTAATCACTGTATATTCAGGCATTGGGTTTATAGCTTGAAGAAGACTTCTGTAAGTGAACTGCAGAGATAGACGTCACACTGCTGTGTGATGTATAAGAACGTTATTTCTTGTAACCCGTATGTGACTTTTTACACTTAGGCACAAGTAGTTGAAGGAAACAAGTTAGAATTTAACTTAGTTTATTAAAAAAGTTAATAAAAATAAATCTTGATGTGCCTATATACACTATATGGACAAAAGTATTAGGACACCTGACGTTTCCAGCTATATGTGGTTCTTCTCCAAACTTACCACAAAGCTGGAGGCACACAATTGTATAGGATGTTTTTGGATCCTTGAACTTGAAAACCCAAACCTGTTCCAGCATGGCAATGCCCCTGTGCACAAAGCAAGCTCCATGAAGAGATGCTTTACTTGGTTTAGAAAGGAAAATATTGATTGGTCTAAAGTTCGAATCTCAATGCTACTGAACATCTTTGAGATGAATTGGAACACTGACTGCACCTCAGGCCTGTGAAATCTTCACAAGTACACTCCAAAATATTGTGGAAGATCTTCCCAGAAGAGTGAAGGGAATTATAAGAGCAACTTGGGACTAAATGTGGAATGCAAAGCTCAAAAAGCACATACCACACTTTTGACCAGGTGTCTGCAAACGTCTGTCAATATAGTGTCTCTTTTCTAAAGTGCATAATCAAAATTCATAAAATCTGGCTAATCACAAATCAGTGCACAAAAAAGGTTGACAAAAAACTAACTTGAAGCCTTGTCACCATCTTCCTAGTCTCCTGCATCTCCTTCTCCAGCTGCTCCTGCTGGATATAAAGCTGCTCCTCCCAGGAGCTCCCATCTGTTGTCCCAGTGTTTTCTGGCCCTGGGGTTGGCTCATTGGACAACTTTACTGTATCTATAACAAGAGCAGAAAAAATGTTGAATGATGCAGAAATGGAAAAATAAAGGTGCTTGTTGATCTACACTGATATACCTCTTACCATTCAGACTTTGTGGTTGCTCTGTGTGGTTTCCCACAACTTCATGCTGTTCTTCAAACTGCCCGATAATGTACTCCTCTTTAGGCGTGTGTGTAGGACTGGATGAGCTGAGACTGTAGAGGTGAAGCAGGCAGTGTGAGAACATCTAAGTTGTATATTTAAAGAACATATTTAGCTTAAGCTTTGGCTGTAAGGAGTAGAACGTATTAAACCTTTTATTGGATGTTATATGATTGCTCTTTGCATTCTTAGTGCTAAGACTGTATTTCACAGGAATGTTTTTCAGAACTTAATTCTATTATTTGTGCAGGGTTTTGCTTTCTAACCGCTGATATATGATGCCGAAATATTTCACAAGAACATGCGCTCAGAAAATTTCAATAGATGTGAAATGGGAAACCCCTACAAACTGCTCCAAAGTACAGTGATCTTAAATGATGCCTTTAAGTGCTGAAGGCTAAAGGGGGCAAAATAACTTGTCTCTAGGGAACTACTGTGGTTAATAAAAAAGTAAGAGCAAAGCTTGTTTATATATTTATATTTATTGACCTTTTTGCAATATTACAGGCTTACAAAGACAATTGTCATTAATAACACTGAATTATTTTGCTGTTACAACAAGATGGTAAAATTAAATTTGTTTAAAGTTTCAAATGAACTAAAAAGTTTACAAAGAACCACAATTTAATGTGTTCACATACAAGGGATTTGCAGATTTTGTTTTTTATCTCTTAGTTCAACAACTTGAGATGGAGAAAGTGTTTTACAAAGGTTAGAGTAATGTAATTGCATTTTTCGCTCCATCAAACACATTTGCTCCATAAACCACGTTTGAATCAATAAATTAATGAATCATTTTCTGTAAAAAAAAAAAAAAAAAACAGAAATACGCAAAAAATTTGCCTATGTTCTCTACACAATTGCTTTTGTACAGTTGCTAAGGAACAAAGAGGCATGGACTGACATGACAAATTCAGAAAATTTAGCATGTGACAATAAGACTGCACAGGCAATATACTGTGTGGAAGTTAAATTTAGCGTAATTTGCTATTTTTTTTCTGGTGCACTACAATTAATGAATAATTAAACGGTTGTGCAATAAAGTTACTGACTACCAGAATATTTGGTACATAATTATTGTAGTGATCATCACTTAGATTATTTCTATGTTTGAAGTAGACTGATGAATAGAATCATTATGCAAATTGTATTTTATACACTTAACATACATTCAGATCCAGGTCAAAATTTAGTGTATTCAAAATACAATGGTTTGTGGTTGCTGGGCAGTTTTATTTGAGTACCAGCACCCACAGCTTAGGCTCACATGGAAGCTAAAGCAACCGGATTATCCATAGCAAAAAAATTAATTAATTATCTGAAGCCTGTTTTAAACTTGACAGGCCCAAGGATGCCCATTAGATAAAATATTCTAATGTTAATAGATTACAATACAAATGATTATAACAATAGCATTATCAAGGTCTACATATATATATACAGTATATTAGATAAATATATATTGTGCAGATGGCACAATACCACTTTTTATTTTCCAATACTGATACTGAAATCTTGAGTGTCAACCAACTTTATATATACATATATAAAAAAGGTATTTTTTAAGCAATAGTTTAAAACCAAACTTACACAAAGTCTGAAAAAATCTTTTACATTATAAATATAATAAAATACAAATTATGTAATGTACATACGATAAAAATCAAACCTGACTGAAATACAGTTCATTTTCTTTATATATGTATATATAAAGTTTCTTTTTATATATTCTATCTTTAATTTTTGCTGGTTTGGCCCAAATCCAATCCCAGGAGCCTGGTTGCCTGCTTTGGTTATAATAATAGAGTCGGTTTTTTAATACTTTTGAAATGTAGCCTGGAATGTCCGAGAAAGGTAAAGAAACAATACGCAATGCAAAGAACTCAATGTGTAGAATTTCATTCATACCATTTCATCTGTTTGGCTCCCATCCTTGTAGCTGCTCTCCTATTCTTTCATGCTGTTTCTTCGAAAGGCGTGGTATATGATAGACCGAAACAACACCATAGCAAAATGAAGCAGCCCCAGTCAAAAGAGGAGGCACGTTATTCAATATAACAAAAGCAGCCTGCACTGAGTACTTTGGTCCAGTGATGGAGATCCGCCCTCAGACACCCGGACAATATCTCTGTGAGCATGTACTGTACAAATGCAGATCTTTGCTTGTTAGGGTAAATCCTCCACAATAGGATATTTCAGTCAACAGGGCTTAAAACCCTGACACAATCCTCTTTAGAATAAAATAAAATGACCACCATGTGGTTAAGTATCTGGTATATGAGATATGAGGCATTCCTATTTTCATTTCTGAGTCATAACAAGAAAGAAAAAAGGAACGGGATTGTATTTCATGCCCCATGGATGCTGAATTTTGCATGTTTCTTCAGGCAAATTGTGTATCTTCTCTCCTCTTCATTGGAAGGTTTGTTGTTCTCTGCGATTAAAAAGAAGGATTAGTTTCATGTCTTCATGTCTCACGCTCCTGTTCCTGTTTCTGTTCCGATGGCTCAGCCTGGTGTGTTTACCCTCCCCCTTCATCATCATCTCCTCCTTCTCACCCCTCCTTCACATACCAAGCAGCCCCCACCAAGGGGCTGGCCATTGGGTCTGTGGACACAAAATCTTTCTCTAGGCAAAAAAAAGCTGAACATTACAAAACAAACTCTTTCCTAAGAGCTGGTTAGCATTTTTTTTGTATTGTGTTCATATAATTGTCAAATTTATTATTACATGCAAAATTAAATTGTTTCTAGAAAATTATAAAACACCTCACAGAAAAACTTGAATGAAATGGAAACCTTTTGTTTGGAAAGAATAGACTGGTACACTTTTAAGTAGACATGAGTCCATCTGCTTCTAAGATTAATAACCCAAATAGTTGTGAATGATCCAACATTTCCAGTGTCCAGTTCAAGCTTTTTCGGAAATCACCTCCAGATCAATTCAAGCCATTGCTGTAATTCAACATACATCATTATCCTGATTTCCTTTTTTCCTCTCAAGAATATTTGCCACTGTAACTGTGTAGATTTTTTTATAAGCTGTTTCATGAAATAGTCATGAACTATGTACACGTGTAAGCCTACATGTTAAGAATATTGGTCAATATTATAGTTTTCATATTAGATATATTGTTTTGTCCTTTTTTAATCCTACATATGAATAATCCATTTCCCTGAATTTTGAACCAATAACACAAAAAAAGGATATGCATATACTGTATATTTAAAAAAAATATATATATGTATAGAAAAATACAAAAAATTAAAAATCGCTAATTGAAGAAAAGCATTCATTTACCAGTCTTCAGTAAAATTTTTCCTGGTCAAGTTCAAAGTGAATCTAAAGACTATTCCAGGAAATATACACCTGCTAAATCACACACTCATTCACACATTGGGGCTATTTAGTCTGCCTAAGGGCATATGATTAAAGACAGGAGGTGGGGCTGGAGGTAGCAGAGCTGAAGATGTTGAGGTTTTCGTTGGGAGTGACGAGGATCGACAGGATTAGAAATTAGTTTATTAGAGAGATAGAGCATGTAGGATGTTTTGGAGACAAGGTGAGGGAGGTGCGATTGAGATGGTTTGGACATGTGCAGAGGAGGGACATCAGGTATATCGGTAGGAGAATGCTGAGGATGGAGCCACCAGGAAGGAGTTAAAGAGGAAGATCAAGGAGGAGGTTTATGGATGTGGTGAGGGAAGATATGCAGGTAGTTGGGTTGAAAGAGGCAGATGTAGAGGACAGGGGGGTATGGAGAAGTATGATCCGCTGTGGCGACCCCTAATGGGAGAAGCTAAAAGTGGAAGAAGAATTCCACCTAAGGGCATGTTTTGGAAGATGGAAGGCAACAGGAGAACTTAGGTTTCTGTCTGTTCGTTCTTGCAATGTCTATGTGAGATTTTTCTAAGTTCACTGTTGACCCAGGACTACTAAGCCCACACTCTTAAGCTGTAAGACCTCAGCAGTGTGTTTGTGTAAATGTTACATTGATGTCGAATTGTTATCGAATTTTGTTTCTCTTTCACTTTATACCTCTCTGTGAAAAAATGAATAGATTGGTCAGTGAGAACTAAAAATCATACAGTAAAGACAAAAGGGAAATTCATAGAATGTAGCTAGTTTTGATAGAAATGCCTAAGAAACCTAAGAAACATAATACTTATCTCACAATGTATGGCACAACATCATATCAACTGAGTTTTATTTCTTGCTTTCTTTCAAAGCACTGTAACCCATTAGAAATTGATTCATTTAGTATAGTTAATTACCTTATATAGTACCTTATATATAGACACAAATATATACAATTTCAAAGTGACTTATTTTGAAGGTACAGTGGCACAGTGGATTTCAATATCACAACTCTAGAGATTACTGTCAGTTTGGTTTTACACTGTTTGCTGTGTCAGTGTGTGCATGTGAAAGGATGGTGCTTAGGGTGTGTCCTAAACGTATGCCAAGTGTTCATAGTGTACACCACTGCATTAATAAATGAGTTGACAAAGGTACTTTGAATGTTTCAGGAGATTTTCGAAATGACATGCTCGACTGCATTCTCTTCCTTTTCTAGTTCATTTACCGCATCACTCATTTTCAGGATTGTTTCCATGGTAACCTGAGGACAAGGCAAGGTGGTGAAAATGGGTCTGCATTGTAATATATCTATTTCCAGGCATCTCATACCTTTATATGACATGGTACAATGCTTGTCACATAGAGAGGTTAAAAGTGTGGGGCGTGCCTGTACTTGTTGCAGGACTTAAATGTATTCTGGTTTTTTTTTTTGCATCCTGGTTGATTTAAATGTATGACTCAGCTGCTTAGTTCTGCATTCCCACTCATTTTCGTAAGGCATTGTATTATCATACTGCCAGAGTTTTCAATTGACCTAAACTGGATAGAAGCAGCCTGCATCCATCCTTGTTTCATCCAATATCCCCCTGGCATAAATCTCCACTAGGGCTCCAGCCAATTTCTAAAAGGCTTTGGCCAAAACCGATCCAGCAAAATCTGTTAAATATCTTTCAGCAGGTGAGAGCAGATTTGTATCAGTGATATTAAAAATCTCTAAAACTAATCTATCGGTCTGTGTATGTTTGATCCATGGAAGAATAACACAGCTTTGCATCAGGTCAAGTAAATAGAGATCGGAAATTTTAATGAAATTTTGTTACTAAGAACTTGAAAACTTAAAAGAACTTAAAAATGATATATAAATAAGAGCATAAATAAGAGCTGTGTTAAAGGCCAAGAGTTATCCATAAGAATTCTAATTAAGTAAGTTCTAAGTTAAAAGAATGGACATACTAATTCAGAGCATGCGGTTTTGTTCTGTCTCTTTTCCCATCACTCTTCCCATTGCAGATATTTCATCTGGGGATCTGAGGAACAGTGAGTTTTTGCAGCTTTCAAATTCTTGTTTTACTGACAACCTCAAATCTGTGTTTGTGTAAATGTTACATTGATGTCGAATTGTTATCGAATTTTGTTTCTCTTTCACTTTATACCTCTCTGTGAAAAATGAATAGATTGGTCAGTGAGAACTAAAAATCATACAGTAAAGACAAAAGGGAAATTCATAGAATGTAGCTAGTTTTGATAGAAATGCCTAAGAAACCTAAGAAACATAATACTTATCTCACAATGTATGGCACAACATCATATCAACTGAGTTTTATTTCTTGCTTTCTTTCAAAGCACTGTAACCCATTAGAAATTGATTCATTTAGTATAGTTAATTACCTTATATAGTACCTTATATATAGACACAAATATATACAATTTCAAAGTGACTTATTTTGAAGGTACAGTGGCACAGTGGATTTCAATATCACAACTCTAGAGATTACTGTCAGTTTGGTTTTACACTGTTTGCTGTGTCAGTGTGTGCATGTGAAAGGATGGTGCTTAGGGTGTGTCCTAAACGTATGCCAAGTGTTCATAGTGTACACCACTGCATTAATAAATGAGTTGACAAAGGTACTTTGAATGTTTCAGGAGATTTTCGAAATGACATGCTCGACTGCATTCTCTTCCTTTTCTAGTTCATTTACCGCATCACTCATTTTCAGGATTGTTTCCATGGTAACCTGAGGACAAGGCAAGGTGGTGAAAATGGGTCTGCATTGTAATATATCTATTTCCAGGCATCTCATACCTTTATATGACATGGTACAATGCTTGTCACATAGAGAGGTTAAAAGTGTGGGGCGTGCCTGTACTTGTTGCAGGACTTAAATGTATTCTGGTTTTTTTTTTTGCATCCTGGTTGATTTAAATGTATGACTCAGCTGCTTAGTTCTGCATTCCCACTCATTTTCGTAAGGCATTGTATTATCATACTGCCAGAGTTTTCAATTGACCTAAACTGGATAGAAGCAGCCTGCATCCATCCTTGTTTCATCCAATATCCCCCTGGCATAAATCTCCACTAGGGCTCCAGCCAATTTCTAAAAGGCTTTGGCCAAAACCGATCCAGCAAAATCTGTTAAATATCTTTCAGCAGGTGAGAGCAGATTTGTATCAGTGATATTAAAAATCTCTAAAACTAATCTATCGGTCTGTGTATGTTTGATCCATGGAAGAATAACACAGCTTTGCATCAGGTCAAGTAAATAGAGATCGGAAATTTTAATGAAATTTTGTTACTAAGAACTTGAAAACTTAAAAGAACTTAAAAATGATATATAAATAAGAGCATAAATAAGAGCTGTGTTAAAGGCCAAGAGTTATCCATAAGAATTCTAATTAAGTAAGTTCTAAGTTAAAAGAATGGACATACTAATTCAGAGCATGCGGTTTTGTTCTGTCTCTTTTCCCATCACTCTTCCCATTGCAGATATTTCATCTGGGGATCTGAGGAACAGTGAGTTTTTTGCAGCTTTCAAATTCTTGTTTTACTGACAACCTCAAATCTGGGGTTGTCTAAGCAGAGGCAAGTAAACAAACTTTTAATGTTTATGCTAGGGTCTATTAAAAACAACTTTACTTCTAATCCATATTTTCTCCCTAGATTTAGAATGAATGTGGTCTATACAATAAATTGTTACAAAACAGATGTAGTATATCCTTGTTCTCTTGAAAAGAAAATGCATATCCCTGCAGGATGTACACAGATAGAGCACAGCTTTCTAATGTTTAACTAATACCCAAGCTACTGACTGCTAGGCAAACTGTGATTTATATTCGTCTTTACTGTCATGCGTTATAACCTCTATGCTTTCTTTCCCCAAAAAGTCATATATTAAAACTAAAGGGTATTAGTAACATGGGGCAGAGGCTCACTATAGCATGTTTGTCAATCATATAATCTGAAAATAGTGGGTATTCTCACACACATTTTCTCTTCCATCGTGTCCCTACACTCTGGGAACTACCAAGTGCCACTATGTATGACAGCAAATTGCATTATAATTCAATATTATTCATTTATAAAAGCCATGAATGTTTTGCATTACCAGGGGTGGTATAATCTTTGAATGTCACTGCCAAAGTGCTCTATCGAAACCAGAAGTCCTGCATAAAAACAACCATCACTTGCACAAGCCTCGACCGTCTTCATATTATAATGCCAGAACATCAGCCAAACTGTCACAATTGATATAATGTGTTTATAATATTATACTGTATTGGGAAAAAATCCCTCAAAACATTGTGATAATCTACTTCAAAGTTAAGACACAGTGGTTATGATAGTCAAAATGTTCTCATTTAAGTAACATTTAACTATAATGCCACTGTGACTTGAGAACTTTATTCAATATTACTCCACTTACAAACAAATATGTACAAATTACAAATTAAATTACTATCATTAATGCTGCCACATTTTGTGGAGTTTGTACAGAAGTGTAGATTTACTATGAAGTGAAGTAAGGCATGTTTGGGTCAGGTTACTGGAAAAATCTAATGATGATAGAATTAGAATCAACTACAGTTTATTTATTTTTTCATTCCACTTGTGCTGTTATTATTTCGGTTTGTACCTGCCATATGAATTTATTTGGTTTCCATAATAGATATTTAATATAAATGTATAGCTATAAACTTAGTCATGGTTATTTTAAATAACCATGACCCCAGTGGTGTGTGGTCAGGGCCAGCAAAGCCTTCTCTGCAGGCCTAAACCCTATCAGAAGCACTGACCTACATTTACAACCTAAATTCTACTATTTGTTCCATGAAATTGTATTCATTTATTCCCAAAAGTTTATTCTCTAAATTTCTTAGCGTTTCTCTTGGCTACACTGCTTCCAGTAAGTGTATATGGCAGGTTTTTTGACATGTCAATTTAATCTGCCCAGGGCCTTCAAAGTCTGCACTGCTGGCTCTTTTACTATAGACTCCTTAAGAATTGGCTCTGTTTCTTAAACTAATCAGATTTAAATTTTGCCTCAACGAGCCAGCTAGTTGGCCCAGAATAGCGTCAGCATTTTTCCACCTCTGATTGCTTGGTCAGAGGGAAACTGTTACAGCCAAGTTCAAATGGCAAAACATGTCTGAAGCTCTGCACACATTAATACATCTGAGTTAGACTTTTTTATGCCCACAATGGCTGACTGAGGAAGAGAATTTTTTTCTTTTCTGACATACTTAAAAATCTATTTTCCAGAAAAGCTAAAGGGAAGGGTTTGTTCACCACTTCCAGACCAGTGAATACGAGTGGTACCACTGGATTACAGCCTCTGAGGAGCAGTGCAAATTATGAGTCTGCATCTCTGGTGAGTTTTTATTATTTTATTATCAATATTTTCATGTTATTAGACAAATATTGATTATGAACTGCTCCAGATGATGTAGGTGGCACAGTTATGTCAATTACATCGACAGTTTCAGAAATCAGCTTCATCCCATGGAACCTGAGCGTTCATCTTTTCCCTAAATGTGGCGGGTGCTGTGTCTCCTCTCCACATGGGGGCGCTGTTTCAGTTTTAGCGCGTCTCAGGAAAACCTGTTTCGTTCTGGAACTATTTCCGGTTGGAGACGTGGCTCTGCTGCTCTGTACGGCTGCGGGTCGGGTTGCGTGCGGCGGTTTACAGTGAAATAAACAAAAGACCGTGTTATATTCCTCAGGCGTTTACTGTATTTCTGAAAGTCATTGAGAACTTCGGCGGTGGTATTAAAGCGCCATAACACGGATACAAAATGGTACGAGTTTATTCTGTTATTATTTCTGGTTATAAAGCGGAACAGAGTGGGTGAATTAGCTCTCGGCTAACTACTGACAGCAGACTGCGCAGGTGTCACAACTTTTTAGTCTGACAGCAAAAACGATAATATTTACTGATAATTGTTTCCACAGAACTTTACTTTACTACATTTTACGGAAATTAGCCGGATGACCTCACGAGCCTGTTACATGTTAATGTTGGGTAAAGTCAGCTAACTCTTCTAGCTAGTTAGCTAATGTTAGCCTTAAAAGTCGTTTTGTAGCTAAACTAGAAACATTTGATAATTATAGTCTTTTATTAGTTATGATTCCTCTGACCATTTCGCTATGTTATAACTATACATCTCTGTAAATATCTGTTCATAGAGGTTAAGAAATATGTTTATATAATTTAACTTTTTTAAGTCACCTGGGATTTTTTTTATCCTGCTAAGTTTTTATGATAAATGTTATTATAACACATTGATTTATATTTTAATATTGCTTTTAATTTTCACAAATATTACTTGAGCATATTCCGGTTAGGTAAATTTAGAGTTAAAGGCTAAAAACACCTAAGCATTAAAAAGCTCTTGTTATTGGTCAGTATGAAGTTTAACCTGTTAAAATAAATAGAATTAAGGCATTTAATACTTATTAGTCTCAAATATAACAAATAATAGTTTTATACATCTAATTTACTTTTGCAATGATTAGAAAATTACATATTTTGTAATGTTAATTATAAAAAATGAATACCTATAGATAGATAGATAGATGGAAAGAAAGATCTAATGGATTTTCTTATTTAATTTAGTTCAAAAATACAAAATCAAAATTGTAGTCAATTCATGGATTTCCCTCAGACTGATTGATTTATTGATTATTATGAGGCACATAAATTGTTTCTTTCTGTCTGTCAAAAAAATGTTTTTCCGTCTGTGTGTCTATTTGTCTATACATATGTTTGTCCATAAATGTCTGTCTGTCTGTCTGTCTATCTATGATTTTAAATACTTGAATCTGATTCCTTAGAATGTATTGACACTTAGCGGCAAATCAAATATATATATATATAAGCATATATTAATATGATTGTTCTAATACATAATTATTTATTGAAAAGTCTGACATGCTCTTGAAATTTAATGAAAACTGAACCCTTGACAAGTTGCAGTATAAGTGAAATAAATTATAAAAATATTATTACAAATATTACTCATATCTGAGATCAGTGCATATAAAGCATGGTGATATTGATTAAAATATCTAAACCAGGGGTCACCAATATTCACACGGATCGGCTGATGGGGTTTATATCAGTTCAGAATAGTTATTTAATTTTGTAACATTTAATTTGCACAAAATTGTTAGATTTAGTTTCCATATCAACTGCATTCTGCAATATTCTTATGACCTGATTGCAACTTCTACTTTGGTATTCATTTAAGGTGTCTGAATACATTTGAATATGGCTGCTGCTATCGATTATTGTAGTAATAATTTATTCTAATGATTAATTGATTAAGTACTAAAGAGTAATACTAAAGAAGAGAGAGAAAGTAGGACAGGTCTCTTAAAATGAACAAGTAATTTGGATTTCTTTTTAGAAAAATGTACATTTTTATTGCTGAAATCGAAGCAATCGCATTTAGTGCATTCCATAGCCATATTACATCAAAATACAAATACAGTGCATTCAAAAAGTCCCTGCAAGGTGACTGTGTAGAGTAAGTTATAGGCCTGAAACTAACAATTATTTTCTATTCATTGGATTT
This sequence comes from Silurus meridionalis, assembly GCF_014805685.1. Classification (NCBI taxonomy): domain Eukaryota; kingdom Metazoa; phylum Chordata; class Actinopteri; order Siluriformes; family Siluridae; genus Silurus; species Silurus meridionalis. The sequence continues at coordinate 8,255,415 of NC_060895.1, read as the reverse complement.
ATTTTTTTACCTTTTCTTTTTTTTTTTAATCGATTAATCTGATAAAAATCGAGGGGAAAAATTTGATGTTTTGCTTATTATAACAATTCCCTCATTTAGGGTATATATGTATAAAAGTGTACTATAAAAAAATGCAAAAGCCACATATTGAGTTGAACTATCTTAAATGTTAAACAAATTCACTTATGCTGGACAGGCTGCAACAAATAATCGATAAAATCGATAATGATAATTAAATTCGTTGTCAACGAATGACTTTATCGATTAGTTGGGCTGCTCAAGTTACGGTTTTGTGTGATGGTAAGATAATACAGCCACTTGTGAAAATGGCGGACAGTACAGGGTCAAACGGCAGCGGGAAAAAGTGTGCGTCCCAAGTCATCCAAGGCATGGGAGCATTTTATATAATTAATGATATAAGCATGAACTAAATATACAAACATTGAAAACAAGCATTTGAATGTAGTAAAGCTGCAGTAAATCACATTCGAAAACAGAACTGTAGCAGTAGTTGTAATAGACAAATTTGGCTAAAAATGTAATCATTTACTGCTGCTGTTATTTGCTGCTTTTAGATTTTGTTTGTTTGCACCTTTTTAATAGACTCGAGGTGATTGTTGATTGTGCAGACTGATGCTCGTGAGTCACGCCAGAACAGATCCTGCACGACTGTCCTGAAGTTAGCAAACAAACAGTTTACACAATAGCACTTCATTAAACTGTACCATTTTTACATAATGAGGGAAAAAATTTTTGTTCGCCGTGCAGATGTTTCGCCTTCATCTGTGACACCAGTGTGTTTTCTTTTCATGCTCTCGTGCATCACTGTTGTACTTCCATTCCACACAAGCTCAGCTTTGCAATAGATTGCAGGTTACAATCTTCTTTGTTGTGTTTAATAGATGACCTTGGATGACTGCTGCTGGTTGACCCTGTCCTCTCTGCCATTTCAAGTATTATCTTGCAGTCACGCTAAACCGAAACTTGAGCAGCCCAACTAAGTAATAATGACATTCGCTGACAACAAATTTAATTATTGATTATTATCGATTTTATCAATTAGTTGTTGCAGTCCTAGTAAGTAATGGGAAAATATTTGTTTGATAAAACTCATAACTATTCTCACTCATGTATTTGTGTATTAAAACCCGCGCAGTATCGCGAAGCTGCTTGAAATTTTACACAAAGTAAATCTGTGTATTTATCGCCAGCTTTAAAAACCTGCTCCACTACTCTGCTCTACGTGGCCACTGTCAAAGGACTTTTTGACCACGCTGTATATAAATAAAAATTAAAAAATCTATTTCAAATTACTTTGAAAGCAGTAACCGCACTGTACGTTGTGTTTTTATGTTTTAGAAAACAAACCTTGGAAACTTTCTGGTGTTTCCTTGGCCTGAGCTTATGCAGAACTTCAGGTTAATAACTGGAATTAATAATGCGTCACAAGTTTAATAATCTGATTTCTAGGCACAGGAATTGTGAACCAGTGCGCTCAATAGGCTTAGACTCAATAAGAAAGGAGTCCTTATGTGATAGATTCAGAACTAAACAGCATTAGTAGATTTTGTCTGTAGTAGTAACAGTGTGTTGTCTGTGTGTTTATTTTTTTAGGTGCTCTTGGCAGCTGCAGTATGCACCAAGTCAGGGAAAGCCATAGTGTCACGGCAGTTTGTAGAGATGACACGAACTCGCATCGAGGGTCTCCTGGCGGCCTTTCCCAAACTGATGGGCACAGGGAAGCAGCACACCTTTGTAGAGACTGACAGCGTTCGCTACGTCTATCAGCCGTTAGAGAAGCTCTACATGGTTCTCGTCACCACTAAGAACAGCAACATTCTTGAGGACCTGGAGACGCTACGCCTTTTCTCTCGTGTGGTATGAAATAATTTCAGTTGCGCTTCTCCTCTACACTACACTTCTTTGTTTAACAATCTGTATGGGATTGCAGGTATTAGAGTCACGATTGTGTGTTTTTTTTTTCCTTTCTTTCTTCTTCTCCAGATTCCCGAGTACTGCCGTGTGCTAGAAGAGAGCGAGATCTCTGAACACTGCTTCGATCTAATATTTGCTTTTGATGAGATTGTCGCATTGGGTTACAGGGAAAATGTTAACCTGGCCCAGATCCGAACCTTCACTGAAATGGACTCGCACGAGGAGAAGGTCTTCCGTGCAGTCAGAGAGGTGAGGTGGGCTAAAATATGCATGTGAGGGTGTGAAGGATCTTTCTGCCATGCGAAAGTCTTAAGGGTGAAGGTCTTTGTATTTTGTCGTAACATGACACTTTTTTCTTATCACTTTTAAGAGAGAGAAGAGACGTTGAGAAATGAATGTTTATAGCTGCTGTTTTGTAAGCGTCAGTAGTTTAACACCCGTTTCTGATTTCTGATTTGTCCACCAGACCCAAGAACGAGAGGCAAATGCAGAGATGAGGCGAAAGGCTAAAGAGCTGCAGCAGGCCAGACGGGATGCTGAGCGAACTGGCAAAAAGGCACCAGGCTTCGGAGGTTTTGGAAGTTCAGGAATGAGCAGCACAGCTACCATCATCACAGATACTATGATGGAACCAGAGAAGCCCAAACCTGCTCCTGTATCAGTTAGGTACGTGTAACATGTACTTACATGCAAAAGACATGACTAGTTATTTCATTAATACTCAATGATATGAACAGATTGAAAGTGTGGTTGTGTCGTCTCCAGGCCCAGCGGTCCAAGTAAAGCACTGAAGCTGGGGGCCAAAGGAAAGGAGATTGATAACTTTGTAGACAAACTCAAGTCAGAAGGAGAAAACATTTTGATACCCAGCTCAGGAAAGAAAGCCTCAGAGTCTAAAGTGCTTCAGCCTCCATTGAATACTGAAAGGTACATTTCATCTTCGAAATAGTAATTCTACATAACTAAGCATATGGTGGGTGTGTGTGTGTGTATGTGTATATGTGTGTATATATATATTTGGTATTCCTTGTGTGGCTCAGTGTACATCTGAAGATAGAGGAGAAGATCTCTCTGACCTGTGGGCGGGATGGTGGGCTGCAAAACATGGAAATCTTGGGTATAATCACACTAAGAGTTACGGATGACAAATTTGGCTGTATCCGCTTGGACATAAACAACAAGGACAAGAAAGGAGTGCAGCTGCAGGTAATTTTTCATCCTGTAGTTTCAGGATTGCATATGTCGAGACAGTTATTATGTAGTGAAATGGCCTCCCTGGATATAGGGAATTGGAGAATCTCTGGTATAATTTGCACAGTTGTTTCTTGGCCACACCACACTTTTGCGTGGACTTTGTTGTTTTGCATCTGATTTTCCTCGAGTAGGATGGTTAAAGAATCCAAAGACAAATGACTGCACAAAACCACTCATTTAAGAATTTAACAAAACAAATGCAAATCTGTATCAAATATCATTGAAATCATCATTTTGTCTTTATTTCAGACCCATCCTAATGTAGATAAAAAGCTGTTTACTACGGACTCTTTGATTGGACTGAAAAACCCAGAGAAATCTTTCCCCTTAAACAACGATGTGGGCGTGCTGAAGTGGAGGCTACAGAGCACAGACGAGTCCCTCATCCCTTTAACCAGTGGGTCTACTTTGGAATTGGAGCATAATTAAGTTCAAATTAATTACGGTTAATACCCATAGATGTGTACCAAATGTGTATAGTTCACCTGTTAATGCTAGGCTTGTTTTATCTGTAGTAAACTGCTGGCCTTCAGAAAGCGGAAGCAACTGCGATGTCAACATTGAGTATGAGCTCCAGGAGGGGGGCCTTGAACTCAATGATGTAGTCATCACCATCCCTGTGCCGTAAGTTCTACTAAGTATACTACAGCTATACAGTTTCTTCTATAGCTATCTGTGGCCGGGGCCCAAGAGAGACAAAACGCGTTCTCTCTGTCAGTCACGTACACTAACCAATCAGGAGCATCTGTATTTCGAAACAAAGGCATTACCATATTACCAAAGATGCTGTTGGTTTACTTTTGTTTTTGGTCGATTGAAAGATGATTAAGGGCAGGCACAAACTGGTGTGAAAAAATGAGAATATGGTATATTTTCCTAGTAAACCTTTTGCTATATTATACTGCTGTTGATTGTTCAATTCTGATTGGTTAGAAGGTTATTTTTTTGGATCACTGGCTGTAGTGCTATCGAGCCCACGATTTCTTGTACATGGTGGTCCAATTTTTCGTTGCACTGAACCTTTGAATCATTATATAATATTATAACTTTTTATTAATAATAGAATCTTGTAGTCATTGGCTAAAGCACATGCAGAGTACACTTTGTTTTCTGAACAAGTGAGCACCTGAGTGCAAGTGTTTTCATTCATGGGTTCAGTGCAACCAATCCTGGACCACCTCCTACAGGTAGTCTCAGGTTCAAGAGCACTACTAAGACTGTACGATGAGCACAAATGCACCTCGAGGTCTGATGGCGACCGGACCTGTGGAAACAATCGCACTCACAGCAAATGTGTGGGTGAAAACCACTTAATGGTTAATATTTTGACATTTTATATGAAGAAGTTTATTTAGCATTTATTGAATGAGTCTCTCAACATTTGTAACAATGAGATGTGTGACATGGGGTATTCTTCAGGATGCTTTGCATTTTATCGTAACATGACCATTAACATTTTAGTAGTGTACATTTTTAAACTTGAAAAAGAGATTGGCTTGAGGAACATGAATGTTGATAGCTACTGTATTATAAGTAGGAACACTTGCTAAATGGTAATTCCACAACATCAACGGATAAGATGTATGATGTTGCGTAGTGTATTAAAAAATGTAGTATTGGTATAATTTCTATGGTATAAAATGTACTGCTATAGAAAAATGATCTCCCAGACTTGCTTGGTTTTTACAACTGGTTCTGTCATGTTTTATCCTTCATTATGCGTCCCACATTTGCAGGTCAGGTGTAGGCGCCCCAATTGTTGGAGATCTTGATGGCGAGTATCGCCACGATGGCAGGAAAAACATCCTTGAATGGTGCCTGCCTGTCATCGATGAAAACAACAAGAGTGGAAGTTTGGAGTTCAGCATAGCTGGGAGGCCGAACGACTTCTTCCCAGTGAATGTCTCATTTGTGTCTAAACGCACCTATTCTGACATTCAGGTGAGCTGTAGTGTTTGGGATATGAGGCTGGTTTATGATAATGACTAATGATGACTAAACAAATCTATTTTTCTCTATAAATCAGGTGGCCAAAGTGACCCAGGTAGACGGGGGCAGCCCGGTGAAATTCTCCACTGAGACTTCTTTTGTCGTTGACAAGTACGAAATACTCTAAAGACTTTTAAAAAGTAATGTTTCTAGCCTGCCTGCCTACCTGTGTAACGGTTTGAACACAGTACAACCGGAGTGTCCAAACCTCCCCCAATGGCGTGCAGTATTTGTGTATTTGTTTGTATGGCAAAGGAAATTCTATATGTTTATATAAAATGAATCTAAGAGGTAAACAAACCACATCCTAATATGAATACAGATGGACGTTTTACTTTGTGACTTGAGCCCCAGGACACCGAGATATACCATCTCACCACATGGTCTCGGCTTATAGAACACCCTGATTTTGGGCCCTGAGTCTTCATGACCCCTAAAATAAATTATAGTAGGAACCTGAGAGTTGCCCCAGTATAATATATTTTCTATATTGTAACTTCAATCACATAAAGCAGCACATATTTGTGCCGTTATATATTCAAAAAAAAAAAAAAGTTTTTTCATAATGAACTTATACTGGCTCTGGTGAAATATAAATAGCTTTCACATTTTCACTGTGTTCTGTATTTAGGAAGGCAGTTCTTTTTCTTCCTTTTTGTTTTGTTTGAAAGATGTTTTGTAATTTTAATTATCGAAACATAAAAAGCCCACCCAGGACACTTTGTTTTCCTTTTCCTTTTTAAAGCAATTTACTTTGTGGATCAGTTATTTTCATACAGTAACACATCTACAAGCGTTTTGTTGAGGGCAGAACTGCAACCGATTTAAATGCTTTCTTTGGTAGCTGCTAGCGGTTGTAAAAAAAAGCTGTAAACTATTTCAAAAGGTCTTCAACACGCTAGATGAAATTCACTGACACAATATGGAGGTGTAAGAGGAACCTTGATATTCATCTTTTATGCATCTAGTTATTTACAGTTTGAAGGAAAAAAAACCTCAAACTTAATATCTGACTTTTATCTGGGATTGTGATTGATGTTTGTCAGTGCAAATCTAACATTGATTCAAGTGAAATTTGATTAACAAAGCCAAATTTGTATGACTTTTGCAAGTTGGAATTCTCAATGCTTGGTTTCTTCAGTCACGGTTTAAAATATTTAAGCACTTAAATCATCCATTATAATAATAGTAGACACAAGTGTTCACACTATTTCATCTATTTTGATCAGCTTGTTTTAAGACCAAAACAGTAGCCCTCTGAAATGTAAAATATAAATATTTTCTCACAGATATCATTTTTTGTATCTTTCCAAAAAAAAAAAAACCTGTCAGATAATACTTTTGGAGGGGTTTATTTAATATCCAATGGCAAGATGAAAATAATAACATTCCAGCTTACCATGACTTGTTTTGATATTAAAGCATATTGCTTGAATATGAGGCGTGTTTCATGAGTTGTCTGTTAATTTCAACATTAAATGGGTTGTTTTATTTACATGGTTGTTTGATCATCAGACTGATGAGAAACTGGTTACTTAAGATGAATGAATGAATCATTAAATGATTTACTTGTTTGTACTTTTATTAATAAGTGCAGTTAAAAAAAAGAGCACAATGTGAGGATTTTCTAGAAAATGAAATTAAGCATAATATATACCTATTCATTTATTACTACTTAAATTGTTTGTGAAATTAATCTTAAAAATACAGCATTTTATTAATGCTTCATTAATACTTTATTTTTCAACAATAAACTAATAGAGTATTGGAGCACCACATGTCATTGCATGTGATGTCATTTATGTTTCAAACTACATATTTTTGTAAATCTGTATTTTCACAACTGTTTGCTTTGTTGTTGTTACTTGTATATGTATTTATACTAAATAATGTTCGGTGTAAACAAAGCACCAAAGAATCCCTAAAGTTTAGAGATTATAGCACAGATTTTAAATTGTTCATGCTGGATATGATAGAAATGTACAGTACAGACCAAAAGTTTGGACACACCTGCTCATTCAAAGAGTTTTCTTTATTTTCATGACTATGAAAATTGTAGAGTCACACTGAAGGCATCAAAACTATGAATTAACACGTGGAATTATATACATAACAAAAAAGTGAACTGAAAATATGTCATATTGTAGGTTCTTCAAAGTAGACATCAAGAGAATTCCAAGAGTGTGCAAAGCAGTAATCTAAGCAAAAGGTGGCTACTTTGAATATGACATATTTTCAGTTGTTTCACTTTTTTGTTATGTATATAATTCCACGTGTGTTAATTCATAGTTTTGATGCCTTCAGTGTGACTCTACAATTTTCATAGTCATGAAAATAAAGAAAACTCTTTGAATGAGAAGGTGTGTCCAAACTTTTGGTCTGTACTGTACGTTGCCACTTCTTGCTAAGATGCAGACTGTGAAAGGGTGGCCATGATGACCCCTGTCCTCCACTAAAAGCACATACAATGTGCATCAGAACTGGACCACTGAGCAGTAAGTAAAGGTGGCTTCATCTCATGAACCATGTTTTTCTTTCACATAAAGTGGAGAGATTTGCATGTTTCCTACGTTAACACTGTTGCAGAGCGACTTCTCTAGCAACAGTATACCCTAATGACAATGCCCTCTTTTTAGCCGTACTGCAAAAAATATCCAGGAATGTTTCTAGGAACATTTCAGTGTTTAAGCCTTCAAATTTAATAGATCAGACTGTGTATCTGTGGGATGTGCTGGACAAACATACCTGATCTACAGAAGCTCTGCAACAAAAATGATCTAATAATGTTGGTAGCACACTTTCAGAGGTTTTATGGAGATCATACCTCGAGGTTTCAGCTGTTTCAAGGAGGAAACTACACAATACTGAGCAGGTGGTTCTAATGTTATGCATGATTGATGTACACACACATTACTACAGACCAGGGACCATGTGTACATCTATAACAATATAATAACTTTGTTACAGCTTTGGAAACAACAACCTACAGCTATTAGAGTCAAAATAAATAAATACAATAATATAAATAAATGTAATAAAACGTAGACCAGCTGTTGAAGAACCATTGCTTCACTGTAGGTGTAATGATGTAGGCATTTTGTGGACGCTGTACCTTTAAGACACGCCCACTTCCGGGTTCTTACTGGACTATGAGCTCTTTCAGAACACGTTCACACGTTGCAAATAACACGCATTTACAATGATTTGTATTTTACTTGTTGCAGGCCACGGTACTGTTTTAGAGACGCAGATTAAGGTACAGAAATACTGTCTTTTATATCGATGTTAAATTTGAAGGCATGCATTTTTCTTTTCCACACTATACCATTAAGTGCAGGTATCAGTTGCCTGGTGGAGCAGATGACGTGGAAAAGCAAACATCACACACACACACACAGAGTTACAGTTGGAAACCTGATGGAACAGTTTCCCAGAGTCTTAAGTGACTTTTTATTTCCACATTAAATTGCTTGCTTTACCAGAAAATGTAGGCTGGAAGGAATAATGGACTTTCCTCTTAGAAATGCAATTTGACACATTATTATGATATTATTTATACACTGATTCGTATAATTTTCACCAAAAAAGTACAACTGCAAAGTACATTCTTGACGATTTTTAAAGGTTCTTAACATGCACTGTTATATACTAGTATACTTCTAAGACAAGGCTCCATGATCCACTGAAGGCCTGACCAGGATGAAGATTTAACTGAAAATGAATGAATGAGTACAAAAAGCACTGCCTGCATGCAATATACTACAATTAGTGAGAGGAAAAGAAGAAAAACTCAGAGGAAACAACATGGGACATGCAAAACTTTTACCCAGACAGTAACCAGAGCTCAACAATCAAACAAGGAATCCTGAAACCGTTAGGAAGCAATGATACTGTATAGCTATACAATACTTTGGATTGTAGAAGGGGAGTTTTGTCCAAATCTTAGGCAGTAGGCATCACTAGGAAACGAGGTTCAGATAGTGTTTATCAACTGCAAAGTCCACAAATCTAATGTATCTGACAGACTTGGGGGAGGTTGCAGCTTAGTGGTTAAAGCGCTGCATGATTAATCAGAAGGTCAGGGGTTCAGGCCCTGGTATTGCCAAGCTGCCACTCTTGGGGCTCCTAAACATGGCTCTTAATCCTCTGTTCTCCAAGAGGGGTGTGAGATTGGCGACAAGAGCTTCCAGTGTGGGAGAAAGTACAGACATAGTGCAACACATGATAGTGCAGACATACATAGAATTACACAGTCGAGATGAAATTAACAAATGAAATGTGCTGTAATAAGTTATCTATCTATCTATCTATCTATCTATCTATCTATCTATCTATCTATCTATCTATCTATCTATCTATCTATCTACATATAAACAGCTTTGTCTGTCATGTTTGCCGGTTTCTTGCTCATGTAGCTCATCGTTTATGATCCTGTTTACCATTTCTCTTTTTATGATAGAATGATGTCACAGGCTTGTACACACAACTGGCTGGGGTGCCAAAAGCATTGCTACCTGGTGTTGGGGGAAAGAAAATCCTAGACTTCTGGTGGGAAACTGTCAACACGTAAGTTCCCTTCAATATAAATTTTGCTGTGAAGAGATATTTCTTTCGTCCAGCCCCATTTAATCTATCATTTTTTAATAGGCGACAACTCTTCAGTGAAGTCTATTTGGTTACAAATGCAGATAAGTGGGTACATCTTTGTATTTTATTTGATCATACTCCTGTTTTTTAATATCGAAGCCATTATTTGTATTTTAAAAATTGCTTGTAATTTCGAACTAGTTTTCACATTAGATTTGACCCCACCATTGTAGGTACAAACATTATGAGCGGTGGGCGACCGCCAATGACTTTCCAGTGGAGAACGTGGTTAATGATGGTAGCACCACTTTGGAGGATCGGCTTGGGGCCGTTGCTGACTTGGAGCTGGCTATCCGAAGCCGTCATCTTCAAGATGACATCATGGTGGTATGGCCATGGACTCGATTTCCATTTACAACATTTCACATTTCACATTTAATGGTTGTGTTTGTTAATCTGGCTTTTGTGACTGTAGATTGCAGGAGACATGCTTTGTTCTGACCAGAACTTTGACATTGCTCAAGTTATTCGTTTTTTTAGGTCCAAGGTAAGAACAAACTGCTGTTTGTGCCATAGCAATGTTGTTATCCATGCCAGCTAATGTTCACAAGCAGTTTTTGTGTAGGAATGGCAAGCTATTTATATAATAATTTGACCATATAAAAAAAAAATTATAATAGTAATAATATTAATTGCGTATTGCTTTTTGGCTGCAGTTTGACCCTCTATATATTACTATTTTGATGTAACAAAGACTAATTGAGCCATTCAGTCTATGAAAAGTAATCACATTTGTGTTTCATTGTTTAGTCTGGAGAGCTGGCTATTTATTATGAGCTAGAGGAAGGTGAGAAATGTTACACCAGAGGCATTGTAGAAGTTTGTCCAGATTCTCATAGGTAAGGTTGCATTATCACCTTTTACAGACATTATATGTAGATTGAGACAAAATGAAATAAAGACAGTCGTTTTAGACAAAACAAATGTTTAAGAAAGCTGTGTCTTAAAAGTTTCACTAGGCATTTTGGACTATTATTTTTAGACAATTTTAAACCAATGTAGCACCAAATCTCAGTTTCACATATTAATCAGCTTTAGTAGAATGTTTTAGCAAATCCGGTGTGCATCTGCATATGAAGATCCTGCACATCTTGTACATCATGTTGCTGTCTTTTAGAATAAAGCGTTTCCTTGAGAAACCACAGGAGGGCGTCACGGCATCTCGTCTGGCCAGTGTGGTCTTCTACTGCCTCCGCAAAGAGACGCTATCTTACCTCTCAGACTTCCTGCTCAAGCAGCCGGATGTGGAATACAGGACGTTCGGCAGGTTTTGGGTCAGTGCATTGCTGCAATACATTTTCAAGCAATAAAAATATATATACAGCAACCACCTTAAACCAATGAAAACGGGAGAACCACAAACACTTTGAATGAATATTAACCCACTATGCCCAAGTTTTATTTGTACAATATTTTCCAGTCGAAACTGTGTTTTCTATTAACATCCTGGTTCTTAGGAATGGCTTATAAATGAAGAACAATTTCCTGTGTATGGAATGAAGCTGCCCACAGGGTTCCAGTTAATTGGACAAGTGGTGAGAGTGAATAAAATCTATGTGTAACATGTGAATTTCAGTTTATTTCGTGCATTTTGCAAAGTAACGTCTGTGTTTGTGCAATAATATTCTGTTGAAGCCGAAAAGGAGAAGTTATTTTGTTTTAATAACGTAATCTTTTTTCATTACAGGGTCTGTCTGACTACACAAAATGGCTTGCACACTACTCAACTAAACAGCAGGAGCTTCCAGCGAAACCAATCACATTCCGCTCCTATGCTAGGTTAGTACCAGCACCAACAATACAGCTGCCCAAAGAGTTCAGTCTAGCTTGTAATCTTTTGAGTCTTGCTTTATCACTTTTTTCCCCCCTCACAGGGTAGGGTTGATGGGAAATCCCTCTGACGGCTTCAATGGCAAAACCATTGCTATGACCATCTCTAATTTCTGGGCCGAAGTGACATTAATAGAAAGCCAATCTCTGGTAGATAAAAAAATAATATTGTAAATCTAATAAAACCTAAATAAATGAAATGGTCTGTAAACTTCCTGAACATGTCTGTTTACTGTAGGTCCTTCTTCCTCATCCACTGAATGATCCCACTGAGTTCGGCAGCCTACAGGATCTGTTTCGCATCAGCCACAAAGAAGGGTTTGTTCTTTTTTTTTTTTTTCCCTCTTGTAGTAATACTTCCTGTCTCTGTTTGCTGTGTGTACAGAGAGTATATCCTGTATGAAATGATTGTGAATCAACATTAGCTCATGTTCCCACTGGCCAGGTATTTGGGAGGTCTGAGACTGCTACAGGCCACTTGTAAGAAGTTTTATCAGTTCTGCTCAAATCAAGGGTAAGACTTTTCATGTTGCACATTTAAAAATATACTCAAGGTATTATAATAGTAATAATAATAAGAGGAAATGGGATTATTTACTGGTATCGGAGACTTATACAGTTTTATCAGCCAAATGTGCTTGGAAAGTCTGAATTTGTTAAACAATATTTCAAATAATCTAAACAAATATTAGAGTAGCACAATTTTTAGGTTTTAACTTACAAAATGTAAAATCACCCAGTTTTTGTAATCGTTGTGCAGAAAGTTTTTTCCATGAGTCAGGCAGTAAATACTTTAATTCATACACACTGGAACATTGATGAGCTGTCATTCCCTCTCCACTGCATTCCCTGGAGTGTTTATTGGGTTTGAATCTGGGCCCTGAAAAGACCTATCAGAGACTAATTTTCTTTTCATCAAGTACTCTTTGAAAAAAAAAGGCAGATGGTGTGCTTTGGTGTGTTATCGTGAGTAAAAGATCCACTTGTGTCATGTGAACAATTTGTTTGCAAGCTTCTGCAAAATTCCTTTGTACACTACATGATCACATAAATGCACACAAGCTTACTGGCACTCACAGTTACAACTTGCATTCCTCATTAATACAAGATGAAATGCAATTGCTGCTGTTTTGCTCATACTTCTAATTATCCTAATGGCCTTTTTGGCTGTACCAGCACTCACAAAATGCTACACCTTTTAGCAGAACTCACGCCACATTAACTCTAAACCATTTCTGTAGCACACTGAAAACTACAGTACTTTTAAGGTACAGTTATTTTAGGCCACATGAAAAATTAATCTAATATATAGGTTTTGAATGACTGTTAAAATGTCCACTGTTAAAAGCGGTATACAAATAAAATGGAATTAAATTGAATTTGAAGCCAGATCTTCCATATTAGCTGATTTGTCTGGGACCATTGCGGCGACTGGACAAAACAATGTGTTCAAAACTATCACCAAAATCAACGATGAAACAATCCCTTGTATATCCAATCAATCCCTTGTATATCCAATGTATATCCAATACTTTGTACATTGTTAGAAAAACGCTCCACATTTTCCCAGCTCAATCAACTATCAGTAAATAATCAGCCATGCAAATGTTTGTTCATACAGATAATGTTGGTAACTCACCTGATTCTTACACCACAGTAATGTTTTTGTTTGTTTGTTTTTTTCCCCAGTAGTGGACTTTTTGGGTTTGGTACCTTGATAAATATTAATCGCATATTAAGTCTTAATTTTGTGATCTTGAATATGACCCCATGTGGGTAGTCTCAAAATAGGTTCCGCTGTGCCCACTTTATCCCCTCTCGTTTGCCATTTGTGCATTTTTATTTACGTATTATGGTTTGATCTCACACTCCTTACTTTGAACTTTAATTCCAACTTGCATTGATGTTACTGCTTTTGAAAGTGTGTACCCTGCGCAGTACCCCCAGCAGAAATGGACTGTTGAAGTTTATTTAAATTGCCAAATCTTTCAAAATTAAACTACTGCTCCCAAGGCAAATTATGGCAAATATGTGCAGTGAAGTAACTTTACAGATGCAGATGAGAACATTGTTAATAGGCATCAGTGTCCACATGTTATTTTGTTTTCATATAAAGGGGATGGCTGATGGTTGAGAAATTGTTGGTTTGCTATTGAAAATGATTAAAATACTACCTCCAAAAATAAGAAACATAACTGATATCTCTTCATTACCTGGACAGCATTGCCCTAACCAAGCAGAATTTCACTCTTAAATATGACACCAACATTCCACGGCAGGTGGTGAGTAAATTGTGTGTTCTTCTTTACAGTACTATCAGCAAATTCAGTGGTTTGTAAGTTGAAATATAATAGATGTTTCTGGACACTTCCAGGGTCTAGCTGGCAGTAGGTAAGTATTATTTATCAAGGATATACTGTACTGTATATACTGTATGTATATAAAAAAGAAATCCTTAAATAATTAAGTGTAAAGGATAAAATACACATAATTTGAATACATACACCACCACACTAATTAATTCAGAATGATTTGTAATATAATGTTATGTGTTGCTTGTACATTTGACTGACATTACTCCTGGTTGTGTTTTATTGTGCAAAGTGCAATCGTGTCTGCTACCTTGAAGTGCCTGATGAAATTTTACAACCTTACAGAAGATGTAAGTTTACCTTATTTTCCCTTTACAAAAATCATACGGGTCTGTCAGTAAAAGTAAAGAATCGTATTATTCTTAGGATCTTCCTAAACCAATCCGAGCCAACTTTATACTGAATGTGGAGACTGATGAGCTCTTTATCACGGCTGGGCTCCAGGACAGAGTGGTGCAGGTGAGTCTTGCATCACTCAATGTATTCTTTATTAGCGATGTTACTAACTTTGTTGTTTCATGACAACTTTGCAGGTATATGAGGGTTTGGTGTACATGGATTTTAACAAGCAACTAATGGACAAGCAAGGTTATGGTACTGATTCTGAAATTGTATCTCTTTGTTTGGCTTAGCACTTTTTTTGGCAATAAATAGTTAGCCATGATTTTACTGATTTTACTAATACAATAGAAACATAATTTTTATATTTGACCAGAATTTACAAGTATATAAGGAGGAAATACAAACCCCATTAATAAATCTTAATAAATCTTTCCATACTTCACTTTGTCTTATGAAGCCACTCGTTGTTTTTATGAACTGTTTCAAAGATTTTTCACAAAATGCACTATATGGACACCTGATTATGAACTGAATATGCTTTAATTATGTATGCATGGTAAGGCTACTATCTGCACATTTGTTTAGGGGAGTACATTACTTTGGATATGAGCAGTCTTCCCACATTTTGGTTAGCTTACTTGGGGGATCCAAGTGACTCTGGCCGCATTCACAGTACTGTGAGAGAGCGCTGGTTAAAGGGTAAGTACACAGAGTAAACATGAACTCTTCTGAATTTGGTGTAGTTTTCCTGCTCATCTCTTATGTCCTGTTGTCTTTGTTTAGGTGAACCTGATGTTGTGGAAGCCATGAAGCGCTTTGCTAATCTCACAGACCAGGCCCGGTTTGTTCAAGCTCTACACATTTACTATCTACATTTACACTTAGTTTTTACTTCACAAGTACTCATTACTTGTTATGTTGTATAGTGTTGCCATGTAATAAACCAAGTGTGGTTTTCTCTGGGGTTTTCTGTTTCCACATAGCTTCAAAGAGACATAGATGCTTTTGTGCTTGATGTGAATGAGTGTTTATGATTCTAGGACTAACCCAGAATGGTATTTTTGTGTCTAAGCTGTGGGAATGTGACATATATGAAGTGTGCAAATAACAAATAAACTGTTGAGTAAAAAATAACCTGCATGTAAGTAATGAAAATATTCTGGTGTAAGCATAGTCAAGTAATTATTTTATACATGTTGCCCTGGGATGCAGTCAGTATTAATGTTCATCGAAAAGGTGTTTAGTAGGATCGAGATCAAGGTTCTTTTGTAGGACCTCATCTGTTCTAAGGGACATCTTGTCAAGCATTAACAGATTTAGGCTTCTTAGTAACAGTGAATGTGCAAAGTGCAAATAAATTTCATGCAATTTTGTGCTTTAAAGCAGGACTTTTGAAGAAGAAAAAAAAACACATATGGGTGGGATAATTATCCGTCCCACAAAGTTTATCTAAAATTGTTTGCTTTTCATTCCGTATGAATCACCATTGCCTCCCCCATTTCTCATCTCGGTCAAATGCAATCTTTTTTGCTATGATTTTAGATGATTTGCAGTCAGGCCTTCAGGGCTTTCTCATACCTGGTACTTTTTGAGAGAGTCCTAAAGAATGCCCTGTGATCCAGAGTATATCTTTGCACACAGTGTTTAAGATTAGGACGATTACTGAAAATGAATGATTTAATTATTGCTTACTAGTGAGGGAGCAGTATTACTAGATGATTTTGTTTGACTGTGCAGGGAAGCCTTCGAATACAAGGACTGGCCCAGACTGGCCCAGCTAATGGATGAAAACTTTGAACTGAGACGGTAAGATCCTTCAAAATTCTTTCATTCTCATAATGCAGTTTGATGTTCATCTTTAGACAACAATTAAAGTGTCCTTTTCTCCTGCAGGTCTGTTTACACTGAAGCCTGTTTGGGCACAGGAAATCTCAGAATGGTACAAATGGCACGACAGGTAAAGCATGGCGAGGATGTAGATTATCATCTTTAAACTTACTGTTGAAATTATTATATTATTTGTTTTATTTTATCGTTTCGAATATATGTAATTTGATAAGCATTTACCAAGTGTATATTAGGGAGTATACTGTATATCCTTAACTAGAATGTAATTATACTGTAGCTAAATGCTACAAAACTCCAACTACCAGTCTGAGCATGTCAGTTTACATAATGAATGGCAGTGGTGAGTGAGTCTCAAGCCAATTAAACAAGACAATGGACAAAATAATAAAAAAGATGGTGAGGCTGACAAGATAGAATGTCTTTCTTAAGTCAAAACAATTGCAAGAATGCCATTTTCTTAAATCTTACAACAAGCAGAAAAACAGGGTGCATGCTTCATTCCCTCAGTGGCATTTCCAAACACATGGTTAATGCATTTGGGTTACTTTAATAACATATAACTGTTGTTAAGGCATTGGGATACTGATTGGTAGGTTGGAAGTTTAAATCTCAGCACTCCTAACCTGCCATTGTTGGGGCCTTGAGCAAGACTACTAACCTATTTCTGCTCCTAATTTTAAGTCATTATGGATAAAACATTAGGCCAAATTATTAGTGAATTAGCATTTCAATATAACTGCTAAGAAGTCAAGTTAATTTCTATATCGGGTTAAAATCAGATAAACATCATTTAGCTATTTCTGATATGTAGAGGTGAGAGAACTTGAACTTAGAGATGGCTAACAGAAAAGTAAAATTAAACAGCTATATTTATTGCAGATGATAGTAGGTTCACTACAGTGGCTATGGTTATTAGTTTAATGTTAATAAAAGTCTTTGAGACAGTTTCTGTCATTTGTATTTACATACAGTTTGGCTCTGCTGTGAAATTACCTGGCAGCGGTGGTGCGGTAGTGGGCCTGTGTTCGGATCCTGACCGAATGGTAAGACTTTTAATTTGTTTTTTAATTCTAATACATTTTAATAAAGCCTAAACTATTAAAGCATTATTAATATACACTATATGGACAAAGGTTTGTGGATACCTGACCAAATGACTAGTAGATTCTGTTGCTATGAACATCTATTTCCATATTTAGGCCCTATTTGCTGTTATTATAACCTCCACTCTTCTGGGAGGAGGTTCCACTAGATCGTTGAGTATGCTTGAGGAGATTTGTGCTCATTCAGGAATTAGTAAAGTCAGATACTGATGTAGGGTGAGGAGGCCTGGAGTGCAGTAAGCATTCAAGTTCATCCCAAAGGTGTTGAGGTCAGAGCTCTATAGCAGGCCACTCAAGATCTTTCACTCCAAACCAGGTAAACCATATCTTCATAGGGCTTACTTTACGCACAGAGGAACTACAATGCTGGAACAGGTTTGGGCCTCGACGTTCAAGTGAAGGCAATATGTAATTATACCGCCCCAAAGATATTCTATACTATCGGGTGCCTCTAACTATGTGCTCACAGTTTGGGGAAGAACAATATGTCAAAATGTCAGGTGTCCCAATCCATATTGTTCCATATAGTGTATGTGCAATATAGATAATGAATGTATCTGTAAAGTAGAAACCAATTGACTGATTTCTTTCAGATACTAATTATGAGTATTGTTCACTTGTCATACTATTAGGTGGAGATGAAGAAAGCATTCCAGGAGGCTGGCTTTGTTTTCTGCCTGGTTGTGCCTCACAGTCCATCTTAATGTATGATGTAGAAGTCATTTTCTATTGACACCATAGAACAAATTAGATAGCATTTCTGTGTCTACACACTCTGCTCTCCAGGCTTAAGGAATGGTAACATACTAGAGGTCCTTACATCATTAGAGTGTAACCCTGGTCACATATCATAGTCATTGAGCTCCTGCTGCTGTGTGTTTCAGGCCAGACAAACAATTGTCTATTTAAAAGTGCTATCAATGGCAGCATTGTACACCCTTCCTGTCCCTGTGTCTCAGTACAATAATGGCCATAGACTCATAACCAAAATGTTTGTTGGAAGGAGTGCAGTGTAATTTTTATGAAAGCAGTCATGTTTTTTTTATGTATAATAAATTTGAAACCTAAGAGTTGCATTAATGGTTAGCAGAGCAGGCTTTTTTGAACAGCAAGCTCTGATACTGTAATTAGCTGGAAATGTTAATTATAGTGTAAAATGACAGAGGATATAATAATAACAATTATACACTAATGCACTTTTACACAAATTTATTAAAAGGTGCTTCCATATAAAAATTCTGATCTGATTAATCATGTGTTTAAATTATTTACCGTGCAATGTATTTTTTTTGCGAGATGATATGATATTTTTGTGATATTTAGCAAATACACTAATTGTATTTCACAGTATTTAATTTGGGTGACAGGGTTGTACTTTCAGTTGCTCAACATTGCAGTGTCATGGAACTTATTTTTCTTCATACTAAGATAAGATCTTGTTTCATACCCTATTTCATGAATGAAGACAAGAATGCACAAATAAAGCATGTGCACAAATAAAGCATAAAGTCAGTGTTTGCCTAATGGTCATTTTAAAATGCACATTGAATTATCTGACATCAGTTACTTGCAATACGATTCATGTTATCTAAGTGGGAAACTAGACCTCAGAAGTATTTTATAGTTATTCTGGAATGGGACATGCAACAGTGCTGCTGTGCAAACATTTTAAACAATAGTATATTATATACTATCTGTGATAAACATCCCAATTTTGTAAACACCCTTATACACAGAAAGTTGTTCTGTTTTAAGGCCGATTTTTCCTTGTAGTGCAAAGGTTAAATAGCTAAAATATTGATGACGGAAATGTATGATGTAAAATTCAACACATGCCTGGTTTCACCATCAACTACTCAACCAGCGGACATCGAATGAAACAATTGACTCTTCTTTGTGTATGCAGAATTTTACCCAAAAGGCTTAACATTTCTCTTTGTTTTCTTTAAATGTTTGAGTTACTTTGTTTAAGGTTTGTCTATTCCCTGACCAATGATATTTTTATGGAGAATGTTTTATTATGCTTGAAAAATTATATTTCAAATTATGATGATGGTGATTATTTTACTGTTGATTCTCACACCTCATTTTGTAAATAACAAAATAAATAAATAAATGTATTAAAAAATAAATAAACTCATACATTAAAATAAAACTTTCACCGTTGATTCCCCTAATGCCCCTAACATCAATACCTGCCTTTTGTAACACCCTTGTGGCTGATTTTAGCAAATTTAGTGGAACATCTTCCCAGAAGAGTGGAGGAAATTATAAAAGCAAATTGGGAATAAATGTGGAATGCAATGCTCAAAAATCACATATTTATGACCAGGTGACCCAATACTTTTGGCAATATAGTGTATATTATATATATATATATATATATATATATATATATATATATATATGTGTGTGTGTGTGTGTGTGTGTGTGTGTGTGTGTGTGTGTGTGTATAATATATAAAATGTAAAAGATAGTCTAGTATATGCTGTACATTTACAATTATGATTATAGTTATTAGTATCCAAAGATGATTCAGAGGGACAGTAAATTTGCAGCTGATAAAATGTTCAAACTGTCTCGGTCTTCCTGCTTACTGCATAATAATGTGCGTACTAGTATGCCGAGCTGGTACGCCACCGTGTGGTGGTATGTGGCGCACCGCTTGTTCAGGCTGTGTAACGGTGTGTCGATTACAGTACGAGCGCTTGGACGTGCTGCGCCTCACAGTAGCGGGGGAGGAGGCCGACCAACATGCTCATACGGAACTTATCTGAGTAGCTGTCTCTTGCTGGGTTTTTATTCCCCCGACTGAAAAGTAAGCTGGCATCCTAAGGAGGCATGGCAGCGAAGGAAGACATTTACTCCAAAATCATTCCTCGCAGACTCCGGCCAAACCGACACAACACCGTCAAACACGGCTCTCATTTGGACGTGCTGTTATCGATGGGCTTCCCTCATACCCGAGCGTGAGTACTGCTGCTCACACACACACACACACACACACACACAGACACACACACTAATGGCTTTCTACTGTACCTGCTTTACTGGGGTTCAACTTCTGTTCAGCTGATATATATATATATATATATTTCACCTAAGAAATGTTTGTTAGAATTGTTTAAATAAGTAATCCATAAATATATATATATATATATATATATATATATATATATATATATATACACATACATACACTAAATATCCAAAAGTATTGGGTCACCTGGTCGGTCATAAATATGGTATGTGATTTTTGAGCATTGCATTCCACATTTAGTACCAATTTGCAGGTACTGATGTAGGTGAGGAGACCTGGGGTGCAGTCAGTGTTCTAATTTATCCCAAAGGTGTTCAGTAGGGATGAGATCAGAGCTCTATAGCAGACCACTCAAGATCTTCCTCTCCAATATTATATATATATATATATATATATATATATATATATATACATACACACCTCATCGTCAGGTCTTTTCTCAATGTTCAACCGTCAACCAACGTGAATTTTTGATGAAGCCATGCACATTGTTGACTCAAATTGCTGTGGTTCTCTGCTGTTGTAATCCATCGACCTAATAGTGTGATGTGTGTTCTAAAATGCTTTTTTGACCACCATCTTTGTACAGAGTGGTTTTTAAGTGACTGCTGCCATCTTGACAGTTAAAAAAAAGTCTGGCGATTCTTATCTGACCTCATCATCAAGGCATTTCCACCCACAGAACCGCCACTTACTTTGTTTCTGTTCTGTGTAAACTCGAGTATGTTGTGCATGATAGCAGTTTCTAAAAAAACTTAATCTGGAATCTGGAACTCACTCTTGCCAATCTGGAACTAACACTTTAACATTTTCAAAATCATTATAATCACGTTGTTTCCTTATTGTAATGCTTGATGTGAACATTCGCTAGCTCTTCACCAGTATCTGTGTGATGCATTGAACTACTACTAAATGGTGAGCTGGTGGAATATTTTCATGAATGTTCCGTTGGAAAGGTGTTCTTAAGAAAGTGGATGTTGAGTGCATATATCAGGGAGTATTCCTAGTATCATTCAGTGATATGTAATTTAATGTGATTGCGCTGTTCAGTACGTTGTTGAACTGTTTGAAAAGTTTTTATCTGTCAAAAAATAAAATAAAAGTGACCTATGTATGACAGATTGCCAACAGTAATAATAAACAAGAAATACATTTTAGCTTCTGAACAAGCTGGGATATGCGAAGAAAATAATTCCACTGTGCTATTATGTATATGAAAAAAAATTTATTCTTGTTCAAGTTTCAAGCATTAAATGTTATTTATTTGTCTTATCATTTTGCTTTTTCTAGGAATAAAAATAACTAGTACAATTCTCATAGAACAAGACTATTTCATATTTTGATGTCTACAAATAGGCATAATAATCTTATATTTGAAATCTTATAATCTTATAATAGGAAAGAATTTGCTTACTGCAACTATATTCAAGATATTGCAACTCCGTAAGATATAATCTTCTACAATGCACTTGGAAAAAACAAAAAAAGAAGAAATGTTTTGGTTGTTGTTATGGAAAAGCAAAAGTGTAGTGGGTGGTTGACTTGAATCCAGAACCCGCTTCTAAGGCTTACACTGTGGCTGATCAGAAACTCCATGGTATAGGCAAAAACACAACTTTTGTGGATGTTATTTGTGGTGTTGGTGACACCAACATAGACATGGTTTTAGGTAATTGTATGCACCACAGGTAGACAAAAAATATTTTCCAGCTAAAGTGTGTCAGTGCTTGATGCTGACCCAACTCCCATTGCTTTTTTTTATCGGCAATGGAGGGGATCAGAAAATCAATTCGTTCCAGTTTTGTCCAGCTAGGTATCTGCCATGACAGTTAATACATCACATATATAAAACACAAAGGGATGTGTTGTACTACAAAAATAATGAATCATTAAGATCTGAATCTTAGAACTGATTCGTTCCTTTTTTTTTTTACTACAGTTTTATTTATTTAAATAATGACATGTACCGTTTATCTGTTGGTAGTAACGTGTAATGCTGTGAAACAATAAAACAAGTTAGTTCCTCTTTTTACTTATGCTATAGCAGATGTAAACGATTTTTACCTTTAAATCCCAAAGTTTATAAAAAGGAAAACAATACAGTTTGTTAGAGTTTTACCATGAACTCAAAGTCTTCTCTTGTGGAACCTTTGCATGGCAAAATGCCTACAGGAGTATATAAAGTGGTAAACTCAGAGGTTAAGGTTGTTGGACTTTTGATCAGAAGTTTGTAAATTCAAATCCCAGCACCACCAAGCTGCTGGGCCCTTGAGCAAGGCCTTTAACCCTCAATTGACAAGTTTTATAACTTAGATAATTGTAAGTTGCTCTGGATAAAACTGCCAAACACTAATCAATATGAGTAACTTTACCTTTTAATTTAACTTATTAAAGGATTATTATATAGTGCTGAATGATTGGGCAACTACTGCACAAGTGATAAGGGACAGCTTGGAAGGTACTTGGTGTGACCCTAAATAGAAAGTAAGGCAAAGAGACGTGGTGGTGAAATGAGTAAGTGCAGGAGAGCATAAGGAGAAAGAGGTTAACAAAACAAAATTGGGATCGGCAGAGAGATGAAAAAAGTAGGCAGGAGTACATGGAAAAGGCATATGAGAAGCTGTATGAGAAGTTGACTAGTGAGGAGTGTGTGTTGAGAACATGGGGGGAATATTTTGAGCAGCTGAAAAATTAGGAAAAGAAGAGAGAGAGAGAGAGAGAGAGAGAGAGAGAGAGAGAAGGTTGGATGATGTGGAGATGGTGAAGCAGGAAGTGGATAGGATTAGTAAAGGGAAAGTGAGAGTAGCAATTAAGAGGATGAAGAGTGGAAAGTCTGTAGGACCAGATGACATACAAGCATGGAGATGTTTAGGAGAGATGTCAGTGAAATTTTTAACAATATTGTTTAACAAGATTATGGAAGGTGAGAGGATGCCTGAGGAATGGAGAAGGAGTGTGCTGGTACCGATCTTTGAGAATAACAGAGATGTGCAGACCTGCAGTAACTACAGGGGAATTAAGTTGATCACTCACACCATGAAGTTATGGGTAAGAGTAGTGGAAGCCAGGCTGAGAGAAGAGGTGACTATCTGTGAGCAACAGTATGGTTTCATGCCGAGGAAGAGCACCACAGACGCATAATTTGCTTTGAGAATGTTGATAGAGCAGTATAAAGAAAGGTCAAAAGGAGTTGCATTGTGTGTTTGTGAATTTAGAGAAAGCGTACGACAGAGTGCCGAGAGAGCAGTTTTGGTGTTGTATGAGGAAGTCAGGTGTGTCAGAGAAGTATGTGAGGGTGGTGGAGGACATGTATGAGGACAGTGTGGCAGCAGTGAAGTGTGCAGTGGGAACGACAGACTGGTTTAAGGTGGAGGTTGGATTGCATCAAGGATCATCTCTAAGCCCTTTCCTGTTTGCAGTGGTGATGGACAGGATTGACGGACGGGGTCAGACAGGAGTCTCCATGGACTATGATGCTTGCGGATGATTTGGGTGAGAATAGGGAGCAGGTTGAGAAGAGCCTGGAGTGGTGGAGGAACCTGCTGGAAAGAAGGGGAATGATAGTCAGTAGGAGTAAGACAGAGTATATGTGTCTGAATGAGAGGAAGGGCAGTGGAGTGGTGCGGTTGCAGGGAAAAGAGGTGGTGAAGATGGATGAGTTTAGGTACCTCAGGTCAACAGTGCAAAGTAATGGAGAATGTGTTAGAGAAATGAAGAAAAGAGTGCAGCCTGGGTGTAGTGTGTGGAGAAAAATGGCAGAAGTTATTTATGATAGAAGAGTATCTGTGAGAGTGAAAGTTTATAGGACTGTGGTGAGACCTGTGATGTTGTTTGGTTTAGAGACAGTGACATTGAGTCAAAGACAGGAGGTGGAGATGGAGGTAGCAGAGCTGAAGATGCTGAGATTTTCATTGTGAGTGATGACGATGGACAGGATTAGAAATGATCTTATTAGAGGGACAGCGCATGTCACAATGAGAGAAAGGCCCGATTGAGATGATTTGTGTAGTGTGGAGAGGAGGGAAATGGGGTATATAGGAGAATGCTGAGGATGGAGCCACCAGGAAGGAGGAGGTTCATGGATGTGGTGAAGGTAGACATGCAGGTAGTTAGTTTAAAGATAGTTTAAGATGTAGAGGACAGGGGAGCATGGAGACGGATGATTCACTGTGGGCGACCCCTAATGGGAGCAGTGGAAAAAAGAAGAAGAAGAAAGGATTATCATATAGAGCAGTGGTCCCCAACCGCCAATATTTTGTTGTATTTATCCATCACACCTTAAAGGCCGGTCCGTGAAAATTTTGTCTGACATTAATCCGGTCCGTGGCACAAATAAGGTTGGGGACCGCTGAGTGTCTGCCATATATCTTCCAGTCAAGTCACAATAAAAACAATAAATTATGATTATGAGCACCTTTATATAAACTATTATAAAAACTTTTAGAGCTGTTATTAGTAATTAATCAGGGCAATTACGTTGATTGCTACGAAACAAAAGTATGGTGTCACTTTTGTAATTTACAGCTGGTAAGATATACATAATGATGCTACCAGCTTGCCATGATTCTACTCTTGCCTTAATTTTACAATTGTAACAAGTTAATAGTGCATTTGCAGATCAGATCTGTTAGCATACTATATGCTAGTGTCTGCTTCCTGGTCAAACACATCATGCTATAAATGGGCAAAAGTAAACATTAATAAATAAATCAAATCGTTTACGTTTACAGGTTGTATTTCGGAGCTTTGCACATCTGTGGTGTGATTCATAAGCAGACCAGTATGCAGTAGGAAAAAAGTAAAGGGAGGAAAAAGAGGCGGTTTGGTCTCAGAACAATGGAAAGACATCATAAGTGGATCTCTCACACATCGGGCCGTACTCCACCCACTAAACTAATATAGATTCAACTTAGAAGGAGTTTTAAATAAGCAGTGAACTAAATTTGAAGAAAAAAAAAAAAGACGAACAGTATCTTGCTGTGGTCATTGCAGTAGCTTGCTTAGACACATCTCTGCTCTTTCCTTTTCCTTATTACTTCACACCTGAGTTAACTCCTGCTTTCGTTTCATGTCAGTAAATACATTTTGAATTCTGTCTAACTTTACTACTTGCTATACCATGAGAATCAGAATACACTGAGCTATTACTCAGGAAAGTTTTGCCTACCAGAAAGTTTCTCCGATTCTTAAATGTCAGGAAACAGATCTTTTAAACAGACAGCTTTGATTAAAAAGATTAGCTTTGCTTATAAAATAATGTGTACTGATTGCTCTGTGAATACGTTATTTTCAGCCTGTGCTTTAAAGTAAGAAGCCACCATATATTACTTGCTTTAATCCTTAAATTCATTTTCTGGAAAATATCTTTGCAAGCTTCCTGGATTTATTTTGTAATTTCAGACTTCTTTTAACATGTTTATAATTTTTATTAACATTTCCCGACAATTCGAACCAGTAGAATTTAGCTCTTGTATTATCTCTAGTCTTTCAGTCCAGCTCTTGCATCTCCTCATCTGCACAGTCAGATTCAACTTTCATGCTAATACAGCAATGTCAATACTGCTAGTCATCTTATACTAGATGGACAAAACTTTGTAGACAACTGACCAGTAGCTTTAATGTGGTTTTTGAACATCAATTTCCTCACTTCAATTCAATTCAATTAATCTGCGTTTGTATAGCGCTTTTAATAATGAACAATTAAAGCAGCTTTACACAGATAATGTGGTGACAAAGAATAAATAAGATGTTCTTTATGTGTAAGTTTGTCCCTAATTAGCAACGACAGTGGCAAGAAAAAACTCCCTGAGATGGCATTAGGAAGAAACCTTAAGACTAACCAGGCCCAAGAGGGAACAAATCCTCATCTGAAGAAATCCTCAACATTGCAAAAACAATGTTGAGGTGTGCAGTGATGGTGATCAGATGCAAACTGTAGTCCTGAGTCACATTTAGTCCCCATTTGCTGTTACACTAACTCTCACTTTTCTGGGAAGATGTTCCACATGAATTTAATGTGTGGTTTGCAGATTTGTGCTCATTCGACCACAGTGGCATTAGTAAAGTCAGGTACTGGTATATGGTGAGGAGGTCTGGGGTGCGATCAGTTTTCCAATTAATTTTAAATAGCACTACAGCAGGCTACTCAAAATCTTTCACTCCAACCCATGTAAACCATATCTTCTTGGAGCTGGCTTCGTCTACAGGGGCATTGCCATGCTGGAATAGGTTTAGTCTCTTAAGTTTAAGTGAAGGAAACATTTAAATGTACCAATTGTGTGCCTCCACTTTTGTGAATAAAATTATTTTTTTATATTTATTTTATTTGGCATTAAATATTGCTGCAATGTAGTACAGAGATTAAGCTTTTTTTTTTTTTTTAGAAGCCCAAAGTGATTTTTTTTCTCTTCTTTAAAAAAAACCCCCACAGTGCCCCCACTACGAGATCAGTATAGCAGACAGCCACTAAATCAGGGTTTAGGGTTAGTGACCCCATTTGTAAATCAAGTGACCCCACATGGGTTTGTTACACTAGTTTGAGAAGCTCTTGCATTAAAAAAAAAAACTACAAATGCATATATATGTAATATTTCAGAGTGCAGAATTCCCCTTTGCACTTTAACATAAAGTTATTAATACTCCTTACTGCCATCTAATTTTTGAACAATTGGCCCATTTTATTGTTCTCCCAAATGAAAAGCGACTGTCCCAAATTTGTTTAAGAGAAATGTCATAATACATTCTCGTTCAAACCAGACAGTCCAAGATGAGACGCAGTCAGAAGTGTCAGTTTGTGCTTGATACCTACTGTAAATGCATGCATAATAGAGTGGAAAACACTCCAGATGCTCATTATCCCATGACTGATGTTCAAGTCACAAGGTGCTGTCTTTTACTCTCCTTTTGACACAAGGGCATTTGGCATGGGAGGGAGCTTAAAGCCTTGCAGCTGACCAGTATAAGCTCTTTGTTTTGTGAACAGAGGGCTTGTCTGTAATCTTTCAGCCATCGCATTAAAGTCAAGTCAAGTTTGTAAAGTCAAGGATTCTTAGATTCCTAAAATGGTTAAACGGGAATATAAAAGAAATCACTCTGCTGGGTACTGTATTTTTGCATAAAAGAGTTAAGAACTGGTCCTACAAGACTGAACTTCAACCTGACTTTCAAATCATTTTATTTTATTTTATTTCTTTTTGAAAATGTGCTTCTTCAAACATTAATGAATGGCTCTTCTGTAGAATCCATCAAAAGTACAGAACAAGTTCTTTCAAAACATTACTCCATCTGGCTTTCTCCCTCTTTAGGAGAATTTCCTATTACTGTTTTTACTGCTGTAACCCTCATTAGTTTTTTGGATTTAGATCAATTTTGACTTGGATTTATGAGGTTGCAAAGCAAATCTTCTGCCTGTTTCAGCGAGATCAAGCTGTCAGAATGGTTTGCATGTTGCTTTCTATTGTTACACTAATGATACATGTACTACAAATTGTTCTATTTACCTGGGTTTTACCTCATTAAGTGAGTACATCATTTACATATTTCTCCAAGTTGGACTATTATATTGTACTTTCTTTGGAACTAAATGGTGTGCACTGGCCTTTGGAAGACTTTTCGCTTAAAACCATAGGCCGAGCAGCAGTCACAGTTGCAGTCACAGTTGTGCTTGCAGGTGTTGTAGTTGATGTTTTTTGGATAGACAGCTGTACGCCATTCACTCAATCCCTGATTCAAGCTCATGTTTAGCAGACATAGCAGCTGTTGTTTTATGGGGTATACTTTAGCCAATGGTAACGTGTTCGCAGTAGTTCCATTGCTGCCTATGTGTCATGTTCTTAGAATAACACAATCCGATGCAGCACTACACTCTGACACCAGAAGACAATTTTAGCAAAGGCAAAAAAAAAAACACTGTAATACACTGACAGGCTCTGGTAAAGGCATGCCTGTTTTTTCTGCAGTTTGCTTCACCACCATAAGAGAAGAAAATGTATTCGCCAGCATTTGTGTGGGTATCCTCTCAGTAGTGAGTCCACCATCTGTCTGTTGTGCCCTTGCCAAATAAAGAGCAGGCATCCAAAAGTGAGTGTCCTTCCAACCTGCTGCTGTATTACCTCATTCAAGCTTTGGCATGCTCTCAATCAGCCTGATGGAGAATGTTTTGAATTCACATTTGGAGCTTTTAAATAATGATTCAGTTCCAAAACATGACATTTTTAAATGGAATGACTTGTAGAAATGGCCTTTTAAATTCTTTTTTGCAGCTTGGAGAGCTATTGTAAGCAGAGCTTCTCTATCTACCCCCCTCCCATTAAAATCTTAAATAATTTTTTAGACCTTTTGCCATGTTTCTTGGCAGATTCAGTACACTATTCTAAGAAGTATCGCTGTGTGCAGAAGCGATTTGTGTCGATCTGCCAAACAAAAGGAATGCAGTCTCCATGTTGCCCACTCATGCTGAATTTAGAAAAGCTAATCAATACATTTGTTTAAATTATACTTTATTAATTTTAATTTCTGGTCCTTTCTATTGTTTAAAACCAAACAGCTGCTTTTTTAAAAACATAATATGGTTGTTGATCAAATTAATTATGTGGCTGAACTTTACCAGTACAACCTTACAATAAGCTCTTTTTACCATTATGAAGGGAATCTCCATTTGCACAATTTGGCTCTTGTTTTTTTTGATGGAACTGGTATGCCACAGAACCTCCGGCATAATAAATTCTGTGTCCAGTAATGAAAGGAAGGAAGCTTGCAATTTGTTTATGAAAACATAGCTGGTGCTGATGGTTAAGTATAATTAGTGCAGAGGGCAGATTTGTTCACACATTTCCCGACCGTACGTGTCTTTCAGATATACTGTACCTCAGTGTAGTTAGTATCTGCGCATTTCTGAAAGCTGAACGTGTATGTGCAGCAGATATGAATAGAACTGCTCTCTCAATTATCACAAAGCATCATCATAAACAGGAAGCATAAGGATGCTGGGCCTGATGCCGAGAGATTTCCCTTCTAAGGAGCAGCAGGGAGAAGGTGTGCTAGCGTCTGTATGGACAGCTGTGTGGGGGTGGAGAGGCATAAACATAAACATAGGGTTAAGGTCAGGAAGCTCTGATGGCACACTGGAATATGTATAAAGCCATGTGTCGAACTAACAACAGGTTAGGCATGGTTCCAGCACATGATGCTTAATTCATTCAATGTGAATCAAATGTCACCCTGTTAAATCTAAAATTATAACACTTTGATGCAGCACATGCAGAGTGCAATTGCAGTCATTTAATAGTGTGGTTTCTGGTTCACAGGCTTGCATATGGATCGAAATTGTCTTGATGTTCTCCATCTGTAGAGCACTGTTGTAATGGGGATTGCATATGGAGACAAATTATGTGAAGGTCTCCCACCATCTGTTCAGCCCGGTTCTTTTTATTAAATTACGTACAATGAAATTCTATTTAGTTTTAGAATCAACCCCCTATTATGTATGGTACATTGCTTTGGATATTTACATTATAGGATGTGGTTATTCATCTTGGCCAAAGGCATGGACTGTATAAAGCTTGCATATAGGTGCAAATTGTCTTGGTGGTTATGTTGATAACTGTGGTTTCCTTTTAAACGTCCTCTGCCAGCAGCCTGTGATATTTTAGTGTTTAAAAACTATAGCATGACCATTTAGTGTAGAACCTTTCACCAAAGGCAATAAGGCCTTTAATTTGACATTTAATAAAAATTCCACATAACCAATTTCTTTCATGAATTTCATTTTTCTTACAAGTTTCCTATTACCACTCCATGTTAATGTGTAAGAAATGTTAGTAGGAGTCTTAATTCTGGAAAACCTCTAGAAAAAGTCTGCTTTACCCAAAATCTCTAGCTACATTGACTCTCTGGCAGATATTTAAAAGCAGTTCCTACTCAGCTCAGATTTGTGAATAGAAACAAAAAGAAAATCAGGAATTAACTCAATTTCATTCAATTCAGTTTTGGTTGTATAATGCTATTGCTAATGGGCCTTGTCACTAAAAAGGTTTACAGGAATCCAGATACAAAATGTTTCATGTAAATGTACCATGAAAAAAAGAGAGAAAAGAAAAGAAAAGAGAAGAAAAGAAAAGAAATATGTTTATTCGTCCCACAGTGGGATAATTTCTGTGTTACAGCAGCAAAGAAAAGAAATGTGCAAATATATACAAAGTAGAGAAATAATACAAGTCTATACATCACAGTGTATAAATACAAAAGAAAAGAGACCATCAATAAAGCTTTCAAACATAGTAATTGCATCACAGTAATTGCACAAAACTTTGTTATTGTTATTATTATTGCACAGTAATTGCACAAAACTTTGTTATTGTTATTATTGCACAGTTAAAAACACAATAACTGAGTGTATTTTGGTGACTGGTTCACTGGAAACAGTTCTGATTGTACAGTCGAATAGCAGCATTGAGAAAAGACCTTCTGTATCGTTTCTTCAGACACTTAGTCTATCACTGAAGGAGCAGCTCAGAGAGGAAACTGTTTTATACAGGGGGTGAAAGACATTATCCAGCAATCATTATAGATTAGTTACGATCCTCCTTTCTCCCACCTCCAGTACAGTGTACAGGGGAATCCCCAGGACTGAGCTGGACCTTCCTGGTCACTTTGTCCACTTTCTTCCTATCTGCAGTAGAGATGCTGCTGCACCAACAGAACACACCATTGAAGATGGCTGAGGCCACCACAGAGACAAAAGACTTCTTCAGGTGCTCTCCCTGCACGCCAAAAGACCCTAGTCTCCTTAGCAGAAAGAGTCTGCTCTGTCCTTTCTTGTAAATAAGCAAGTTGGCAATCAAAAACTCTCTGAGCTGACAAAAATAAGAAACCTGTAGAGGAACTAAACTCAAAAGGGAACCCATCCTTATCTGGGTAATGCTGTCTAGTGTGGTTATGAATTATTTCATGTCTACTTTAACTGTATGCTGTAAAGTCAAGTTGTGTCAAGTGTGTTAAAATCGACTTGTGTGTGAGCATTGTTAGTTTAACTCGAACTTTTTGTTTAATCTGCTAGTGTGAACAGAAATGTGCCACATAACTAATCAGTACACAGTCATGTTTTATTCCATACTGCTCGACTGAAACTGATGGTTTAATTTGTTTGTTTTATTTTTATTTTTTTTTACCTGGGCATTTGCTGATCACAACTTTTTTTTACATTTATTATAAGAACGGAAATAATAAGTTTTTTCTGCCCACATTTGCGGTTACTTTGTTCTTTAAGAGTGGAAAGTATTTCGGTTCACTACATACAGACCCTGTTCCTATTCTTTTGAAATATTTATTATTTATTTAATAAAGAGAAAAAAAAGCATTTGACTCTGGAAGACTGTAAGCAAATTAAACATTATATAATTTCTTTTTTTTCTTTATCATTATTATTATTATTATCATCATAAATGTATACATTTCTTTAACAAATCAGTACAGTGAAATATTTAGTGTGAGACAGTGGAGACAGATGAGCATCCCTGGTCCAATTTATCAGACATTTTAGATGTTAAATGCTTTAGAGGAAATATGCTAAATTATATATATATATATATATATATATATATATATATATATATATATATATATATATATATATATATATATATATATATAATTGGCATTTACCAGTTGCAGAGCTAGAAAACTAGATAACTAGCCAGATCTTTGATGTTGTACAGAATAAAAGCTTTGTATTAAACATAAAGTCACTTGGGTAGTTATTGTCTGTTGTGTCAAATATTTCTATGTTTCAATAGCTTTACCTAAACTCTGTAAAAGCAAAGTATAAGGGGCATCTTTTCTAGATAAATAACCGCTTAGCTAAAAAAATATAGGAAGTGAAATTAGCTAGCTAGCTGTAGCTAGCTAAGGAGCTAGCTAACTTGATATTTATGGTTACTGGGTTAACTGATTAGTCAAATCAATTGGTAAAAAAAAAAAAATTGCGATGTATACATTCGTAGACTTTCTTTTTTTACCTGACAACTTATTTATTCAGAGTAATGTGCTTACACATTCATTTTACATTAAATTAATTATTGTTAAATCATTAGTACTTTTTTCTTTTACTTAAGTCTATTCTATAATTTTTTTTACCACTAGAAACTACTTCAGTGTTTTTTTTTTTTTTTTTTTAAATCTATTTTCATGTTTCTGTGTTTAGTATATGCAAGGTGAGAGTGTTCTCAGAGTAATCAGGAAGTGTGGCCTTTCTGTCAGTGCACTATGGTTTAGCTTACCACTGTGGTGTACTTAAAGATAAGAAATGGCTGATCTGTGTTGCCTGATGCATAAGTTGGACATAGCAATTGTGCATTTTCATGCTTAATTGTTTTTCCCTCTTTTTCTTTGCATATTAAACATGCTGCACACCACATACCCATCTATATTTGATTAAGCGAACAGGTGATTCACAGCTGTGTGGCTTACATTTCTTATTTTAGCAATATGAAAAATACCAAACCACAAATATAATCACATTTCCATGACACCACTAGCTTTCACACTAACAGGGGCCACTGAGGTGTTTGTCAATAATGTAAACTTCATCTTTGTACAATCAAAATAATATATTCTGCACTAGGTTAAAAGTTCCTGGGTGGGCCTTTGTGAAAGATTTGACATACTCCACAGTTCAGACCTTTGTTTCAGTGGTATTAGGAGACTGTGACACTAAAAGGGAAGCTATAACGTACTGTGGGGTTTCACTTCAATAGTTAATATAGCCAGTGTGAAAGCGATCTCTGGACACCTGTTTCGCAGGCCTGAGGTCTTAATGCACTCACGCAATGGGGAAGTGATTGCTGTGAATCAGACTTCAGCAATAGTTTTTAATAACCACTTTCATTGTTATAGATACACTAGTTTACATCTTTTTTTTTTTTAAGAGTTCCTTTTTGGACATTATCTACTATACTGCATTAACATGCACAAAAAAAGATAATAACTACTTTGACAATGTAATAGATATGAATCGACATATTCTTTGAATGTATATTGCAGTTAGTGTTTATCTTATTTAAAAAAATAATAATAATAGTTACCTCTAATGGTAAATATTATGTCCCCAAATGTTGAAAACTCTGATCTCGGATGTGTAACTATTTGGAAATTTTTGACAGTTAATTAGGTGAACTCGGTGTAAACTCATATATATTAATCAGTTAAATACTTTATATGCAGCCGTTGAGTATATTTTATATTTGGTTTATTATAAAAAATATATAAAAATCAAACATGTCCTTTAAAAATGTTGCAAAAATCTCATTGATGTTCACGTTTTTAGATTTGGTATCAAGTTCAGTTAAGTGAATCTTGATATAAAGCTTTACCATTTACATGCAAATATTCTGCAGTAGGTATAGCAGTTCTAAAAAATCCAAATATGCCGTGAACCTCGTACCCTTGTTATTTTACTGGGGCGGTCGGATATGGCACACTTTCATCTAATTCAAATCACTCTTTGCTAATTATCTCATTAGTGAGATAATGCGTCAGGTCAGACAGCATTAATTATCCCAGATATACAAAACCCGCTACGAAACGAGTCCCTGTTGGATACAAGTCAGTTCAGACAAATTTAGCAGAAGTAAGAGCATAACTCAGATGAAATCTATTGTATAAGGTCTCTCTCTCTCTCTCTCTCTCTCTCTCTCTCTCTCTAAAACTCATTTCAAGGGTATTTCATGTTTTCACTGTTACCCAATATGTACAAATATGTTCTTTGATTATATCAGATGCTAATGATTGACCAAAAAAACCCATTTGCAATTCTGTTATTTTTCAAATCCTCAATATGCGAAGGAAAAGTACACTCAACCTTTCTTCCACATAGCTTAACTGTTTCCACACACTCTCATGAATTCACCAGAGAGGTGTTTTAATCATCGTACAGCTCACCGTGTGAAATGTTCTCCATTTTGTCACCAGTTATGTTAAATACACTATACAAGCGCCAGTACTGTATGTCATGTCTTTGTGATTGTGAGTCACATCATGGAACACAGAGTATCACTTCTTGGCTCTGTAGCTTCATAACCCGCCCACACAGTTTTAGTCAGCTCAAGCACGAACCCCTCCCATGATAAGCCATGTGCAATAAGAAAAAAAAAGAAACATCTATGTATTTTCTCATGTGTGATAGTGTTGCTCAATCAGGGTGTAATGGAAAAAAAAAATTGAATCCGGAAAATCAATAAGGTGCAACGGTGCAAATAAATAAATAGAAAGGTCATCATGCCGAACATTTCCATTCTGATGCTGATGGTTGATTTTGCTATCTATCCATTTTGATATGCCTATCTATGTTGATTGCAGGTTAAAGGCACTGGTTTCTACAGGAGGCAGGAATGTACAACTTGCATGTGACTGGTAAGACCCCTTTTCATTTTCTTCATGCTGTAAGCAATCATACAAAATACATTCCACCCTCAAATTTGTTTTATTTGGACAGTGTTCTGCTGCCTCCCACTGGCAACACTGTGTTTGTGTCACGTTATAGCCGTCCTAAAGAATTACAGAAAAATCCTATTCTTGCTTTAGTTTCAGACTTAGATATGCATTTGAAAAAACTTAAGAAATTATACTTTGACATCAGGGCTAAAAGAAAAAATATACAATCTTACAAATTAAATGTTGGGGTTTTGCCCTCAATGGCAGAAATATAGAAAATAATCTTGCCTGTGTGAATCATTTTGAAACTATCAAGAAGTAGTTATACTCTAAGAATAAAAATCAAATGACATTACTGCCATTTTTCAGATGCCCTTTTCTAGAGCAACTTACAATTATATCATTTATATTACTGAGCAGTTGAGAGTGGCAGTTTGGTGTTAATTGGATATGAATTTACGACCTTCAGATAAGAAGTCCAACGCCTTTTTCGACTGACCTACCACTTTGAAAACAAATGGCTAAAACATATTTTTCTGATAGATTTAATAAAACATATGCTGGCTCATTGATCTGTCTGATATCTTAAATGACAGCTTATAATTTAGCATTTTGATCTTTTCCAAAGCTCTTCTTAAGAAAATTGTGTAACACCTATTCTGTAAAGACATTCGGGATTTGTTAATCTATATGTCAGTTCGAAGCATGGCTGTCAGTTGTTTAGTCAAAATTTCCAGTCAATATTTCGTCAGTTGATATGTCTGTCGGTGTGTTGGTCTACATGGCTGTCCTTAAAAATGTCTGTTGGTCTGTCTGTTGGTCAGTTAGTCTGGCTTTCAGCCAGCTGGACAATTTGCCCATCTGTCTGTCGATCCAGTCCTGGTGACTTGTGCTTTTTTGGTGTACATTGAAGCCCATTAGAAGACTATTAAAAACAGCGGTGTCACTTGATCCCAGTCTTATTCACTATGAGTGGAGAAATATGATGTTTTAAAGCTATGGACTTTCAGTATTAAAGTTTATTTTGATTTATGCAAAGAAATTGACATTAACATGAATTGCTTCTGATTTGCCCAACAAATGCCAGTAGGTCAATTAGTAATTCTAAATTGCCTACAGAATTAAATGATTGTATGAATTGTGTGATTGTAGTGAATTAATATAAGTGAATTTATTCAAATTCTTTGGGCAACTTATAGTTACATAACCATCATTTTCTGTGATATATTGTAAAGATATATACGTTCTTTCAGCTTCTCCCATTAGGGGTCGCCACAGCGGATCATCCGCATGTTTGATATTGTAAAGATATATAAGGGACACATAATCTACTGTTTGTCTCTCTGCAGGCTTTTTTCCCATATAGATGATCCTTTCCTGGACGACCCCTTACCCAGAGAGTATGTATTGTACTTACGGCCAAGTGGCCCCCTTCAGAACCAGCTGGCTCACTTCTGGCAGCAGTCACGCCTCACATGTGGCAAGAACAAAGCCCACAACATATTTCCTCACATCACACTCTGTCAGTTCTTTATGGTGAGCCTTTTCTGGTTATTTATTTTCATAAATGGTTCTTGAGATGATATCCTGTTCTAACTATTTTATATAGTGGTGCAGTTAGTATCTTTGACAGCTAATAGATCCCCAGTTTGATTTTCAGCCTAAGTTCGTTTGTAATTTGAGTATGCCATTGACTTTGAATAAATTTAGGCTACTAAATTAACAGATGCCAATAATGATATGCAACTGATTCCCAATGTTGAAAATGTGTACTCTCCTTCTCTGTGTTTATTTTACTAATACTGTACATGATATAATTCCTATTGTTTTGTAACTCAGAGGATTTTTGTTATCCTTTAAGCATGTACTATATACTGTTTAATATATATATAAATATTATATCCTGAACTTGTGTTACTGTTGAAATCACCACACAAAATAAAAAATCAAGAATAACACAAAACAATTATATGCAAATCTACATATATGACAAAGTATATAGAAATGATCTTTAATGCTTTAATGATTTGATGTAGGCATGATAAGTCGTTATTTAAATATATATTATGGCTCACTGATATGCCAAATGCCTTGAATTAAACATCTTTTTTTTTTTGTTTATTTATTTATTTTATTTTAATAAATGCCTTTCTTTAGAACATTTTATACCACCTTCTGTTAAGACATTCAAGGTGTGCATTCCTGGTGGTCTTGCCTTTCCTGCTGTACATTGTAAAAGAAGCCCATTTTAAGAACAACAGTGTCACGTCAGCAGTGTCCCAGTTTTATTCACTGTCAGTGGTGCTAGGAGATGATTTGAGCTATGGTCTTTCAGTATTGCAGTTTATTGTGATTTATGTAAATAAATTAAATGGCCAACCCACGAATATGATTATTTTTTCTGTTTTCTATGGATTCTCCAAAAAATACCAGTAGGTCATTTGGCAATTCTAAATTGCCTCTAGGAGTAAATGATTGTGTGAATTTGTAGTTACTGATTATGAATTTGTTTAAATTATTTGAGCTACTTATAGTAACATAACCATCATTTTCTATGATATGGTATAGAGCACATATATAATTGGTAAGGTTTAATGCATAAATGTGGGAACGTCATTATGGCTATATTCAGTCTACACCACAAATGGTCCAGATTCTGCATAGGTTTAGGCTGAAAAGGATTTCCATTTTTTCCATGTTTTTGACTCTTTGTTGCCAGAAATAAACATTTCTATGTGTTGTTAGAATAATATGTCTCTAGCGATATTTTGCAGTATATAACAAGGTTATAATTTTTCTCATATTTCTCTTTTGTCTAGTGTGCAGACAGTAAAGTTGAAGCTTTGTGTGGGGCTTTACAGTCCACAGTTAATCAGTGGAGAGGCCGCTTTCCTAGCCCTTTGCCCTTAGAGCTCTACACCTCTTCCAATTTCATCGGTCTCTTCGTTGAGGAGCAGGTGGCTGAGACCCTGAGGAAATTTGCTTTCAACTTTGCTGCAGAAGCTGCCACTAAAGCAGGTAGAACTATATAGATATAAAGGGCAGTTGATTAGACTTCATCTCGCAGCCTTAATATATATATATTGGTAATAATAGTAAGTTTCACCAATTCAGAGCAACAGAATCATTACAGGCATCTCTGTAAGCCCAATATCACACTCACCTGTTTTAAAACCCTTACTGTTATTTATAAGACATTAACACACTGATTATTTCTTTTTTGCTTTGTACATTTTTATCTTTTTTTTCTCCTTTCCATGGTTCTCTGTTCTTGAGAGAACAGATTTTTTCCATTGTAAATTGCCACCTTGATGAATCACTTAATTGTGGATCATTCACTGATTTAAATGATCACTTCACTATATTTTAAAGGAAAATAATTGTAAAACGATGTGAGCTAATGGAAACATCTGGTCATCTCACAGATGTACAAGTGGAGCCACATAAGAAGCAGCTACATGTGACTTTAGCTTACAACTTTCCAAGCAGCCACTTTACTTCTTTGGAGAAATTGGCGAGAGGAATCGAAGTCAAGCTTAGTTGTGATTGGCTCGCTGTTCTTTTCTCACGTGACATTAGATATGCAAATCATGAGGTAGGTTTTGGGAGTAATTCTGAAAGTCAATGACTGCTTGAATTCTTCTGGTTTAATTAGACCCAGATTAATCCTGCTTAATACAGAACTAAATAACTTTATGCAACATAACAGATATTTAGATAGTATAGTATGAAATATTGATATGCCCAAATACCATTCTTTTTTTTTTTGCCAGACTCTAAAGGTGATGTACCCATATGTTCCTCAAAATGAAGACGAGCTAGAGCTGGTACCAGGGGACTTTATATTGACCTCTCCAGTGGACCATATGAGCACCAGTGAGGGATGGGTGTATGGTACCTCTCTGAGCACAGGGCTTTCCGGTCTGCTTCCTGAAAATTATATTAATCGGGCTGATGAGTGCGACACCTGGGTTTTCCATGGGTGAGCATGTTTAACACATCTGTCGTTTCAAATGATTTTACATAGAGGAGTATTTCACAAAACCTTGGCATAGTATGAGAGACATTTACATACTTATTCACACACAATCAACCTAGTCCACCTAGTGGCATATTTATTAGGCAAAAGCCTTATGAAATGCATGTGGAGGATATGCACAGAAATGACACTAACAGCAAATTAAGTAAATGAATCATATACTATCTTTTTTTTTTATCAAAGTCAAAAAGATCTAAACATAAACTTAGATCCAATTACTGTTCCACTATTATAGCATTATCACAGACATGTTTAAACATCAGAAGAAGGTTACTCTTTTTCCATTAAAAACAGGTCGCACTCATTCTTCAGTGCCTTGCCTTCAGAAAAAAGCAACAAAGAGAGCAGAACACTGGATGGCCTGCTCAGCATTCAGTGCCTAGAAAACTCAAAAGCTGGAGATTCATCTATTATGAATGTAGTCTGCCAACCTATGCAGGTGCCATTTTTACAATGAATACCAATTACTATCAGATAACATAATTATGATGTTAAATGCAATGTATGCAATCCACTGCTAATTTCTTTAACAGCCGAGAATAGTATTCTCTGATTCTTTTCAGATCTTATGAAGGATTCTTGCACCTAGATAAACAAGGTGCAATAAAGTCAAGCTTGACTGCAGAATGCTTTGTTTTGGTACAGGTACTTAGAGTGAACAGTCACTCGCAGTCCCCTAAAAGAACTCTGTTTGTCTGTCGTCATGGAGAGAGGATGGATGTGGTCTTCGGAAAACACTGGTTCTCACAGTGCTCAGATGCCAAAGGTAGTGGGACTTATACCTCTACCTAGAACTCTCTCACTTCTACACATGCATAGATAAAGAGTGACTTCAGCCCAATAGTCCAATATGGTCTTTCTGCAGGCAGATATGTGCGAAGTAACCTGAACATGCCCCCTTTTCTGCCTGCTTGGGGTGGAAACCGAGATTATGACATGGACGCTCCTATTACAGTATTTGGAGCAATACAGGCCAGAACTGTGGGTATGTGGGAACTTCTCCCTCTACAGTTTTTACTAACTAGAAAGTTCAGTAGAGCTTTAAATGTCTGATTGTGTTTTGCAGGTGAGGCATTACTGGAAAATAATATTACTATTGACTTTGTTTACTGCTCGCCCAGCCTCCGCTGTGTCCAAACAGCCCATGAGATTCTCAAAGGTAATAGATTAATTAGTATTTACTATCCATTCCTGCGACATGTAAAAGCCATCATACCCAGCATATGTGTATTTATTTGCAAGAACCACACACATTTAGTTCCAATTTGCTTTTATAATTCCCTCCTTTTCTGGGAAGATGTTGCACTAGATTTTGGAATGTGCTTGTGGACATTTGTGTTTATCAGCCACAAGTGTGTTAGTAAAGTCCGGTACTGATGTAGGGTGAGGAGGCCTGTGGTGCAGTCAGTGTTCCAGTTCATCCCAAAGGTGTTCAATAGGGTTGAGTTGGCATGCTGGGACAGGTTCAAGTGAACGCAAAATTTGTTTATACTGCATCCAAAGTCGTCTTGTACAATTGTGTGCCTCCAGCTTTGTGTTAACAGTTTGGAGAAGAACCACATATGGCAGGAAAAGTCAGGTGTCCCAATACTTTTGTCCATATAGTGTATATAGGTATACATCCATAATATTACCTATTAGGGGTGGGCTATGTTAGGAAAAAGGTAAACAGTAGTTATGTGTGATTCTAGAAAAAGCTAATCTGTGATGGCTGGACAATTGGATTAGAGCACCACCAAAATGGCAGGTCTTATGGGGTGTTCCCAGTCTGCACTGATTATACCTACCAAAAGAGCTTCAAGGAATGTCAACCGGTGAACTGGTGATCTGGTAATGGGTGCCTAAGGTTCATTATTTGTGCTTGGGTAGCACAAATTGCTGAAATGCTCGCTATGGCAGAAAGCTGTCAGAACACAAGACGTCTACATATGAGCTAGTTATACTGTAAGTTATATAGTTACAGCATACTGTAAGTTTTTGGGTCCACGGGGCCAGGTAGCATCATTATTCACAGAGATATTCAGCCTCTCCCTAGAACAGTCACTGAATTCTGCATGCTTTAAACAGTCCATTACTGCTCAGTAGCTCCTGGTTCTATAACCTCAAATGACTGTAAAAGACTGTAGATAGGACGTTACTCATAATCTCACACTCCGGTGCTCGTGTTAGTTCTCACTCTTCAGTGTTCTGTATTGTTTTAAAGATTTATAATCACACTCTTGATGTCACCCAAATGAGGATGGGTTCCCCTTTTGAGTCTGGTTCCTCTCAAGGTTTCCTCCTCATATCATCTGAGGGAGTTTTTCGTTGCCACAGTCGCCATGGCTGCTCATCAGGGATAAACACACATCGTTCATCTTAACTGTTAAATTCTAAAAAATCTGCTTTGAGACAATGTCTGTTGTGAAAAGCGCTATAGAAATAAACTCGACTTGACTTGACTTGTTCCTGTCACTAAGTCATAATGGCAGGCAGGCTGGGGTTTCTATCACCCAGTAGCCCTGGCCTTTGTGATGTGATAAAGTGCATTGAACGACTGCTCAGAGACTTCATCACCTCTTTATTACCTGAAACCCATTACAATTCACATATGGTCCAAATCTACCACCTTCATCATCAACATGTAGCCTTGAGCCATATGAACATCAGGAAACTGTTTGTTGACTACAGTTGAGCATTTAACAGTATACTTCCTTCAAAACCCAACAAGTTGGGGGGCCCTAGATCACAAGCAGCACAGGTGGGCAAATGTGTCTCACCACCCTCACCCTTAGCATTAGAGCACCCACAGGGTTGTATCCTGAACCTCCTGCTGTACTCATTGTACACTCATGATTATGTGGCCACTGTCACGTTTGCTAAAGACACTGTTGTAGTAAGCCTGTTCTCAGTATCTCAACCAGGCTATCTGACGTATATTCAAAGCCTGC
The DNA here is from genome assembly GCF_014805685.1 of Silurus meridionalis. Classification (NCBI taxonomy): domain Eukaryota; kingdom Metazoa; phylum Chordata; class Actinopteri; order Siluriformes; family Siluridae; genus Silurus; species Silurus meridionalis. The sequence continues at coordinate 8,213,659 of NC_060895.1, read as the reverse complement.
AGAACTGGTGCCAGGAGACCTCTTGAACATCAGCAAGACCAAAGAAGTTGATTGTGGACAGGAAGCACCAATATTTTGGTGTTTACATCACACACAGGAACCTTCATTGCCTGGTCTGAGAACAGCACCAAGCAGGATAAACTGTAACAATTTGAGGAACATTCCAGCTGTTAACTTCCACATTTCCCAGATCTCAAGCCAATTAAGCATCAATACAATATATTGGACAAACAAGCTAATATCGTGGTGCCAGACACCACAACACACCTTCAAAGGGCTTGTGGAGTCCCATGTCTTAAAGGGTCAGAACAGTTATGTTGATTAAAGGGACATCGTATTAGGCAGGTGCTTGTTAACCCTTATCATTTATGTCTGTACTTTAAGAGTCACAACAGCTGGAACCAAATTCCTTGTGTGTGTCAACACACTTGGACAATAAACCTGATTCTGATACTGATCCTGATCATTGCATATTCAAATATATACATTGCTATCTCACCAATGATCGCACCTTGCCCGGCAGTTATCTTTTGCAATTTTAACCCTTAACGGAACTTCCTTCAAAAGAATAAGCTCTACCTTATTTGAAATACCACTGAAAGATTTCTAAGTTTCAGAAGAACACCTTTAAATTCATCTTCATTAACCACATAATGATGGAGCTGCAGTCTATCCAGGGATGCTGGGTGTGAAGTAGAAGTACAACCTGATTGGGATGCCAGTCTTTTGCATTGTGTGAGAAACGGGAGAAAAAATAGTGTTACTAAAAGAACGAATGTAAAATTATGCATCAATCCATCTAGAACAAGGGTGTCCAAACTTTTCCACACCTGCCCTTTGCGGAAAATATTGGACATCCCTGATCTAGAAATAAACCCATATTACTGTTCCTCAAGATGGCAGTATAGGTTTTACTTTAACACTTTTTATGTTTACTTTGAATGTGTGGGATCAGCTCATGATTACATTAATGCATAATATACCTTATTATATACCTTTTTAAAATTGTGAATATTTTGAATTATACATGAATACATTTAATATAAAGAAAAATTTATACATTTCTTATTTTATTTTGTGTGTTATCAATACCCAGAATACATTTTTACACTCTTTCCAAAACACAATGTTTTTTTTTGTTATTGCCCTCTTTTTCCTTTACCATGTACAGGCATGAAGCAGGATGGGAAGTTAAAGACACGAGTGGAGCCAGGGTTATTTGAATGGACCAAATGGGTCTCTGGAAATTCTTTACCTGCATGGATATCTCCTATAGGCCTTGCTGCAGCCAACCTCAGTGTTGACACAACATACAAGTACAGACAAATCACCTGAATATTATTTAATAGTATAGTTTTTTTTACATGTTACATACCATGCAATTATTATGAGAATAATCAATGATCATAAGAAGAAATATTTCTATATTCACAGACCTCATGTCCCTATTACTAAACTAAATGTGTCAGAATCCTATGACACCTACATGAGCCGCAGCTACAGAGTGACCAAAGACATCCTGACAGACTGCAAAAATAAGGGTGATTGCCAAATAAGTGTGCTTTTCTAATCAGTTTATGGTTGTGCTACAAGCAGGTGCTCAGTGTGCTTTTGTTTCATAGGAAACAACATTCTCATCGTGGCCCACGCGGCATCTCTAGAGGCCTGCACTCGCCAGCTTCAAGGCCTCACCCCACACAACGCCAAAGAGTTTGTCCAAGTTGTCAGAAAAGTGTGCTTCTTCTTTGTTTTTGTTCAGAATATTATGCATAGCATTTAATAACCAGTCCTTAGTCCTTAGCTCTATGTTAATTTATGTAGCACCAGGGTCCTAGAGAATCGTTGTTTATTGTGTACTGCGTCAGCTATATATGGTTAAAATAACAATTAATGCATCTTCACTTGACTTCTTGACTTGATACTCCTATCCTATTTTCCATTAGAAAATTGCAAAATGTATAATATTAAAGTGTTTATTTCTCTTACCAGATTCCATATCTGGGTCTTTGTGCATGTGAAGAGCAAGACACTGGTGTGTGGCAGCTGGCAGACCCACCTATCCTCCCCCTCACACATGGACCCAATCACAGTTTCAGCTGGAGAGATACTCTCCAGCAGGAATGACATTCCCTGACCTTGTCTGCTAACAACTCTGGAGGGCTGTGCATCCTGCTGTTTAAGGTGCACTGGAACTGATCAACATAATTTTTTATACTTGTGTGATTAATCTCTGGGACAATAACACCATGTTTTACGTTTACAAGACAAATAGGGGCAGTAAACAAATGGATGCATTTTATTTAAATACATAAATATTTAAAGTTTTTTCTCAGGGCATTGGTAATTACTCTTAGAAGTTAAGGGTTAAGGCACATGACCAATGGCACAAACTGCATAAATTCACCCAGACTGTCTACTTACATGAGTTTGTGGACAGAAGCATAAAACAGGCTATTCTCTTAGTAATGGAGTGTTGTATAAAATTGTTTCTTGAATATGATTGGCAGAGTAAGATCTGCAACCGTCTTAGCACTTTTGATAATCATGCTATGCATATAAACTTCAAAAATACGTTGTATTACAGTGTATTTAGGCACTGCTTTGTGGTTTTCTTTTCATTTCTGTAAGTCAATAAAGACCCTTCACTAATAATCAGCCTACCATTTATTTGAATGCACAAATATGCTGAGGTCTTGCTAGCTAAGATGTTTGTTCTTTATAAGGAGAAAGGAGCCCTGTTGTCCTTTCGCATTGGATAAAAACATTTAAGGCAATGTGACAGCTGGATGAACTCCAAGGAGAGCACACATCTTTAATACAAGGGTTTTGTTCAGTCCACATGGAAATTTCAGAAGCTTGATTATAGCACACAGAGTACATTATTGATCCTAAAAGGAACTTGCAAATATATGTCAACACACCCCTGGCTGTTTTAAAAATACCAAGCAAACCAAAATATGTAAAATTTGTTTCTAGGATTATTTTTGAAATTACAACATTCAAGAAGCCAGTGAAAGACAAACATTTTAGGGAAAATATATAAAACGAATTTGGGAAGTTTAGGGGGAAATAAATCATAAAATGTTTGTTTTTCACTAACTTGTATGTTGTCATTTCACATTGAGGACAAATAAAGACATTCTGTGGTTTAGTATTTTTTCATGACAAAAACCTGCCATTTTAACAAGGAAGATTAAATGCCCAGTTGCATAAGTGTACAACTTTTTATAAATAGAAATATGGTGTGACCGTTTTCAGGATGGACTAATCACTTTTTATATTGGGTTCAAAAGTATATCATACAGTGGGTTGAGTTGCAATAGACTTCACAAAACAGTAGTCATTCTGATCTGGTCTCTTTGGATTTTTGTATACTTTTTGCACTTTTCTGTGTAATTGTTGTGTGTGAAACTCTCAGGAGATCACCCTTTTCTGAAATATTTAAACCAGCTCATCTGGGACCAACAATCATGTGAAAAGAAACACATAGATTAACTGAATATATATTTAACATATTTCCAAATGTATATATTCAAGGTGGTGGCCATTGTGCTACATAATACTTATAAATGACTACATAAAATGCAAATACATAATCAGAGGTTTACACAGCACACATCAATTGGTTTAGTGTTCCATTAAAGGTCTGATAAAATGCTGTTGTCCAGTGGTATTGAGTCATAGTAAGAAACATGTTTGGCTAGCCCAGGTAAATGTTGGGAAGCATCAAGCTAATAAGTAATCTACCAGTCATAGAGAAGAAACAGTTTGGGTGTCTACTGATGCTCCTGTACCTTTTGCTAGGGGACTATGGAGGGTCATCCACAATGCTGTTGAATTTGCAGATGTAGCAGTTCTTGTTTAAAGTGTTGATGATCGGTAGAGAAACCCTGTTGACCTTTTAGCTGGTCTCACAATACACTAGGGACTTTTTGCTTCATGTAATGCATATTCTGCAGCTTAATGTAAATGCATCCCAGAACCAGTATAAGGTGGCTCTATGATCCATTTATGTTTCATAAAATTGATAAATGAACATTAGATTTATCTATGCTAACGGTGTCAGCTAGCTCTAAAAAGAATTTACTTAAATTCCTGCATGTACAGCCATGTAAAAAAAAAGTAAACCCTCTTGGAATTTCTTGCTGCTAATCAATTCATGAATGGTTATAAGGTAATTTCCAAACAATTAAAAACTCACCATTCTACACTGTGGAGATTATTTAAAACCAAGACAGTTGCCAATCTTCCTAGGAGTGGATGCCCTTTTAAGTTCACCCCAAGGTCAAACCCAAAGAGTTACATCTCAGACTCCAGAGACCTCAGTTAGCATGTTCATGATAGTAAAATTAGAAAAAAGACTTTGTTTTGAAGGCTTGCTCAGAGAAGCCTCTTCACTTTAAAAAAATAACATGGCAGCATGTAGCAAGGTTGCATCTGAACAAACCACAAGCTTTCTAGAATAAAATTCTTTGAACAGCTGAGACCTAAGTTTTGCTATAATGCCATGTTTGACAAAAAACAAACACAGTATATCACCACCTCATACCAACTATCAAGCATGTTGATGATTTGGGATTGTTTTTACAGCCACAGAACCTAGTCACGTTGTGGTCATTGAGCTGACCATGAAATCCTATGTATAAAAAGTATTCTAGAATCAGATGTGAGGCCATCTGTCTAAAGCTTGGGCCAAAATATGGTCATGCAACAGGATTATCCCAAACACACTAGTAAATCTACAACAGATAGGCTGAAATCAAGGTTTTGCAGTGGCCCAGTCAAAATTCAAACCTCAATCAAACATGATTGAATTGTTTTACCTAAAGAGAGCTGTGCATTAACAAATGGCTGCAAACCTCAATAAACTGAAACAATGTTGTAAAGAAGAGTGAGTCAAAATTCCTCCACAATTGTCAAAAACTGATCAAATCATTTAGAAAAGTTATTTTTACTAAAGGTGGTTTACTAAAGGTGGTTCTACAAGCGACTAATTTATAAGCTGTACTTAATTTGTCTTAATTTTTGTAAAATAGATGATGATACAGTGTAGAAGGTCATGTTTTGTTGCTCATTTGTGGTTGTATTTACCTAATTCTAAGGCCCAAATAGGACCAGACAATTATTATGTCTTGATACATAAAACCACAGAATTCAAATATAGCATACTTTATTTTTCACATGACGGTAAAAATAATTGTATTTCACAACCAGTATTAGATGGTTCTGTTCTAAACTATGTACAAAGAATGTGGAGTCAGGGGATTGAATTTTCAAAAAGCTCTGTTAAAAAGAAATAATAATCAGCTGTAAATCTTTCTTACTTTTTTCATTGTCATTGCTGTCTTTTAATATGTGACTTGTTCCCTGATCAACTAGAGATATTGGTTTTCCAATATCAATGTTGTCCTCACCCTAGAGGTCTCAAATTAAATTGGACTAAAAGTGTTTAACCTCTGAATTAACCAGGAGGTGCCAATTTGAGTTCAACTGAGTTCAAAAAGTGGAAAAGTAGGTTTTACTAACAAGAAATAACTGGATGCAACTAATTATGTCAATTTGCAACACATGGTAAAAGAGTACCTAAGAGAGGCAAAGCATCTGAGGAAATTGGGAAAGGTGCACCAATCTGTGAAATTTTGTTACAATTTCAGAATAATGTTCCTCTGAGGAAATTTCTGTATGCATGCGACAGAGGCAAAATTTAATTTTGGAGGCACGTGATATTGAGGCCTTTAGTCAGTGCTGCATAAAAAGTAGGCATGATTTTGTAATTCATTCCCATCATGGGCTCAGAAACACCTCCAGCCATTTTGTCTGTAAACACACAAACATCCACAAATGTAGGTTAAAGCTATATCATGCAAAAAAGTCATATGTGAATATGATAACACTTAACATACACTCATCACTCATCTCAATCCATTCCACCATCATCTTTTTATTATTATTTATACTTGACGGTACTACACTTTAACTGCTGTTTTTTGCACCTTTCACCTTTCACTTTCACTGTTTACATGCCGTCTTTTGCGCCTCTTGACTGCTGCTGTATTTTTGCACTACATTGTGTTCTTATATTCACTCCCGGGTTTAGTTTCTACAGTTCACAGGACTGTATAACCAAAGTATACAGTAGGTTTACTGGTCGGCGCTATCTTGGTTTTGTGTCTTGTCTTGTGTTGTCTGTCTGTACTGTTTTTTGTCTGTGTTACAGGCCCCGTGCGAAAGGCCGTGTGAGCAGATTAAAAAGAACAGGAATAAATGAGGAGACAGGAGCAAACGTGTCTGTGTCGCACACAATCCCCAGCAATTGTGAGAGCACCTGTGCGATACTGCTCCTTCACGCAAATCCTCAGTTCATTTTCAAAATAAGAGTCCCGATCTTTCTCAGCAATAGACAACATTTTAAACGTTGCAGTTTTCAGCTCTCCATGAAATTGAACATATAAAATATATGTAACATAGACAGTATTTTAAACTTTGCAGTGACTGGTGACAACATTCCTACCTGAAGATTCTCCTGATTTGGTTCTGGACTTGGTAGGTAAGTATTCTCTCTTCTAGGTTCTGTCTAACTAGCAGGAATCCTCAACCAACACTCACCAGTATCACTCTCATCCGAATCAGTCTCTTCTCCTGCATGGTCACCTCTGACTTTAAGGTCGTACCGGGCTTTGCCTCGTGTACTTGCCTGCTTGCTGTTTTCACTTGCTATTTGGTATGCCTCACCCATTCTTCTAGCCCACTGTTCAGCAAAACCTCGGGGTGTTTGCCCCTCATCATGTTCAACCAGCCCGAATATCAAATCAATTGGGAGGCGAGGATGTCTTCCGTAAAGCAGGTAGAATGAGGAGTATCCAGTTGACTCATGACGAGTGCAATTGTAGGCGTGTACAATCTGGGGTAGGTGATCTTTCCACTTTGCTTTTTCTTTGTCAGCCATCGTTCGGAGCATCTGGAGGAGAGTCCGGTTAAATCTCTCAGCTGGGTTCCCTTGAGGGTGATATGGAGATGTTCTTGAGTGACGCACTCCAACCAATTGTCTGAGACTCCGGAACAGTGCATTCTCGAACTCTCTGCCCTGGTCGTGATGTAGCTTTCCAGGGTAGCCGAAGCGAGGGATGTAGTCACTGAACAACTGCTCAGCCGCTGTCCGTCCGGACTTATTTCTCGTAGGGTAAGCTTGAGCGAATCGTGTAAAGTGGTCTGTGACAACTTTAGGTTACTTACGTAACCCCGGTTCTCTGATAACATGAGTGAGGTATCTCACTATGGGAATCGCCTCGGGCGTGACCAATCCTGGAAGCATCAATCACACCACGTCTGTCGGCTGACAGACCAATCACAACAGTGATGCGGGAGTCCCGCCTCCCTATATACACTGCTGCTGGCGGTCCCTGCCTCATTCTCACATATCTCTTCTCCGTGCACTGCAAGGAGGGAAGTGTGGTGAGATACCTCACTCATGTTATCAGAGAACCGGGGTTACGTAAGTAACCTAAAGTTCTCTTTCAAACATTCGCCGGTATCTCACTATGGGATATAGACAACTCCGTGTGCAGATATGCTGTCCGAAGCAGGTGTCAACCAACTCAGTGATGTGATAAAAAGAGATAATCCCTCTCACTGAAGAGAGTGGAAAAGTGAGAGAAATGACAAACATCCGAACCACGATGTTTCCATCACCCGTTGTCATTCCCTTACGCATACACGTATACATGACCAAACACATAAATATAGACAAATACATGTATATATAATCATACCTACAATATATACACAATATATATTACACACTCAGGACGGAATGAGCCAGCGAAGGCTCCGTGACATCCAGCCTATAAAAACGGACAAAAGTGTGCGGCGAAGCCCAGCATGCTGCCGCACAGATGTCCTGAATAGAAACACCCTTAAAAAGCGCCCACGAAGTGGCCAAGCCTCGGGTACTATGAGCCCTCAGTCCTTCCGGAGGGTTGAGACCCACGCTATTATAACACATTATAATAGCCTCCACGAGCCAATGGGACAGGCGCTGTCGGGAAACGGGACTTCCCTTACGGGAATCGACCCATGAAACAAACAGCTGATTACTCCGTCTCAAACCCTTCGTCCTGTCAACATAGTGACGTAACGCACGGACAGGACACAGACAGTGAAGCCACTCCTCCTCCGCTGAGGAAAAAGGAGGCGGATGAAAAGCCACCAAATCCACCTGCCTGCAGGCGAAAGCTGACTCACACACCTTCGGGATAAAAGCCGGATTAGTCTTGAGAGCCACTCGCGAGAAATCCGAAGCAAACCGCATACAGGAGTTATGAACTGACAAAGCATGAAGTTCACTAACCCGCTTCGTGGTAGAAAGAGCCAATAACAAAGCGACCTTCAGCGACAGGAGCTTTAAATCAATACTCCCTATCGGCTCAAAAGGAGACTGAGAGAGCGTGCTCAGGACCACTGAAAGATCCCATGGCGGAACCAGCGGCTTTGAGAACGTGCTCAGACGGACATAAACCTGCACACGAGCGGGTGATGACCGATAGTATTACCATCAATCCCTACGTGGCATGCAGAAACAGCGGCGAGATAAACCTTAACAGTTGAAAACGCCCTGCCCTTATCCAAAAGTTCTTGCAAAAAGCACAACACATCTGCCACAGAACAATGAAAAGGGATGATATATCTCTGAGCACACCATAGTTCAAACACACTCCACTTCCTATCATATGCAGAGCGCGTTGAAGCTGCTCTCGCATTCTGAATCGTCTCAATCACCCTCGGAGGCAAACCAGCGACACTGAGATTCATCCTCTCACGAGCCAGGCCCAGAGAGCTACTCTGTCCGGTGCCGGGTGAAAAATCTCTCCGCCAGGAGAGGAGATCCCTGCGCAACGGGAGAGGCCAGGGTCGATCGTGCAGGAGTTGGAAAATCTCCGTCAGCCACACTTTCCCTGGCCAGTTGGGAGCGATTAGTATGACAGAGTGACCGCCTTCTCTTACTTTTTGTAGAGTCGGCACGATCAAACTTAGAGGAGGAAATGCGTAAAGCAGAACGTTTGGCCACGGGTGGGCTAACGATCCACACCCATAGGTGCACCGCCGCCAGAGAAAAGAACAGAGGGCAATGAGTGTTTTCGTGCGGCGAAGAGATCTACGGCGGCCCGGCCGAATCTCTCCCATAACAGGTTCACCACCTGAGGATGGAGAGACCACTCTCCGCACAGGGATTTCCTGGACAAGAGATCCGCCCGCATTCAACATTCCCGGCACATGAGTCGCCGCAGCGACAGGAAATGCTCCATGCCCCACACCACGAGATCTCGCGCTAGACGGTGAAGTCGAGGAGAGCGCGTTCCGCCCTGGCAATTTATGTACGCCACCGGCGCCGTGTTGTCTGATCTGACCAATACGTGGTGACTCCGAAGAAACTGCACGAAATGTTTCAAAGCTAGAAACACCGTTAACAGCTCCAGAACGTTTATGTGCGCGCACCGAAGCGAAACGGGCCATTTCCCTTTCGCTATCCTGCCTTCGCACACCGCACCCCAACCTGCGAGTGACGCATCTGTCGTCACTACTTTCCTCAGGGAAACAGCCCCCAGCGGGGTTCCCAACTCGAGAAAATCGCGATTTTTCCAGTGATGGAGAGCGCGTAAGTACAGTGACATCACCATCACTTTGCGATTGAAGTGGCGCTTTGGACATAAGCGCTGTGCCGTAACCCAGCATTGAAACTCTCTCATTCGCAACAGTCCCAGCGGTATGACAGACACTGCCGAAGCCATTAGCCCCAGCAGGCGTAAACAGAGTCTGAATGGGACTTTCCTTCCTCTCTGGAAAAGAGAGAGACAACTGCGAATCGACCTGATGCGCTCTTCCGATAGAAAAGCCTGATAACGGTCTGAGTTCAATCTGAGACCCAGGTATATTATTTCCTGTGTGGGCACCAAGCAGCTCTTCGTCTCGTTTATCCTGAAACCCAAGCCAGTCAGGTGAGACAGAAGTACACTCGTATCCACCTCCACTCGCTGCCGTGACGGAGCGCAGAGGAGGAGATCGTCCAAATACGCTGACACTCTGAGACCCGATGCTCTCAGCGGTGACAGTGCAGCTTCGACACATTTGGTAAAGATCCGCGGAGCTAGAGCTAGCCCGAACGGAACCGCCAAATATTCGTAGGCTGTGCCCTGATAGGCAAAGCGCCGCTGAAAAGCGGTGGTCTCACAGCAAATTGCAGGCGATATCCCCGCTGTATTGTGGAATACACCCAATGACGAACTGCGCATGCGCGCCAACTCTCCGCACGAGCAGAGAGCGGGCCTCTGCGGCTCTCGCTGACAGACTGCGCGGTGGCACCATCTGGCGGCGGAGCCGGGGGTTGCAACTCTGGTTCGAGTTTTTTTATTGTGTGTGGATTTTTTTACTTTTCTTTTTGTCACACACGTCTGTGCCCTCGGCCCACTGCCTGGATGCACAGAACAAATCTTTAATAAATTTGGACGAACATGGAACATTCTGCTCTCTCTCTTGCATAACCCCGCTGGCGGAGAGGGGAGAAGTAACTTTCCGGGCACTGGGGGAACTGGTGCCAACACTCCAACCGGAGAAATTTTGTTCGTCGAACACAGTCTTTGAAACGCTCCCCAACGCTTTTTCGCTGGAGGGGGAGGACAAGACTCCTGATATGAGTCGAGGGGCGCTACAGAAACTTCGAGAGTGCTGCCACCTCTCTTTTGACCCAAAATCAGACCACAGGCTAGGTCGCCCGCCTTTTCTTCCCTCCCTGAGGGTCCGCTGGGCGATGCCTAGCAGCTGCCTCTGCAAAAGAGGTCTTTTTCCTGGGCTGGGGCTGTTTCTGGCGAGCCTCCCCGCGCATTGACTGCTGGGGTGGGGGTTGCCTAGGAGCCCTGAAACCAGGCTGTCTCTCTCTGGATGCAGGGGCGAAATATGAACGTGCGGGTTGGGGAGGGCGAGCAGGAGGCTTTCTTGGGAGGCATGCCTCAAACGCTTCACCATCCTTCTTGCGAAGGTCGCATTGCTGGCGCATATTCGCCACCGCAGCCCCGAAAAGGGCTTTTGGCTCTATCGGGGCATCAAGGAACTCCACCTTCTCCCTCTCCGATAAGCCCGTCAAACCCAACCACAGGGCCCTTTCGCCTACCACAGCGAGGCCCATGCTGCGGCCGCAGCTCTGGACCGCTCCCCTAGAGGAACGCAGGTTGAGATCTGCAATGATGCAGATTTCTTCCCACAAGGTAGAATCTGGTGACCCAGCATCAATCTGCCTCCCCATCTCTTCCATGAGCTCTGCCTGGTAAGCCGTGAGCATGGAGGTGGCATTCAGAGCTCTAACTGCCAGGGCCGAGGAGTGGTAGATCTTCTGAAAAAGGGAGGCGGACAGCCTTTCTGTACGTCCTGGCAGAGAAGGGGAGGAGGAGGATAGAGCAGCTCGTCGATTTGGGTGGAGGTGGCTAGCCACCGACAGCTCTACGGGGGTTGTACATCCCCAAAGCCTCCATATCGTGCACCTCCAGTCTAGAGAAACCCTTAACGGGCACTCTATGCGAGAAAGGTTTATCCCAAAAACTACGCATTTCTGTGACACACGCCGGTACAGCAGGAATCAGCTGCTTAACTGGGAAAGTGCGCGATGGCAGCCTCTTCCCGTCATATAAATCCCTCTCAGCATCGGGATGCACCTGCTGAGATGGCCATTCGATGGAAAGTTTTTTGGCCGCTCTCCTACACACCTCCACGAGGTCCAGCTCACCTGGCATGGGGGAAGGGCCCGTAGCACTTCCAGGTCTGGAGAGAAGATCAGGAGGGAGGATAGCATCCTCCTCATCGTCGTCCAAATCCTCCTCCAAAAAATGAGCGACCTCATCATCTTCCTCTTCCACACCCTTGCAGAGAGTGTGATTCGAAGAGTGAAGGAAGGACAGGAGAAACCTCGTCCATAAACTCTCCCCAGCCGCACTGTGCTTGCGAAGCAGCCTCGTCCCTCTCCGCGGGCAGCGGAGAGAGACACGGGTCTCCCTTATTCGCGGCCGCGACTCGCAGACGGCGCTCTCGAACCCTTGACGGGAAAAGAGCGCAGTGCGGGCAGCACTCGGGGTTAGCGAGCACGGTTTGAGCGTGCCGAACTCCTAAGCACACGATGCACAGGGGATGAGAGTCTTTTGCCGAGATCGTAGACCCGCATGCACACGGTCAGGATTGGACTTTCCCCGCCGTGCACCCGGATGAGCTCGCAGCCGCCATAACGGAGGTGCAATCACCGGAAAAAAAAGGAAAAAAACACGAGATCACCACGACTTGCTTCTCGAGAAACAGGTCTCGAACAATAATGTAAATACTCGCTTGACGCGATGTAAAAAGAAAAATAGCAGAAGGGAATATCCGCTTTGACAGTGGATATTCTCCCCAAGAAGCAGCCGCGCTCGGAGACATACCTTAACGGCCTGTCTGTGAACAGTTAAACAACCGCCCCCAGAGGATCTGCTGAGGATAGCTTCCTAAAAGGATCTTCACGGGGAAGAGAACGAGAATGAGGCAGGGACCGCCAGCAGCGGTGTATATAGGGAGGCGGGACTCCCGCATCACTGTTGTGATTGGTCTGTCAGCCGAAAGACGTGGTGTGATTGATGCTTCCAGGATTGGTCACGCCCGAGGCGATTCCCATAGTGAGATACCGAGCGAACGTTTGAAAGAGAACTAATATATATTCATACCCTCCCTGACTCTGTTCCAGGTGCAGAAAATCGATGCAGACAAGTTCTATCGGCGAGCTGGAAGTTAAACTCCCCATAGGTGCTCGGACATGTGTCACTGTTTTTTTGCTTTGATGCATGGGCACTTTTTAGTAATGTACTCCTCTACTTCTTTCTTCATGTGTGGCCAGTAGAACCTCTCCCTCATTAAGTGGATTACTCTTTCTTGGCCTACATGTCCCATCCTATCATGCAGGTACTCTAAAGCCAGTTGTCTATACTTTGTTGGAAGAACAAGCTGTTTTCTTCCAGCCATGTGCCGATACAGACACCCATCTTCCAAAGACAGCTTGCTCCACTCTCTTAAGAGTTTCCTGGCTGGACCCCTCACACTTCTCCTTCTGTCTTCATCCGGCACCTTATCTGTCTCTTTCATCTCCATTATCCTTAAGATCACTGGGTCATCCCTTTGAGCTTTGGCGAGTTCATCCTTGCTTACAGGCGGCAACAAGGGTGCAGAGGAAGATTGGTCCATGTTTGCTTGAGCCATATTCAGTGCTGCAATCCAAGCCACATCCTTCTTCCTAGCTGCATGAGTTCCATCCCAGATTGCTCGTATCACCTCTAGTGAGAGGTCCTCTGTGCACTCTGCAACATATTTCTCCATATCAAGAGGAAGTCGTGACAGCGTGTCAGCATCAATGTTGGCTTTGCCAGGTCGGTGCTTGATATCGAAGCGAAAATCCGCCAGTTCTCCCACCCATTGATGGCCTACTGCATTCAATTTTGCCGTGCTCATGACGTAGGTCAAGGGATTATTGTCGGTGTAGATGGTAAAGTGAGGGGTGTAAAACAAATAATCCCTAAACTTCTCGCACACCGCCCATTTTAAAGCAAGAAATTCCAGCTTCCAACTATGCAGTCGGTAACCCTTTTCAGCTGGAGAAAGGGTCCTAGAGCCGTATGCGATGACCCGCAACCTCCCATCCTGGTGCTGATATAGGATGGCCCCGAGGCCCCTTTCTGATGCATCAGTGTGCAGCACGAATGGAAGGTTGAAGTCTGGGTATGCCAGGATGGGGGGGTTACCAGCATGTCTATTAGCAGGTTGAGGGTTTTCTGGTGTTCACTGGTCCATTCCAGATGTTTGCGAAGGCATCTGGGGACCTTTTCTCTTTCCTGGATTGTACTGGTTCTTTGTTGCCCCTGGCTGAGTCTGGAGTAGTTCGTAGATAGGTTTGGCCACACGTGAAAAGTCTTGTATGAATGGGCGATAATATCCAAGGAATCCAAGAAGTCTCCGCACCTCTCCAACAGTCTGGGGTCTGTGACTCTTCAGTGCAATCACTGCCTCAAGATCGTGAGGGTCAATCCTTACCCCATTGGCCGACACCAACCGACCCACATAGCGGACTTCCTGGCGAAAGAGTTCACACTTCTCAGGCCTTAATTTTACTCCGTGGCACCTAAGAGTCTGAAGGACTTTTCTGATTACTCCTACATGTTCCTCAAATGACCTGGCGTAACACAACACATCATCAAGGTATGGAGCACAGCACTCATCCCTGAGGTCATCCAGCATCCCCTCCATGCTGCGTTGGAATGCCGCTGGTGCACTGGAAAGGCCAAAAGGGATTCTTACCCACTTATATAGGCCCCACGGGGTGATAAAGGCGGTAATGTGTCTCGAACCCTTGGCTATGAAACCCTGGTGGTAAGCCTTTCCCTGGTCAAGGATGCTAAACCAGGAATACCCTCCCAGGGTGTCGATCAGGTCTTGAATCCTCGGCAAAGGGTGTCTGTCTGGTACGGTCTTCTTATTAAGGAGGCGGTAATCCACACACAAACGCAGTGAACCATCCTTTTTCCGAACACAGACTACTGGTGCCGAGTAGGGGGACTTAGATTTCACAATCCACCCTTTCGCTAGGAGGTCTTGGATGTAATCCTTTACTTCCTTGAACAAGGGTTTGGGTATTGAGGAATAGGCATGTTGTACTGGTATGTCATCTTTGAGGTTAATGGACATCTGGAGACTCGGGATGCAGCCAACATCACTTCCATCTCGGGCAAAGGGTGCAGTCTCCTCATGCAACATTTGCTTATCCACTGTTTGCTGATCCATATTTAGATGGCTGAGATCGACAGGTGGATGCCACAGGGTTGAGTTTTCCTCCACCGCTGCCACCGATGCACCATGAACCTTTCCACTGGTCTTTGTTTCATTTGACATGTCCGATTCCAACACTGTCTCAATGGGGTGGACATACCCTAGGATGCTGTTGCGAGGCAGGGTGATGTCGCATGTAGAGTGGTTGCTGACAGGGACTGACACGTATGAACTCTGGATTTCCAAAAGCCCTTCACCCATATCCAGCTGCTTCAACTGCACATTGTCTACATCTGGCTCAAACAGGGCTATAGTGCCAGACTGATCCATTTTGGGTGGTACTCTGCACTTTACCCATGCTACCTGACCTGCCGGTATCAACACGCTGTCTCTGTTTACTCTCAATCGCCCCCACTGTCCACTGTGCTCAGGCGTTTGTACAAAACTAACCAGATTCTTGGCTTCCTCACTCGATACTGCTATTGCACTGGAAAGCAATGAAACTAAAGTAGGAACTAAACGCTCTGGTTGGCCCTGAATTAGCTCTTCTACCACATTAAAGCCAAGCAGCGGCCTCTCGATTGGGATATGGCTCACCAGAAAAGGGACATTAATTGAGAGGTCGGGTTGTTGTTTCTTGTAAGTTGACTGTAATGACAGCCCACCCATCAAAGGGTATTAGATCTCCATTGATGGCATAAACTTCTAACTGCTCTGTCATTCCCATTAGCTCCACTAGAGGCCTTACTTCTACAGTTGGTAAGTATTTGTCTTTCCAGATTCGATCGATCATGCTTACTTGAGCCCCGGTATCAAGCAGAGCAGTCATCGCAAGGCCATTGAAGTTACACTGAGCCAGGCCTTTTTTTACTATCAATTTAACAATAGTTTCCTTCTTAGTTCCAGGTGGCGATGGACTGTCAATTTGCTGATACCTTTCTTTCTCACAGAGGGTTTGGTCTTTATAGCAGGGAGACATTGTTGTAGGTTTACATTTGACAGAGTCAGGTTTGATCCCCAAAATGGAATCCTCAGGGTTTTGGGACATACAAGGCTCGGTCACTGGTCGTCCCCTGGCAGAGGCCATTTCCCGTTTCCCTGCAGTTTCTGCTTCCGGAGACATCCTCGAGCCCGGTGCCCCTCTTCGCCGCAGAGAAAACAATGAGTGCAGTTCTGTTGACCAGCTTCAACACACCTGGGGCAACCTCTGAGTTTTGCTCCTCGCTGTGGGGGGTGGTCTCTTGCAAAGCATTGGTGTGTTCAGGTTGTGGCCTTAGTGTTGACTGGTGCATGGCATCTACCATATTGGTAAGCGCGTCAATGCGAGCAGTAAGTTGTATGATTGGATCGTTTTTGATTTTCTGAAGTGGCTCTTTTACTCTGTCAGGTTCACTTTCAAGTTGGGCAGAGCTTGCATTGCTTTGTTTGGGACGAGTTATTGGACCCAATCTTCGTGCTCCCTCGTATTCATCATTCGTGAATTTCATTACATTTCTCACAATTGCCTCATCTGTGATATTGTGGTCAGCCAAAAGGGGTTTGAGCTCACTCCTGACGTCTTTATACTTGTGCCCCAGGCCCTGATACACAGTGTGAAGAAACACATCCTGGATTGTGGCTGGGCTGTATCTCACATCAGTGTTGGACTGTTTGATAGCAAAGAGTATTTTCTGCTTAAGGCCTATTGCCCTGTACAGGAACTGTTGAGGTGTTTCGGTCTCCATCTGTTTTGCACACATTAATTCCTGAAATAACTCTGTGCTGCTTTTGTCCCCTAGGTGTGACTGAAGAAACCTCTTAAGTTCTTCCACTGTCATATCTTTCTTATTCATAATCATTTCTTTGAAGTTACCTGGTTTAATTGCACGTAGTATTCCCCTGACCAGTTCAGCTTCACTGAAATTCTCTTTAACTCCGTCATCAATCTGTCGACACACACTGGCATATGTTATGTCAGATGCATAGTCACCAATTTGCCCTCCTTGTATCTTAAATTCACGACGCTGCAGGCAGGAGAGGTCTAGTAATGAAACTACTTTTTCAGAGATCCCCTGTGAGGTGCATTCAAAATTCTTATTTATCGGCATGTCACTATTGTGTCTTACAGGTGGGCTTTGAGTGGAGTGCTGTGTACGTGGTGTAAGATACTGAATGAGTTTTCTGCTCAGCTCTTCGAAATCTGCGTGTGTGACTGTAGGGTTGGTATCTAACTCTCTAAGTTTCCCTATATCATATGCAGTTTTGAGTGATTCTACATGCACAGTGTCTGAAGTGATCATGTGACCTGTGGAGGTGTGTATATGTGAAGTGGATACCGGTAAGACATTAACATTACTCTCAACCTCACCATGACCCGGCGCTGCAGCACCATGCTCTAGTATAACAGCCTCTACAGTCCCTTGTAAAACCAAAAGTTCAGCCATACCTCTGTCCTCTGATTCTAACAGGTGAGTGCTGTACATGAAGGCATTTATGTATTCAAGACAGCCCTCTTGATCCTCAACGTCAAGTTCTGAGAAGTCCTTCCCTGGTATTGGACCGATGCTTTTGGCGACTTGGAACAGTTCAACAGAAGACAGGTTGAGTAAACTTTTCCTGATGTCCCACACCAGGCCCTTGCGTACTCGATCAGCCATGATGACCTCTTTTCCACAGTTCCTCAAGCCACTCGCACAATCACCAGCCCACTCCTCACCGACGTCCTCGCCTATTGGATCACCACCTCACTCAGCGTCCGCACTCGTTTGGTCCTCAGGATCAGGCTTGGTGGATCGACCTCCCTGGGCATCAGGAGTCGATCCCGGACGAGCCCCCAAAAATCTGTTACAGGCCCCGTGCGAAAGGCCGTGTGAGCAGATTAAAAAGTTCTGTAAAAACAGGAATAAATGAGGAGACAGGAGCAAACTGCTCCTTCACGCAAATCCTCAGTTCATGTTCAAAATAAGAGTCCCGATCTTTCTCAGCAATAGACAACATTTTAAACGTTGCAGTTTTCAGCTCTCCATGAAATTGAACATATAAAATATATGTAACATAGACAGTATTTTAAACTTTGCAGTTTTTCAGCTTTCAATTACATTTAACATATTAAATATATATAAAACGAAAAACAGGGTATAGAAAATAAACTTTTTTTCCTTCCAAAATCACAATACCCATAATGTGTACATACTTTAGGGTGTCACATCTGCACTGTTTTCACCAGGTTGCACCGATGCACTTTATGTAGCTTGTGTTGTGTTGTAGCTTATGCTTATGTTATATTATGCTATATGTTATTGTTTAGTGTAGCACCAGGGTTCCGGAGGAACGTTGTCTTGTTTTTACTGTGTACTGTGTACCACTGTGTATAGTAGAAATGACAATAAAAGCCCCTTGACTTGACTTGATTCAGAAATGCCACTGCCTTCTCTTGGCCAAAGATCATTTGAAAAACTGTTCTGTAGTTAAATAAAACGAAATTTGAAATTCTTTTTTGAAACTATGGATGTCTTTCAGACTGAAGAGGAGAGGGACCATTTGGTTTATCAGCGCTTAGTTGCATCTTTGATGGTGTAGAGGTACATTATTGCATAGGGAATGGGCAGCTTTCACATACCATCAGTGCAAAAAGGTAAATACAGATTTTTGAGCAAACAATGGCAGATGACATCTTTTTAAGGGAAGGCCTTGCATATTTCAGGAAGACAATGTTGAATCACACATTGCATCTATTACAAACAGCATTGCTTCATACGTAAAGAGTCCAGGTGCTTTCTGAAAACTGAAAACATTTAGTGCATTATGAAACAATTTTTTTTAAATATGACACTGGATGGTTGAGTAGATGGAATCCTGTGTCAGACACAAATAGGACATTCCTCTCCCTAAACACCAGGAACTGGTCTCCTCAATTCCAAAAAGAAGTTTAACATCAGTCTGTATATTTGCTACACAATAGTAAACTGTACCAGCATTTTTTGAGACGTGTTATGGCCATCAAATTCAAAATTCCCTAATGTTTTCCTCAGGCCTGTATTAGCATGTTTTTATACATTGCACAGCTGTCACAAGAATGATTACACAATTTATGAAAGAGCAAGGTGTCCCTGTTAAAATGCCAAGTGAGTGTATTTTGAGACAGCTAGGGAGCTACCCTGATGCATTTTAAATTTAAACAATTGCAGGAATATTAAGACTGATTTCGGGGCTGTATAGCACACTTTGCCCTAAGGTTGTAAAGGTCTAAAGGATCTTTAATCACATTGTAATGAACCCTAGGCGCTTAGGTAAAATCCTTTACTGACTAATTACACAAGTTGTAAGCAGCCCCTTTCTCCCTATGGTTTTCATCTGACACCTGTAGTATTTCAATGTGTCGGCAGTTGGATTTTTCCTTGATTTAAGGCAGTGATTGATAAAAGAAGTAGCCAGATAGATGTCTGGGGCCTTTCATTCCTCTAAAAATCCAAGTCATTATCTGAGAGCTTCGAATCTCTGCAATCTAATAATGCTCTCTGTGTTCTTTTCAAGCTTTTAAACAAATTTGTGATTGATTGCTAATTATCAGTGATGGAGCCTCTAGAGACTGCACTTTCCCATTTCAAGCTTCTGTTCCTATCTGTAAACTGTTTGAAAGGGCCTATAACTTTCGAACGGTCGACTTGACTCCCCTGGTTGGGAGTCAATACACAGCCACCAGACAGTTGAGTGATCATTGATGGCCTTTGCCAATACTGGAAATTGCTTCTCAACAAAAATAAACCACCTAACACATAAATGTCTAGCCCGGTTTTGATAGTGCTTTAGTCCACACTCAACATGGATATTGCTGTTATTGAACTCTTTATTGGGTATTTGTTTAATACCTTCCTCCCCAAGCACTTTGCTTGACAGATCTACGCTCCTTAATTGCATGACCATTGATTTCAGCTCCAGTCAAAGAGAGAGAGAATCTGGGAGAGAAAATGCCCTCCTAAAGACTAGACATATATAAGACGTTTCAGAGCTGCAAGAACAGAGAGTAAAACGACTAGGGTTAGACTAGGTATCTAAAAAGGTGGTACCAGGTGGCTTCTAATTTCTGGACATTTTCATTTCCAAATGACATTTTTCAATTTGACTATTTAGATACATTAAAGGCTAGCTGTAATCCTATTTTAACTGTTTATCACAGGGTAGTTATTTAAAGATCTCATCTGTATTTTACACTTAAGTGGAACTTGGGTTGAAAATTAAAGGCTGTTGAGGAACATGTGCAGAACATGAAGAGGTGAGTGATTTAAACAATTACTTTTTTTTTTATGTATGCATGAAAATATAAACTACGCCTTGCATTTCAATTTCTATTCAAATTCCACAGCTTCTTATTTACTTTTAAACCCTTTTTTGACAGATCATTTACTGTTTTACATGACACAATTATAATTTTTGTACTGAGTGCTACTAGCGACCTCGACTTGCTTCTCAGAAAATGCAGTACCTTTCAGTATTTCCATGCACATGTTCCATTCAGTGCCAGTAGGAGGCAGTAGAGCTTTACAAAGACTGCCTGACCACTATGTTTTTTTGTACATGGAGCAAATCCAATGCAAAGTTTTCCTATAACTCAAACTGTTAAACTTCTGGGATTTTCACACCCAACATTAGAGTGTATTCAGAATAGTGCAATAAAAAACCTAGTAAGTATCAAGTTCTGTGGATGGAAACTTCTTATTAATGGTCTTTAAAGATAGGTTAAAGCTGACAGAATTGCTATGGTAACTAAGATAATCATTCACTACAATTGTGGTGAGCAGAAAAGCAACTCAGAATGCACATCAATACATCAAGGCAGATGGGCTACAACATTATATAACCACATTAGGGGGTACAGTTCTGTCAGCCAAGAACAGTAAGCTGAAGCTGCAGTGGGCACCAAATCAGGACAGTGGAAGACCAGAAAATGTAACATATTAGTCTGATGAATCTTGATTTCTGCTGCGGCACACAGATGGTTGGGTCAGAATACTAACAGCATGAATCCATGGACTCAACCTGCCCTTAGTTAACAGCCTGGGCTTTTGGAGGTGGTGTAATGGTGTGGGAAATGTTTTCTTGGCACAGTTTTGTGCCTGTAAATACTAATCAATCATTGCTGAAATGTCATAGATTACACCCTATGCATTTCTTCATGGCCACAATATACTCATGGCTAATTTTAATGTGATAATGCATCATGTACAAAACAAAGGTCGTCTAAAATTGGCTTCTTTCAGTATTCTTCAGTGGCCTAAAATGAAACGACATGGACCAGAATCTCAAATGTATTTTACCATGATTTTGCTAAATCCATGCAATAAGGAATTCAAGCTTCTTTAAGAGTAAAGGAAGGCTTAACCTAGTATTAGTACAGTTTTTCTATAGTTTTTCTAAATGTTCAGTGAGTGTATTATGTTTTCTTGCACTTTACTATGTTTAGCAATCTGATTTCTTTTCTTATTGTATTTTTTAAACTCTGGAGTGAATAAATAAGAGGGTTCATATTATACTGTCTTCACACAAGACACTAATCAGGTTCAAATGAATTTATACAGTAAAGAAAGAAGGCTTTATAAATATATATTTTAATTGTTTCTTTTGATCAATTTACAAAATGATCAAACAAAGAAAATTCGGAATCAAATCAATATATAATGTGACAACACTGGCTTTTAATTCTTACATTTGCACACTTTGTGCACTTGCACAAAGTGGTGGATTTTGCAGTAGTCAGGTTTATAATTGACCAATAATACCAAGTAGGTGCTAATGATCATCAGTTTTATATGTGGGTTGAAACAAAGTAATTTACTGAAACAGAAACAGCTGTGTTGGAGGCCTAAATCTGGTTGAAGAACAGCCAAACTTGGCTACTAGGGTGAGGTTGTGGAAGACAGTTTCATGTGACAGGACATACACCATGGCAAGACTGAGCACAGCAACAAGCAAAATGCAAAAGGCAATGCAAAGATTTTAAAGCAGACTTGGTTTTTCAATATGTGCTATTCAAAGTATTTTAAAGAAGCACAAAAAATGAGCAATATTGAGGACTCTAGATGCAGTGGTCAGCCTAGGAAGGTTAAAGCAGCGGATGAAAGAAACATAAGACACACAGAAGATGTCAATCAGTGCTATCAGCAAAGAACTGCCGTAAACCAGTGGGACCCAGGTACACCTATCTACTGTCTGGAGAAATCTGGCCAGAAGTGGTATTTATGGAAGAATTGCAGCCAAAAAGCTATACCCCCATCAAGGAAAGTGACTCATATCTGCATTAAAACATTGGAAATGGGGTGCAGAAACATGTCAGCAGGTATTATGGACTGATGAGTCAAAATCTGAAATGTCTGGCTGTAGCAGCAAGTTGTTTGTCAAAGGGCTGTTGTGAGGTAAGATAATGTGTCTGGAGCCAACAGTGAAGCGATGGTGGCGGTTCCTTGCAAGTTTGGAGCTGCATTTCTGCAAATGAAGTTGAAGATTTGAACAGAATTAATGGTGTGCTCAATGCTGAAAAATAGAGAAAGATACCGGTTGCTACAGATCTATCATGCAATACCAACAGGAAGGCATCTGATCCCCACATTTATTCTGGAGCATGAAAAAGACCCCAAACACACAGCCAATGTCATTAAGGTCAATTTTCAGCATAGAGAAGAGCAACAAGTCTTGGAAGTGATAGTTTGGCCCTCACTGAGCCTTGATCTTAAGTTTATTGAGTCTGTCTGATATTATATAAAAAGACAGAAGGCTTTGAAGCAGCCTAGATCCACAGAAGATCTGTGGTTAGTTCTCCAAGATGTTTGGAACAACCTCTCTGCTGAGTTCCATCAAAAAAAAAAAACTATTAACACTCCTATTTTTGAAAGCAGTCTTAATTTCTAGCTTTTTTTATACCTGTCTAAAATTAGTGGTAGACGAAGTACAGAAACCATGCACTTGAGTCAAAGTAGAAACACCCTAGGTGAAATATTACTCCAGTAAAAATAAAAAGGCTTTCACTTGAGTAAAGGACGAAAGTATTTGCACTCAAATGTACTAAAGTATTCAAAGTACTATCATTTATTATGGTTATAATGTCCTATAATCATTTTGGTCACAAGATGTTTGCTTAATTAAGTCAGTTTATATGAAAAGGCTGTACTGTTACTCTTAGCATACTAATCTATTAATAGAATCATATTAATTAGTCAAACACTGATTGATATCTATGAGCCCAAAAGCATAATTTCAACGACTTAAAAATAATTGTGCAAATAAGGCCACATGTGTTGTGGCAAGGTCGAGTCAGGAGTTTCTCCCATCATTTATTCCTTGCAAAATGTTTTGCTTGCTGTCGAACTGATGCTGAACTGTATGTTCGTGCTAAGTAGATACCACCAAGCAGCAATCAAAACAAGTTCAAAACAGAGCGTGCGGTCTACCCTGATGGGTGGCATGCTGTGTGCTTGACCAGTCAAGTTTTTATCCACTCATAATTTAAAAGGAACGAGTGATTGTGCAAAATGTAGTTGGGTAAAAAGTGAGATATTTGACTTTGATATGTAGTAAAGTTAAAGTCTCCCCAAATGGAAATACTTTGTACAGTAAAGAACAGATACGTTAAAAATATACTGAAGTACAGTAGCTAATTACATTTACTTTGATGCATGTGTGTATGTATAAAAAAAAATAAAAATAAAATATATATATATATATATATATATATATATATATATATATATATATATATAAAATAAAGACTATAGAATTTTGTTTGTGACAGTGATTATGGGGTGTAATCTGTACACTTTTTGAAGAAGTTGTTTAAAGGCTTTAGTTTACAAGAACATTGTAGATGCAATATTGCAATCTGTCTGACACTGGAGTTCATTATTCAGTTCAGTAAATGACAGATGCTGTATTTTGAGGAATTTTAAGGAACACTTCTTGTATTTTAATTTGTTCCTTATGCCCATTAGTATTTATACAAATCTGTACAAGAAATATAAATAGTTTTTACATTTTCAACCTCTAGATTTTTTCACTTATTTTACTACTTTCCATTTAATTTAAATGATTTGTGTTATTGATTAGCTAACTAATTTATATATGTATACACAAGCACTACATTCGTGCTGATCAAAATGGACTACTGACATTTATTTATGACAGTTCACATTTGCAACAACATTGCTTGTATTTAGTCAAAGACAACATCTTGTCCTTCATGTTTCTAGAAGTACAATATATAAATAATTTATTATATTTATATATAAAGTATTTATACGAGTTATATATTAAACATGGTTTTTCAGTTTTATTTATTGTCGACACATGCTGTTTGATGCCTTTTTGTAACTCGCTTGCAGAAATGCAATGAACCTATACATGCACATAAATTAATGTCAACCTTCAACACTGGGAGGTGTGTGTGATATGCCATGACATACATACAGTATGAGGTATGTGCATCATGGCATAACTGCTCTGTAATATTTTAATCTACTGTTGGCTGATGGAGGAGAAGGAGAGGAGGAAGACGTCTACAGAGACAGCAGAAAATGGAGAAGTGTAGGAGAATAGAGGTTCGGGTTGGTACTTGAAATGTTGGTACTATGACTGGTAAAGGGAGAGAGGTAGCTGAAATGATAAAGAGGAGAAAGGTAGATATGTTGTGTGTTCAGGAGACCAAGTGAAAAGGGAGTAAGACCAGTAACATTGGAGGTGTTTAAACTGTTCTTTCATGGTGTGGATGGAAAGAAAAATGGTGTAGGAGTGATTCTGAAGGAAGAGTACAGTAAGAGTGTAGTGGAGGTGAAAAGAGTTTCTGAAAGGGTGATGAACGTGAAGCTGGGAGTTGAAGGGGTGATGATAAATGTCATCAGTGCTTATGCTCCACAAGTGGGTTGTGAGATGGAGGAGACGGAAAAATTCTGGAGTGAATTAGATGAAGTGGTAGATGGTGAACCTAGAAAGGAATGATTGGTGATTGGGGCAGAGTTTAATGGGCATGTAGGTGAAGGGAACAGAGGTGATGAGGAGGTGATGGGTAGGTATGGCTTTAAGGAGAGGAATGTGGAAGGGCAGATGGTGGTAGATTTTGCTAAAAGGGTGGAAATGGCAGTGGTGAACACTTATTTTAAGAAGAAGGAGGAGCAGAGGGTGACATAAGAGTGGAGGAAGGTGCACACAGGTGGACAATGTTCTATGAAGGAGATGCAACCTGAAGGAGATTGGAGACTGTAAGGTGTTGGCAGGGGGCAGTGTAGATAGACAGCATCGGATGGTGGTCTGTAGAATGGTGGTGGCGGTGAAGAAGAAGAGGAGGAGAGTAAGGACTGAAAGAAGAATAAGATGGTGTGGAGATGGTGAAGCAGGAAGTGGATAGGATTAGTAAGGAGGAAGTGAGAGCAGCAATTAAGAGGATGAAGTGTGGAAAGTTGATAGGAACAGATGGCATACCGGTAGAAGCATGGAGATGTTTAGAAGAGATGGCAGTGGAGTTTTTAACCAGGTTGTTTAACAAGATTTTGGAAGGTGAGAGGATGCCTGAGGAATTAAAAAAGAGTGTGCTGGTACCAATCTTTAAGAATAAGGGAGATGTGCAGACCTGCAGTAACTACAGGGGAATAAAGTTGATCAGTCACACCATGAAGTTATGGGAAAGAGTAGTGGAACCAGACTGAGAGAAGAGGTGACTATCTGTGAGCAACAGTATGGTTTCATGATGAGAAAGAGCACCACATAGGCATTATTTACTTGAAAATGTTAATGGAAAAGTACAGCGAAGGTCAAAAGGAGTTGTCTTGTGTGTTTGTGGATTTAGAGAAAGAGTATGACAGGGTTCAGAGAGAGGAGTTTTGGTATTGTATGAGGAAATCAGGTGTGTCAGAGAAGTATGTGAGGGTGCAGGACATGTATGAGAACAGTGTGACAGCAGTGAAGTGTGCAGAAAGTCTGGTTCAAGGTGGAGGTTGGATTGTATTAGGGATCAGCTCTGAGCTCTTTCCTGTTTGCAGTGGTGATGGACAGGTTGACGGACGAGGTCAGACAGGAGTCTCCATGAACTATGATGTTTGCAGATAATATTGTTATTTGGGGTGAGTAGGGAGCAGGTTGAGAAGAGCCTGAAGAGGTGGATGTACATGCTGGAGAGAAGGGGAATAAAAGTCAGTAGGAGTAAGACAGAGTACATGTGTGTGAATGAGAGGAAGGGAAGTGGAGTGGTGCGAAGAGAAGAGGTGTTGAAGGTGGATGAGTTTGGGTACCTGGGGTCAACAGTGCAAATTAATGGAGAGTGTGTTAGAGAAGAAAAGGGTGCAGGCAGGGTGTAGTGTGTAGGGAACAGTGGCAGGAGTGATTTGTGATAGAAGGGTATCTGTGAGAATGAAAGGGAAAGTCTATAGGACTGTGGTGAGGCCTGCTATGTTGTATGGTTTAGAGAGAGTGGTATTGACTAAAAGACAGGCTGTGGAGTTGGAGGTAGCAGAGCTGAAGATACTGAGATTTTCATTCTACCTGAACCCACCTTCCAGTGATAGGACATTTTGGAACATGTAACAGACTGGTGTCTCTTGTGCCCTGTTTGATTGTTCAAACAATTAATAGATTAGACTGTCTATTCTGGGAATAAAAAAGGATAAAAAGGGAAAAAAAATTAGACCACTAAGAAGACCAGAGAGCTGTCTGTCGGAGAAAATAAAGGGAAATCAAACAACAATTTGGAATGTCTGAACAAGAAAGCGTCAAACAAACCAGATATCAAATAGCCAATACCATCCCTATAGGGAAGCATGGTGGTGGCAGCATCATGCTTTGGAGATGTTTTTAAGCAGCAGTAACTGGGAGACTAGACAGGTTTGAGGGAAAGATAAATGCAGAAACGTGTTCTGGACCGTGACGGTTTATATTCCAACAGGACAAAGACCCTAAGCACACAGCCAAAATAACAAAGAAGTGGCTAGTGGACAGCTCTGTGAATGTCCTTGAGTGGCCCAGCCAAAGCCCAGACTTAAACCTTACTAAAACATCTCTGAAGAGATGTAAAAATAGATGTGCAGACTCTCCACATCCAACCTGATGGAGCTTCAATAGGTTCTGCAATGAAGAATAAGAAAAACTTGAGGCTGTAATTCATGCCAACTGTACTTTAACAAGGTATTGAGCAAAGGCTGTGAATATTTATGTGCATGTGATTTTAAATGTTTTTTATGTTTAATAAATTTGCAAAGATTTCAAACACACTTCTTTCACGTTATCATTAAGGGGGATTGTTTGTAGAATTTTAAAGAGAATAATTAATTGTATCCATTTAGGAATAAGTCTGTAACATAAAATGTGGAAAAAGTGAAGCGCTGTGAATACTTTCCGGATGCACTGTACCTTTGGGATGAACTAGAACACTTACTAAACCCCAGGCCTCCTCACCCTACATTAGTTCCTGACTTGACATAATGCCCTTGTGGCTGAATGTTGTGTTATGTAGCTCTATGTTATTTTATGTAGCACCAGGGTCCTGAAAATACGGTCTAATTTTACTGTGTACTGCGTCAGCTATATATGGCTGAAATGAAAAAAAAGCTTTTTGAATTGACTTAAAAAATATTCCCAGGTTATTATAACAGCAAAAGAGGACTAAATGTGAAATGTGATGTTATGAAAAGCACATTCCAATCTTATAGTCCAGAAACTTTTTTCCATATAATGTATTTAGTAGATAATGAAAGCTGATGAATACGTTGAAGGGAAATCTATGGCAGATGATGAAAATCTGTAGGTTTTGCCCAGGCTTCTACACAAATGTGGTTGGTGTTAGTTGGCACATTTAAATGCAAATTTTAAAGTAACTGTTCATTCTAAAATTTGCATTACAATTTTTGTTGTCACAACTTGTCTGGCACCAGTATACAATGGAAGAAACAGGACATCAATTAAATGATACGGAAACAGACAAATTATATTTGTAATTATATATAACAGGACAATCTAATTATGTACATTTTTAATAAGATCCTTGGGTTATTGAATGTTGTGTACCCTGATCTTTGAAAAGTAGTAAATTTCCCTCTCTTTGTTCTGCTTGTAGCTTGTCTATAGAGACAATCCGGCTTATTTGGCTGCTTAGCGTAGCAATCAAAAGTGGCTAATAGGGCTAAGGTCTAAGGGCACTGGTTGCTTACAAGAAAGGGTCTCTTAAAACTTTTGTTATAGGCATTATATTCAGGCTTTGAAGTGTCTTGAGCTTAGTGCTTTTATTTTAGTCACCTTGTTGACAAGTCTCTACCTCCTTCTTCACCTCTATAGGCAGTATTGTTCTTGGGCAGTCTGTGCACCACCTTCACTTCAGTGCAAGCGCTCTCATTTGCCTTTGTTCCCTAAGCCCTTTGACCTTTCTGACAAATCTGCAGGCAAAGCCCCTTCACTTTTTAATCCCCTTTTCCTGCAGTCCAACAGAGAAAACCGACTGCAATGGTATCCCAATCCTTAAATTCTTAGAACCCGTCAGTGGGTCTCAAATTTGCCACTTCTCAACTACAAACCCTTTTCTACTGGATTCATAATTAAGCTGTTATTACAACATGCTGTAAAATATGCATTACCATGTTCATTATCAAGTGCATACTTTTCATGTTCCACCACAAAAAAGAAGAACAAAGTTGATTAACAAGAGCTGATGTGCTTAATGTGTGTACATTGAACAGGGTTTTAGTAATGAACAGCTGTGAACTGACAAACTGAGGTCAGAGAGAGAGAGAGAGAGAGAGAGAGCAAGGAAGTGATGAAAGTGGCAGGCTCATAGTTCGATCTGACAGAACACAGTGTCTTATTTCCACAATATGCAGAATACAAAATATGCAGTCATCACTGTGTTCAGAGCACAAAGCAAAACCCACCAATTACAGAATTACCCAAATAATAAATAAAAGATAGAATAGATAAAGAAATTGGATAGCATTACTGCCATTTTTCACATCCATGGTAGATATGAATGTCTGCTATGTACTTTGAACTCTCTGACACACTCTTTATATGAAATCCACTAAAATACAAATCGTTAGGTTTATAGGCACCGTTCCAATCACATAAAAATTATATGCTAACCTTCAACCCTATTGGCAACTGTTCAATGACTAACACAACAATATCCAATCCAAATTGAAAATTATATATTTATTGTGATCAAGTCTTGGAACAAAATACACAAACATTTTATCTAAAATAATTAGTGCAGTACTGTATAGAGCAGGAGCAGGTGGTTAGATATGAAGCTTGTGGAACAAGCAATGCTCATTAACATAAATCAAGGCAATGCTCATTAACCTAAATCAGTGATTTACTTATTTAAAACACGTAATGCATTCATTTTTAAAATTTTTTATTAGCGCATGCCAAACCAAAAAAAAACAAAAAACAAGCAGCTAAACAACACTTTTCAGTAAAGACTAACCACAAGTTCTTTTCCCTTTAATGCAAGGGTGAGTTATGAAGCATTTCCAGTGTAATTCTACACAATGCTTTATGTTAACCAGTCAGTAATATAATAGGGGACATAGTATTTAATCCCCATGATTAAAATTACAATTATCAAAAAACATAAAAAATATAATAGGGAGGAGCAAACAAAAAAATCTCTGGGACTGGTCAGATTTTCTGTGGAAGCAGTCAAGATCTTTTTAAAAATAATTTAATGTACAGTAATGTTCAGTAATTATCATGGTGGTTTCATTAAAAAAACTGCCGTGAAAAATAGAAAACCACGATAGACAGGTGACACCGCAAAAATGCTATTTTATGTATACTGTACTGTATTAACATTTTACTTAATTTTACAATTAATAATTATATCTTTATTAATAAATGTCACTATATCAACATAAAACTCCATAAAAACAATTCCCTATACGTTTTTTGGTCTATTGTGATATCCACGAGTGACCAGGAAAATCAGCCGAAAAAATTAGTTTTGTGGCAAATGTAATTCACCTGATATAGGGAATGTAGTTAATTTCTTTTTTTTTTTTACTAAAGTATGTTTATGTCAGGTGGAAGAACGTGCCGGAAACCGAAGTGAAATCCACAAAGGTCTTTAATGAAGCACAAAAGGGAAAGGCAGAAAACGGCAAACCGAAACGAAACACCAGGTTTACTAATCCTGGTGAAAGCTATGACCAGACAGTTCCAAAGAACTAAACAGAGTCCCGTAAACAAAGATAAACCAAACCAGTAATGCACGTAGCTTGGGTAGTCCGACAATGTTCCTTAGCCTAAGCTGTAGAACGGACAATTATCTAGTGGGGGAACAGAGGTTATGTAGCGTGGAGGCTGATTTGTGCCAGGTGTAGGTGATTAGTAGGTAGGAGAGCTGCTTGGAGTGACATGTGGGTTAGGTAAAGGTGTGGCTGGTGGATCCCTGACAGTACCCCCTCCCCCAGGGGCAGCTCCTGACGCCCTGAACCTGTGCCTGGGCCGGCCCCGACCCTGGGGCGCAGGACGAAGCGGATGGGTGGCGTGGAACTCCTCCAGGAGTGCTGGATCCAATATGTTCTGTCTCGCCACCCATGATTGTTCCTCGGGGCCATAGCCCTCCCAGTCCACCAGATACTCCAGGCCTCTGCCCTGACGACGCGAGTCCAGCACCTCTCGCACCGAGTAGACCGAGGGCGGGTCCAACACTTCCGGTGGAGGAGGCCTAGCCTCACTGGAGCATTAAGCGGCCGCTGGGGTGTATGGCTTGAAGGTGGGGTGAATCCGATACTGCAGGGGAAGTTCCAGCCAATAAGCCGCCTCATTGATCTGCCACTCAATTCTGAAAGGCCCGAAGTACCGGGGGCTCAGTTTCCTGCAGGGGAGCCGCAACCGGAGGTCCTTGGTGGACAGCCAGACCCAGTCTCCGGGCCTGTTAGATGGGCCTCCAACCTCCATGCATCCGCATGTTGCCGAGTCTCTCTCAATGCCCTGCGCAGTTCAGTGTGTGCAGCCTCCCATTTCCGGACACTCTCCCGGAACCAGTGGTCCACTGCGGGCACGTTGGTCCCCAGACCAAGGAAACAGCGGGGGTTGAAATCCCAACACACATTGGAAAGGTGTGAGCCCAGTGTTGTCCTGGCGCAATGAGTTCTGCCCATAGTCAGCCCAGGGCAGAAACCGGCTCCACTCAGACTGGTCCTGATGGCTATATGTTTTCAAGTACCTCCCCAGTTCCTGTATCTTCCGCTCGGTCTGGCCATTTGATTGAGGGTGGTAACCGGACGATAGATTGTCTGTGACTCCCAGTAGCTGGAAAAACGCTCTCCAGACATGTGAGGTGAACTGAGAGCCCTGGTCTGACACCATCTCCTGCGGGAGACCGAAGTTGTGGAAGACATGATGGAAGAGTGCTTCTGCTGTTTCCAGAGCCATGGGGAGGCCTCGGAGAGGGACAAATCATAGGCTTTGGAGAACCAATCCACGACCACCAGAATGCAGGTGTAGCCTTCCGACCGCGGCAAGTCCGTCACGAAGTCAATGCCGATGTGCGACCACGGCCGTTGGGGAGTAGGCAGGGGGATGAGTTTGCCCACTGGTAAGTGCTGGGAGTCTTTGAGATGGCACAGATGTTGCAGCCCCGGACGAATTCCGCCACTGTGTTACTCATCCCTGGCCACCAGTATTACCTCTGAACCAGATGCAGGGTCTGCCTTCTACCCGGGTGCCCAGAGCTGGGGACTTCATGTATCGCCCTTAGTAGGCTTGTCGACACTCTTAAGGAACGAAGGTACGGTCCTCCAGACAACCAGGGGGTGCAGGGTCTCCCCACATGGCCGCGCAGATGTCCTCGTCCAACTCCCTTATAATCGGACTCAGGATAAGCGTAGGAGGCAGAATGGGCTCTGGCTCGGCAGGTTCTTCAAGCCCATAAACCCTGGAGAGTGCATCGGCCTTACCATTCTTCGATCCTGACTGGTAGGTGATACTGAACTTAAATTGGGTAAAGAATAGAGCCCATCGTGCCTGACGGGGGTTTAGGCTTGGCCTCACAGAGTTACTGGAGGTTCTTGTGATCCGTGATGACAGTAAATGGATGCATGGCCCCCTCCAGCCAATGTCTCCACTCTTCCAGGGCCAGCTTGATGGCTAGGAGCTCTCTGTTGCAGATATCGTAGTTTTGTTCGGCCGAGGACAGCTTCTTTGAGAAATAGGCGAGGGGTGATGTCGAGGTGGATTCCCCGACTGCTGGGAGAGGGTGGCCCCTACGTCTGTGGACGACGCATCCACCTCGACTACGAATGGGAGCTAGGGGCCAGGATAGTGGAGAAGCGGAGCAGCACAGAACCGTTTGCGCAGCTCGTTGAAGGCTTCCTGTGCCTCTGGGGTCCAGGAGAGAGCCTTGGTTTTTCCTCGCAGGAGGGACATGAGTGGCTGAAGGCACGCAATGTCCTCTCTCTCCACAGTAGAGACATGCCCTGGCCGCCCACCGGCGCTCCCTTTCCTGCTGAGACAGCCGCTGTTAGCCGAGTTGCATGGTTTCAGGTTCAGGAGCTGATGACACTGCCAAGGTTTGAGCTGGTTCAACCTCTGGGGTCCTGCAGGCCGCCAGGTGTTGGGAGACAGGTATGGATCTCTGAATGAAAGCTTTCAGCCCCAGAGTGTCGGCATACATGGCCATTGCCAGCCGGAGCGCCTGATTCAACCCCATGCGATATGTTCCCAGTGGCGCTGTTTCATTCCAACCACTGGTCGCCACCAGAGTGAGGAAACGGAGGCTGTAATCCGAAATGCTGTCCTTTCCCTGGCGGAGGTTGAGAAGCTGATCGGCGGTTGAGGTGTCCCCAGGGGCAGTGCCAAATACCTCGGTGAAGTGTCTCATGAAGTGAGAAATGAAAAGTGAAAAGTGAAGCAAATGCCTCCTGGAGCACAGCGGCGAGCTTCTTCACGAACTCGGACGAGGCAGTGGGCTGTGGATCCAGGCCGAGGTAACGCGGTTTTTCTTTCTCCCGTTTTCTGGTGCCCCTCGGTTTGTGTTGGTCCGTTCTTCTGTCAGGCGGAAAAACGTGCCGGAAACCAAAGTGAAATCCACAAAGGTCTTTAATGAAGCACAAAAGGGCAAGGCAGAAAACGGCAAACCGAAACGAAACACCAGGTTTACTAACCCTGGTGAAAGCTATGACCAGACAGTTTAAAAACTAAACCCGTAAACAAAGATAAACCGTAGTCCGACAATGTTCCTTAGCCTAAGCTGTAAAACAATGAGCTGGTGGGGAAACGGAGGTTATGTAGCATGGAGGCTGATGAATGCCAGATGTAGGTGATTAGTAGGTAGGAGAGCTGCTTGGAGTGACATGTGGGTTAGGTGAAGGTGTGGCTGGTGGATCCCTGACAGGTTAAAACAAGAGTATAAAGGATTAAGGTTTTATTTCAGTATAAATAACACCTCATTATTATAATAGTAACTTTTTTGTTGCTTTGGCTCTAGGACCTTATAATTAACTGAGTAATGAGTAAAATGTTTATGGGGCAGTGGCTTTTAGAACAATAATTACATAAGGTTGAACAGAGTTTGGTCTGTGACTTGGGTTTAGTAGGTACTCTATAAGGCTAAAAGACTAATGATCTACACTCTTCTGGAAATACTCTCTACAAAATTTTGAACCTTGGCTGTGGGGATATTTGTATGACATTTTGTATGACATCCATATAACATTCTAGACAATTCTGTGTTTCTGACTTTTTAGCCAGTTAGGGAAAGGCCCACATATGGCTATAGAGTTTATGATAGTTGTAAGGGGAAATATAACTGTCTTATGTTATGCATATGTTTAAATTTCTTTATCTTCCCAATAAATCTTAATTTCTTTCCACCCACAATTAAGAGAATCGCAATTTCCCATTCACATACTATTTAAATGTTTAGGCTGCTAAATTTTTTATTGTAATTTTCTCAATTAAGTAGTGTTGATGCCTCAGGGTCCATAGTTTGATCCTGTTCTCAATTTACTGGCAGTATAGGATTTTGATTGTTTCTGATTCTTTTGTTTCCTCCCACCTCCCACAAATACAATGTATTATTACTTTATTAGATATTTTAGTTCAAATGCATAATATTTAACACTTTTTACCCCTCACCCTATATTAACTGACAAAATTAAAGCATTTAATCAGGCTAGTGTTGTGTGTATATATATATATATATATATATATATATATATATATATATATATATATATATATATATATATATATATATTGCTGTACTGCTGAGTCCTATTAAGACTGTGAAGCCTGTTTAAAGGGAAAGTGGGGGCTGATGTATAGGGGAGCAGGGAGGGACAAAGGCAGAGAGGAGGTGGGACCCACAGGCTGAAAAAAGCCGTATGTGTATAAAAGTGTGCCTTTTATTTCAGAACATGCTTGCTGAGGCTTGCTTGGTTCATATGAAACCCAGCCTCTAAATAGGGAGGTAAAGTTCTCCTGCAGATATCTTTATATCTGTGTATATATATATATATATAGTTTGTGTGTAGCACTTCTCTGTTTTGCACTCTCTCACTGTCTTCCTCATCTTTTTTACATCCTGCTGAGTGGCAGGATATATGGGCAGTGGATTCATCTAAAAAGGGACAAACATATGAAAAAGGAAATACAAAACAGTGTCTGAAGAGGTTTTTCTTCCTTGCCTCTTCCTCTGAGGAAGAAACTTCAAACCAGAAGGTGTGAAATTTGAGGAAGAATGCGAGGGAACAAGCCCACATAGTCTACACTTTTTTGGTCAGTATTTTGGTTGATTTAAGGGGGGTTGAAAGGAAAAGAAACTCTGCTTGTTTGACAGATGGACTTTGTAGAGTTATTACACTGTTGTCTATATTTTGTTAAAAAAGGGTAATAGCTTGAGTGGGTGTATTCATGAACATGCTGGGAACATTTACACCAGAAACAGATTCTGTGCTTGAGACATCTTTGGACTATGCTATGTTCTTTGATGTGTCTGTGTGAATAAATTATTTTAAATTAATGATAATTCCAGATATATTCTGGATGATTTATATATTTTGTGTTGGCCGATGTTGTAGAAATTGCACTTTATTTTAGCTACAGTTTTTTTTTTTTGTTCCTTTGAAATGTCATAGTTTGAAGGGTACACAGATCCTGATTTTACACAAACACTTTGATACATAAACATCCATTATGGTAAACCTCTTGTTCTTTACCTTATTGTGATGAGCTCAGATAATGAATCTGGGCGTTCAGACTTTGCGGCCTAACCCAAGCCATAGAACAATATGGAGGAAGTCCTTGCATGTGTAGTTGCTGATTAATTAATTCCGTTTGTGCATTATGTTCTGTGTTGTTTAGTTTAGTTTGATTGCATTAGTTTAGTTTGATTGCATTAGTAATCATTTTGCATTAGTAATCAATTGTTTTTAGTGTGAGTATTTTATCAAGATTTTCAAAAGAACTTCATTAAAATTGGGATTTTATATACAATTGGGACCATAAAAATTTAGATAATAACACAGTTTTTAAGTTTGCCTCTATACACCACTACAAAGGATTTAAAATATATAAATTCTAGTACAGCTAGGAATTTTGGAATTTCGGCTATTTTCCAGTATAGTCCCTCCATTTCCACATTCTCACATAAGTATTATCATGTATTTTCATGACAAATCATTGCCATGAAAGGTCTGAAGTTGATTCAAAGTGTGCATTTGTATTTGCTAGCTGTAAATGGGAAATCTCATTATACTTTCCAAACAAGTGTTAATGCAAATGAAAAATAAAACAAAAACAGCATTTATCAGAGAAGTTTTGACAGATCAACATTGTTGTACTTTCTTAAAAAGAATGACTATAATGGTGAGCTTGGCAAAAACAGCACAACCTGGAAAACCAAAGAAAAAAGTTAAGTGAATAATTGCAGAATTCTTTTCCAGGTGAAGAAAAAAAATCTTCACAACATTTGGATAAAGTCAAGAACACCCACAAGGCAGTTTGAGTAACAATGTCATTGTTTACACCAAGAGACTCCTTAATGAATTTAAATAAAGTTTTCCTAAAAAAGCAAGCAAGAAATCACAAATTCTTATTAAAAAAATAAAATAAAGTGACAGCACGATGTAGATCAGTTAAAAGATAAATACAGAAAGAGGTGAGAAAATCATGACGAGTTCTAACTATTTGAGGTGTCACAAGAAAGCCTCATCTTACTTGAACAGAGACTACACATGGAACATGAAAACTAGATAACAGGTGGTATTTAGATTCAAGTTTGGTAAATGGTTCAAGTTTGGTGGCCACACACACTTTACATACATGACATCAAATGTAGTAAAATAAATTTTTTCTTAGTTTATTGTCCAGCAATAATTTATGGATGTGGTGAGGAAGACATGCAGGTAGCTGGTTTGAAAGAGGCAGATATAGAGGACAGGGGGGTATGGAGATGGATGATCCGAAGTGGCAACCCCTAATAGGAGAAGCCGAAAGAAGAAGAAGTTTGTTATCCAGCAGTGACGTGATGGACAGTGAATGTACACACTCATTATAAAAATATAATGTTCTTAAATTATAATAGACATATACTAAATACAGTAAACCAATATATATTTTTAAATGCTGCACATTGTATTGAGATATGATACAGTGTGCAAATAATTTAATACAGTAGTGGAAATTAGTGCTGTTTCGTGTATTAGTGTCTGTGAGTGTCTCTTTTCAGTTTCTCTGTTGATCTTCAGGATTCACTTGCACTTCCCTGTTGAGAACACTGAGAAGAGACTATGGTTATTTTTTTCTTATTCTCCTGGTACTTGTTCTGCATCACCTGGTATACATGTATGTGGTACAGGGAAGAAAAGTCCTTGTGGACAAAAAGAAACATCCACTCTGGAATGTTTCTTTTGGTCCTGGGCCATGTTACTTTCGTATTGATGCTTCCTGTGAGATGGCTCTCCATAGCTCCTGTGTAGAACATCTCAGAACCCTGTGAGATCCAAACTGTTTGTGTGTTGACTAGGAGAGGTCTTCTATGAAATCCTCAAGGTATTTGAAGCTGCTCATGTTCTCAACTTTGACCCCAATGATCATCAGGAGGCTGTAGTTCCTCACTTGCTTCCTCCTGCAATCTATAAATGTGCTGTATAGAATCCATTAGTGTAACACTGTGTGGAAATTATTTTTTTTATTATTTTTTTTATTTTTTCATTGTTGATGCTGATCATCTGTGGACCTGTTGAACTGGCATGCAAATTGTTATTTGTCTAAGCAGCTCAGGACGGAGTATAGACGTGGGTATTGACCATTTTTTAGGCACTTGCGTGAAAAGTGATTGCTACAGTCATTTAGAGAAGCAGGATAAGTGTTTTGGGAACATGAATGAAAGTGGATGACATAAAGCATGTTGCTATTTGGCTTGTATACAGGTGTTTTAGATGATTGTGTAAGCAGTCTTCTTGTAATAAAGAAAGGATTGCTGTAGCCACCTGAAAGCCTCCTTCCAGGGTCATTTTTCTGAAACTGTTAATTTAAGGTACATCACTAGCTTTGATATTCTATAGGTAAAAGTGGAGGTTAGCAGCCAAGTATATGGTTTTGTATATATATAAACCATAGGAGGAGGGAGACAAGTTACTTGGGGGAAAATGTTGCTTGTCTCTCACATTCTCTGGCTGTGGGCTGATATTAGGCTGATTGAATTTTTTTTTCATAAGAGTACATCATACTTAAGTCAGGTTTAACTGCCAAACACCTAGAGAATTCCAAGTATATGGGAAAGTCTGGCACTTGTCGGAAAGTCTTTTGATTGCTCAGTTACTACCACAATGGTAGTGATGTGAGCAGGAATGTTAAAGAAACAGAAGTGGAAATAATTTGCCTGAGGGTCAGGACTCACCATGGGCACAAACTGACCATGAATTTGCTTAATACTGTACTTGCATGAAGTTAGTGGCAGAAAAATCATGGCTTGGGGTTACATCCAGTATGGGGGTGTGCGAGAGACCTGCAGGGTGGAAGGCAACATCAATAGTCTAAAATACCAAGAAATCTTAGCTACCTCATATTCCCAAACATAAAAGAGGCAAAATTCTGCAGCAGGATGGTGCTTCATCGCATACTTCCATCTCCACATCAAAGTTCCTCAAGGCAAAGAAGATCAAGATGCTTCAGGATTGGCCAGCCCAGTCACCAGACATAAACATCATTGAGCATATGTGGGGTAGGATGAAAGAGGAAGCATGGAAGACGAAACCAAAGAATATTGATGAACTCTGGGAGGCATGCAAGACTGCTTTCTTTGCTATTCCTGATGACTTCATCAATAAATTGTATGAATCCTTGCCAAACCGCATGGATGCAGTCCTTCAAGCTCATGGAAGTCATACAAGATATTAAATTTGGGTCTCACAGCACCACTACTTAATTTGCTGACATATTTTTGTATTTGCAGTAAATTTGTTCAATTTCTGTATAGGCCACAAAACTTTTGTCTTGCCAAAATTTGACCTTTCTGTCTTGATTAAATTATAAATCTTTTTTCAGTGAAACTAATTTATTTCAGTCCATTGAACATCATTTGGGAGGGTTTTAGCTTTTCATATGAGCTATTTCTCACACCAATTGATTAATTAAAAGTCAGGTTAATAGCAGGTGTTTCTACAAAATAGATAAGCGACAAGACTTTTGTCAGGGACTGTACACTATATAGTATGTAAATATCTATGTCATCCATACAATCCGATCCACACTTATTTGAACAGTATAAAACAAAGTAAAACAGAACAGTATAAAATAAAGTTCAAACTTTATTTTTACAGGTTTCAATCTATCAATTATTAATACAATCATTACAAAGATCATTTTTAATACTTGGAGACAAATCTGTTGTAACTAGTGGCTGCCTGAACTCTGAAACTCCTGGACATCACCCCATACTAAGGATCCTTGACATTCTTTATTATCCAATTGTACTATGAAGAACTTTATGATCAATCTTGTAATATTTTACTTAATGTGATCAGCTCTATACACCCCCCCTTTCTGTTATTTTTCATTATTTTGCATTGTACAGCTTTGGTGCCAAACTAGGCAGGTTTTTAAAATGATTTTTATTAAAGTCTAATCTGTTTTATCTGTTAAATGTTGAGTGTTTCTTATAGTTTGCTTTATGCAGTAAATCCTCTGTATTCACATTCATTTGGACATTTATTATTATTATTATTATTATTATTATTATTCCCACCTCCTCAATAGGGCTGATGACTTGGTTAGATGTTATGAAGGTTTTTTTTCTGTGTTCATCGACTTTAGTTGTCTTCTTAGGCCTTTGGGTGTTGATGAGCTTGTCAGCTCCTTTTAAGAATGTACCAAATATCTCAAAAATAGAATGTATCTATGTCTGTTTTTTTTTTCAGTTTTTTGTTTTTTTGTTTTTTGTTTTCAGCCTAATGATGGCCTCCTTCACTTGCATTTACACCAGTTTTTCTTTTTTTAGCATATTAAGGGTTTTCATAAACATCTATCAAATTTAAATTCAACACTTGATAGCCTTTAATCTCCTTTGACATGGAATAATATGAAAACTCCGTATCATGCATTGCATTTCTTATCAACATTGAGGCACTATTAAAAAATTGTCTGTAATTCTAAAACAGTCTACATGATTATAACATGCTTAATTTTTAAATCCATTGTTGTCGTGTACAGTGGCACGATTACAAAGTTTTTGCCACAATTTAAATTCTTATGGACCCAACTGCATGTGGGTCTTCAATTAATTTTTGCCAAAAGAAGCTAAAGAGTCACTTAGGTTGGAGGTAATGTTACCAATTGCCAGTGCCAGTGATGGCACAGTGGATAAGGTTCGGGGTTACTGATTGGAGATTCAGGGGTTTAAGGCTCAGCCAAACTACCATTGTTTGGCCCTTAACCTTCTCTGCTCCAGGGGTGCTCTTTCATGCCTCTGTGCTCTGACACCAGCTTCCTAGCATGCTGGGATAATGTTCAAGAATGTATGTCAATGTACCTGTGACAAGAAAAAGCCTCTCTCAGTTGAGGGTTGTCCATCAGGACTTTAAGCTTTAGGCTGAGTTTGGGAAGACTTACAATGACACTATTCTCATGTAGGTGTGCAGTGGTGTGTTTCATTAGGCCAATGGTATTTTAATTTCATTATTTCAAGTAATCGCTTTAGGCCAGTTCACTAATCATTATTTTTTTATGTTGTTTATCATTGTTGTAAAAATAATGCATATATAAATTCAAATAATAATAATTATACTTAATAAAATATAGCACTAGTCAATACATTTAACAATATCAGAATTGTTTTTGTCATAAACTGAAAGATAATAAACTATTTATTATAGCTATTATAGTATCTGCTTTAAGGCTTGTAGAGCTGCTGTCCTGGTTTTGTATCCTGTGTGGCCTGATGAATGGAGTCTGCTTGGTTTTAAAACACTAGAGAAATGATTTACAGCTCTGCTAAATGATCTCCCAATTGAAAAAATCAGCACTGCTTTAACAAGTTTGTCTATTGAGATGGCAGATAGCATCATTAACCAGCTGTATCTGGGTTATTTTGTAGGAACAGTGAGGTATAGAAGCTCCGTATATACACTCC
Source organism: Silurus meridionalis (assembly GCF_014805685.1). Taxonomy (NCBI): domain Eukaryota; kingdom Metazoa; phylum Chordata; class Actinopteri; order Siluriformes; family Siluridae; genus Silurus; species Silurus meridionalis. Next base: position 8,173,263 of record NC_060895.1, on the reverse strand, counting down.
ATGTACATGGTACATTTATTTTGGGTTAACATCACAGTCCCTATTCCCTGTTGATGGAACATACATAACAAAATATGTGGCCTTCTATTCTTAAAGACAAAGATTGTCAGCTGCCTCATGCTCTCCTTTAAAATGATTGGAATTGAGGTGTTAATATCATAGTTTGTTTTTACCTGCAACCCTAAAGGGAAATGCAAAATGTATCAGTAACCATTTTGAAGCTTCACTGATCTCTTCATGATTGCCTACAGCAGGGTACATACTTTTTTTTTTTTTGTTCTATTTATTTGAAGCTTGATGGCTTCTCTGCAGTGGTTGGAGTTGTGTACATTGCTCTTGTCTGGCATTTGTTTTACATTTTCCCTGTTTGCACTGTATCTGGTCATGTAACTAGAGTCCCTAAATTGTTTTTTATAGTGTAACTTTATCTAATAGGCACTGCATTTGCTATCTTGTATAAAATGTTTGTGATCACATATTATGAGATTATGGGGATTCTGAGAATTAAGAGAAAGATTTAACAGGAAATGTAGGATATTACACAATATTTGACCCTTAGTTAATAGTTTTCATTATATGCACACCATAGTCTAGTTACCGATAAACATTTCATGCATTATCGTCTGTTATTTCAGATTGTCACCACTATACATGGTGATGTATTATTAAAAACAACATAAGGTCATCATTCTAAAGTATGCTAGATGAAATAGACCTTTTAGCTGATCTAGCACGACAGTATCAGGGTTTACACAATTATCTCAATGACGTCAGTCTTGTGTTTTGAATATGGGGTGATGAGGTTCAGTTGTTATGCTAAAAGCATACAATGTGAGGGCACAAAGCCCTGTAGGAAGGCAGACCTTTCCTATGTGCCTGGTATTAGGCTTACTAAGTTGCTTCCTTTCTCACACTAGTAAAATGATGTAATCTCACTGAAAAGCAATATTAGTTTTGACCTCTTTGTTCCGTCACAGCTTCCATGTGTCCCAATGATGGATTTAAAAGCGAAATAGTAAAACGGCTAATAAAAATGAGCATAAGCAGGAAATACGGTTATTGTTCTGTGTACACAGTACTGCAGAGACCAATATGTGCAGCTCACAGATTATTTGATTTTGATAGATTCTCACCAGTTACTACAGCTTGTTAAATAAATATAAAGGGTTTTTAATCTCTAGATATAAGGCCCATACTTCTTAGATATTATTTAAACCCTGTTTTTTTTTACCTTTTTATAATCCATGCAAAAGGCATAGAAATTTAAGTATAATCTTAAGAACAAGCTCAAGAAGTGAAAATTCATTGCACAAAGCAGCTGGAGGAAGTATCCATTAGCACACTTAAACTTTGGCATGTCACATGTTTTAAATAGCGTCTTTGAAAACATCTAATTAAGTTTCACCTTGCTGGCCTGTTGAACAGTCTGTGCTCTGTGGGCATTTAGTTGCCTTTCAATTATATCTTGATAAATAGTTAAATTCGATGGGAGCTGCTGTAATCATTCCCACCAGGTTTCAGTTGAGACAAATGGTTGACATTGCTATTAGTCTGTTTAAGAGTGCCTTTAACTACCACTGCTGTCTCTCTGTGGGGTGAAGGGAACAGCAGATATTCACTGGTTGCTTCTTTATGGGATAGCACTGCTGGAATAGATTTATAGAGATGATAAAAGCTGTGCAGGGCAATAATGACAGAGGAGGATGCTCTGGGCCATTATAATGCACTGCAAAGCGCGCGCAAGAGAGAGAGAGAGAGAGAAAGTGTGTGTGCGAGAGAGAGAGAGAGAGAGAGAGAGAGAGAGAGAAAGAGAGAGAGTGAGGAACAGACACAGAAAGAAGAATCCTTAAATCTGTTTAATGATGCTCTATATATAGCTTTTATGGGAGAAGTAGTTCATCACCATGCTACTGTTACAGATTTCATTTTCACAGAGCTTACTACAGGCATTTGCAATCACGCAGGCTTGTTTTAGACGTTCAGAGTGATACTCCCTGCCTAGAAAAGCCATTCACTTTTCTCGGGCTCAGATAACATCAGCCATTCATCACTGTAGTATAAGGGAGTAAAACCTTCTGGTCTGACAAGCTGGAGGAAAAAACAGGAGAGGGTATAATAGCAGGAGAATACAATAATGGCCTGTCAGGCTACAGATTGATGCTGCTTTTTGCGCTAGATCCTAAAAGACTAACAATGATAAAATATCACATCGCATATCTCCAGTGACTAGTCTTAGTTGTCTTGTTACCTATATATATATATATATATATATATATATATATATATATATATATATATATATATATATATATATATATAGGCTTAAGTTGTTTCTTATACTCTACAGTCTTGTTCACTTTCTAATATCACATATTCTTGAATGTGGCCTGGACGATATTTTTTTTAAGAAAATGTTCAAGATATCAGGACATCAGTGGTTAAAGTGTGAATAAAACTTCACAGTGTGTGCAGTTATAAGAAAAAGAAGGCGTTGTGATACAGAATAGATAAAATAGATTAAATTCAATATTTTCCAAAGAATTCTACAACAATACCCCAATAATGACAACAAGGATGAAGTTTGTTTGAAATCTTGTTAATACAGTGAGGAAAATAAGTATTTGAACACCCTGCTATTTTGCAAGTTCTCCCACTTAGAAATCATGGAGGGGTCTGAAATTGTCTTCGTAGGTGCATGTCCACTGTGAGAGACATAATCTAAAAAAAAAATCCAGAAATCACAATATATGATTTTTAAACTATTTATTTGTACGATACAGCTGCAAATAAGTATTTGAACACCTGTCTATCAGCTAGAATTCTGACCCTCAAAGACCTGTTAGTCTGCCTTTAACATGTCCACCTCCACTACATTTATTATCCTAAATTAGATGCACCTGTTTGAGGTCATTAGCTGCATAAAGACACCTGTCAACCCCAGACAATCAGTAAGAATCCAACTACTAACATGGCCAAGACCAAAGAGCTGTCCAAAGACACTAAAGACAAAATTGTACACCTCCACAAGGCTGGAAAGGGCTACAGGAAATTGCCAAGCAGCTTGGTGAAAAAAGGTCCCCTGTTGGAGCAATCATTAGAAAATGGAAGAAGCTAAACATGACTGTCAATCTCCCACGTACTGGGGCTCTATGCAAGATCTCACCTCATGGGGTCTCAATGATCCTAAGGAAGGTGAGAAATCAGCCCAGAACTACACGGGAGGAGCTGGTCAATGACCGGAAAAGAGCTGGGACCACTGTTTCCAAGGTTACTGTTGGTAATACACTAAGACGTCATGGTTTGAAATCATGCATGGCACGGAAGGTTCCCCTGCTTAAACCAGCACATGTCCAGGCACGTCTTAAGTTTGCCAATGACCATTTGGATGATCCAGAGGAGTCATGGGAGAAAGTCATGTGGTCAGATAAGACCAAAATAGAACTTTTGGGTCATAATTCCACTAAGCGTGTTTGGAGGAAGAAGAATGATGAGTACCATCCCAAGAACACCATCCCTACTGTGAAGCATGGGGGTGGTAGCATCATGCTTTGGGGTTGTTTTTCTGCACATGGGACAGGGCGACTGCACTGTATTAAGGAGAGGATGACCGGGGCCATGTATTGCGAGATTTTGGGGAACAACCTCCTTCCCTCAGTTAGAGCATTGAAGATGGGTCGAGGCTGGGTCTTCCAACATGACAATGACCCAAAGCACACAGCCAGGATAACCAAGGAGTGGCTCTGTAAGAAGCATATCAAGGTTCTGGTGGCCTAGCCAGTCTCAGACCTAAACCCAATAGAGAATCTTTGGAGGGAGCTCAAACTCTGTGTTTCTCAGCGACAGGCCAGAAACCTGACTGATCTAGAGAAGATCTGTGTGGAGGAGTGGGCCAAAATCCCTCCTGCAGTGTGTGCAAACCTGGTGAAAAACTACAGGAAACGTTTGACCTCTGTAATTGCAAACAAAGGCTACTGTACCAAATATTAACATTGACTTTCTCAGGTGTTCAAATACTTATTTGCAGCTGTATCATACAAATAAATAGTTAAAAAAATCATACATTGTGATTTCTGGATTTTTTTTTTTTTAGATTATGTCTCTCACAGTGGACATGCACCTACGATGACAATTTCAGACCCCTCCATGATTTCTAAGTGGGAGAACTTGCAAAATAGCAGGGTGTTCAAATACTTATTTTCCTCACTGTATATAAAAAAATATATAAAATGAAATAAAAATAATTACACTAATTACAGCCTTAAGTCTTCTTTGCAAAACCTCTCAGTCTCCACTAGGTTTGATGTGGAGAGTCAGTGCACAGCCATTTTCAGATCTCTCCAGAAATGTACAATCAGGTTTATGTCTGGGGTCTGGCTGGGCCACTCAAAGACATTCACAGAGTCGTCTTCTAGCCACTCCTTTGTTATCTTGGCTGTGTTCTTAGGGTCTTAGGGTCCTGGTAAAAGATGCCCAATTGCTTCAGTCTGAGTTCCAGAGCGCTCTGGAGCAGGTTTTCATCAATTATGTCTCTACATTGTTGCATTCATCTTTCCCTTGATCCTAACTAGTCTCCTAGATCCTGCTGCTGAAAAACATTCCCAAAGCATGATGCTGCCACCACTACGCTTTACTGTAGGGATGGTATAGACCAGGTGATGAGGGGTGCCTGGTTTTCTCCAGACATGCCTCTTGGCATTCAGGCTAAAGAGTTCAGTCTTTGTTTTTAATGGTCTGAGAGTCCTTCAGGTGCCAGGCAACTGTCATGTGCCTTTTACAGAGGAGTAGCTTCTGTCTGGCCCCTCTATACATGATTGGTGTAGTGCTGCAGAGAAAGTTGTTCTTCTGAAAGGTTATCCTTTCTCCACAGAGGTCCTTCTCCCCCATTGCTCATTTTGGCTCAACCCCGTTAAGGCTAGTGAGGCCAATAGCATTAGCGGTCTATAGGACCTCTATAGGAGCTCTTGCACCTGGCTGCCCGGGATGTCTTCCACGTCTAGCTCTTAATACCTCCATGGTGTGCAGGCTTCCAGTGGCCTGAACTGCTGAGGCATACATATACGGCTTTCCGCTCATCCCCCAGCCAAGCTAGATCCAGCTTATCGACGGCACATGTCACAATCTCTATGAGCTCCTCAAACTTGGGCTTGCTAACCGCTAGCCTTCTTTGATGCCCTGAATTATTATTTTTATTATTTTGACAAACAATAGACATAAATACACACAGAGCGCTTCATGGACAAACAAAAGCTGGCGCTGGCTTCACTCCACTGCTTTTTTTATAGCTTCCTAATCATGATGTCAACCCGCCAGTCTTCCATTGGACAGATTACACACGTGATCCAGAGCATGGACAACTCGGAAACGTTCCCAAAACGTTGCGACGCAGCTTGAATTCCTGAAAAGGAAACTTCTTTTATATCATTATGGGGTACTGTTTGTAGAATCTTAAAAAAAATTATTTATTTAATCTATTTGGAAATAAGGCTGTAACATAAACAAATGTATAAAAAGTAAAGCGCTGTGAATACTTTCCGGATGCATTGTATAAAAACAATCGTTACAAAGCCAAAACACTACATTTTCATTAACTTATTACATCATTAAATCTTTATGTGGCTGTCAGGTTCATTTGTTACATGTGCTGTTACTTTTTTTGTATTAATGACAAGCATTGTCTCTTTCCATGCACAGTTGGATCTAAGTGACATGATTGGGGAGCATTTGTAACTGCACAGAAAGCGGCAAGTCAGGTCAGTGCAAGTAGTTCCATTACTTTTCCTTTCTGTTTCTAGTCCCAGCAACAGGCCAGAAGCCCTGCACATGGACTTCTGATGAATGGGGTCAATCTGAGGGCTGCCTACAGATTAGCTGCTGGGGCAATAAATGACTTAATGTAAGGCAAGCTTTAGACCAAAGAGCAGGGTGAATCTTGTTTGGAAAACAGTGTCCTTCAGGATGGGTTGAGCCAATATCCAAGTGCCTATTGTGTCTTCAGGGTGATATTTAGCTTATCCATGGCAACAGACCAAAAAGTGTATCTTGCAATATTTTTTAAGTTTTTTTTTTTTTTTTATAAAACAGTTTTATGCTTAAAAATCTAATACAATTTGTTGCTTGGTCAAAGACAAATAAATGGAGCTTTTTCCTAATGACAATGCATCGAAATCTTAAATGCAGTTTAACTTCAAACAAGAGTTGTTTTTCCATGATTAATTCCATAACTCATTTCTTCTATTGAAAGGGCGAACAAATTTCAATCAGAAGTGGGAAATCCTGTGCGCGATTAGAAGATTGCAGGCACGCTTTGCTATGTGTTCTATCATTCTCTCATTTGCACTCAGCCCTCATTCAGTTCCAGCATTTCTTTATGGTTATTCATATGTAGATGGGGGTCAGGAGATGAGGTAGTTCTCACGTTCAACTTGAAACCCTGGCCTTTGTGTGGCTAAAGCTCAGGCCATAGCACCAAAGCCAGAAGTGAAATTAAGATCCGCTGAATGCCCCAGCAGGGAGGGGAGAAGTGGGGAGAGGAGCAGTGCAGGGAGGATACGCAGCTGCTGATGTTGGATAAATGTGAGATGCCCACTGTGGCATTCCATGCCCTCCTGAGGGAGCAGCCAAATGAGGCATTGCTTAGTCTGCCTTTCATCTTAATACAGGCCCATTCCTCTCTCAACAGTCAATGTTCACTGCATCTTCTGAACGCCCTCATTTACCAAACAGTCTCAAACCATTTTCAAGACTCTAATTACGGCTTTACCTTGGAACCTTTTTCTTGCACCTGCAATTCATGTGTGGAAAAACTAATTGACAGTCATTGTGTCAGCATACCTCACTGCCTTTAGTTAATATGTGGCATATGTGTATATTTTTCATCATTAAATTATTAAGTTAATTATCTATCCTAACAGGTAAATAATAGCTCCAATATGTGCCATTGTGTCATATGTGACATTGACTAGGTTAGGAGAGGCTGGTTATAGGTGAGTTAACTAGTTAAGTGCATAAATATCTTTACCCCAGATAAAAGAATGTGTTTATGCGTTCCATGTGTTGGCCATAATCATTGTTCACTTCACCTAAAGTCTCTAACTTGCATCTTTATCAAACCATCAGCATGTTGTTCGGACTACATTTTGCTTATGAGCAGTGCTGTTCTATCATTGCATGTAAAAGTTAGGATTTGATTCGGAACATAGTCTTGCAGGCTAATTACTCTGTCAATAACAAATCATGGTGCTCATTAAGTATCATACCAAATAACATCCACACCAAATATTTACTGTTATTTTGTGCAATTTATTTTCAAGGATGTTTTTCTTTCTCTGGTTGAATAACCAAAGCTGCATATTTCAGGTGTTTATAGAGTTATAACACAGTATTTTTGGGTTATCACACTACCACTCAATTGACATCTGTATATTTAAGGTCTATGTGTGCAGGTAAAACATGTGTCAATAATTTGAGCTGTTCTTTACAGCTTCAACTGTAAATGCAGCAGTGTGTTTATATCTCCTCCAATACTAGCTGACAATTATGGATAATTTACAGGAAATGTATCGTAATTGCACAGTACATGTGTATGTTTATTATTCGTTTCTCCTGCGACTGTGGTATATAAATTACAGGTAAAGGTTAGCAGAGTTTAGCTTTTGGTTACTTGAGCTTCATGATGAAAGGAGTAGATATATAGACTGGAGGCTGCTACATAATCTATTTTCTCTCAGCACAGATTTTCCATGTAATGTAGTGTGTATCAGACTTATTTTCTTTATTCCCTCTTGGTGGTTTACTCAAAAAAGTCAATTTATTCTGTGAAAAGGCCAGTTGGTATTTGTATTAAGGTTTTGAAAATGAAGTCATTTGAGAAATACTTTCCAAACCTTGACTGAACTGTTGGTCTATGGAAGGGAAGAGTATAGCTCTGTTTATGTCTTTTTAATCATCACCTCTAGAACCCTGGAATGCTGTGGGAAGTCCCTCCTCAGATATCAGCTTCCAGTCTTAAGACCTGGCATTAAGCCCTGAATGTAAAGTCTTAGCTGTGTTAGCATAACACTGATAAATAGCTTGGAAGTCTAAAACCACAGATGCACGTTCATTCTCATGTTTTCTTATTTGGAGGGAGTGGATAAAGTACACAGCAGATTGGATAGATGAAAAGAAATCTTGGTTGAAAAAGAGAGCCAAAGAAAGACAGAACAAACCATTTTATAAAATATAAATGCATATATAAAATATGGAAAACATGATGTATGATTTTTATTATTAACCAGTTCAATATAACTGCTGAGATAATATTCAAACAGGTTGTTTGTGAACTAAAGAGGCATAGGACCGTAGATAGAGGAACTAGAAGGAAACATCTTTGGTATTTGTTAGACAAATGAACAGAGAAAGAATATGAATATATATGTATGCATACTTTATATACGTACATATTGCGATATAGACAATGTGTGTTCGTGAGGTGCCTGAAACAAATTATTCTGTTTTGTTTGATTTATGGGTGTGTTTACCCATTTTCCCTTCTTTTCTTTTTTCCTTTTTTTTCTCTCTTTCCCCACAAAAAATTTGGCTCAAAATTATGCCTATGATATGATTTATGGTTAAAGTGTATGTATGTATGTATGTAATTATGAAACTGTTTAGATGTCTGCATACTTTCTATGTGTGCTGGAAATGTTTTTCTCTCTCAGAATTGTAAAATGTACATAAATATTCTGTAAATGAAGTTCAATTACTCGAAAAAGTACACGTGTATTTTATGCTGGTTCTTAGAAAGTCCAGTAAATAAGAACTTTTAAAAAAACTTTTTAAAAATGTGTAACTTAAATTAAAAACAACACACATTTATTCACAACATTCGTTCTTTACTACAATATAAAACGTCTCTAGGTTATGTATGTAACCCTAGTTCCCTGAGGGAACGAGACGCTGCTTCGGAACGGGACTGCATTGTCCATGCTCTGAATAATGAGTGTAATCAGTCAAAATTGAAGGCAGGCTGTCACCAGCTGGGTGACGTCACGACCAGGAAGTGTAAAACACACATGGAGAGAAGCCGGCTTCAGCTTCTGTAAACAAGAAGAAAGCACGGAAGGGACCCCAGAGGCGTGGCATAGAGACCCGCGTCTCGTTCCCCCAAGGAACTAGGGTTACATATGTAAACTAGAGATGTTCCCTTTCAGGAACTCGAGCTGCGTCGGAACGCTTTGGGAACGAGAATCCAATACCACCACATTGACCAGTCCCTGACTAGTGTGAAGGAGCACAGCTAGGTCAAAGGACAGAAGTGCCAGGGGTGGCACAGAGGTCAAGGTTGTAAAACCTGAAAAAGGTGAGAAGGGTGGATCAGCCCGCAGCGTCGCAGAGGTCTTGGAGGGACACTCTGGAGGACCTAGCCTTAGAGGCTGCCAAACTCCGGGTCAAGTGTGCTCTGACCTTAAATTATCCATCTGCTGAGCATCTGCTTATGAGCAGGAAGGCCTCTCCTCTGAGGATCTGATCTGAGACACAATCTGCTTGAGGGTCAGCATTTTTAACCGAAGCCTCATCAAAGAGCGTTTCAGACGATGTAGATCTGGGATAGGACGCAACCCACCATCCTTTTTTGGGAACTATGAAGTACCGACTGTAGAACCCGGGCTCTCTGTCTGATGGAGGGACCACCACGATGGCCTCCTTCCTCAGGAGAGTATCTAGTTCTTGTTCCATAACCAGAGCCTGCTCGCTCCCCACCAGAGTGGGACAGCGCCTGTTGAACCAGGGTGGATGAGACCCAAACTGAATCGTATAGCCTCGCTCTACAGTGTGCAGGACCCACTGGGACATGTCTGGCAGAGCTTTCCAGGCTGCCAGGTGCTCCCTTAGGGGTATCAGTTTCTCAAAACTGACCGCCAGTGTGTCTAGAGCCAGGGCGGTGCCTTTAGAGACGAGACCTCCTGGTCCGCAGCAATTTGGTTTTGGGTCGAAACCAAAGAGGGAGCTCGTTGGAGCTGGCCGTGCCCTGAAGCACATTTCTTGGCAGGGTTAACAAACCAGGTCCCTGAAGGGGCTGGTCATCTGGTCACCCATACCCCCACCCACCCCCACCACCCCCGCGTCACGACACTCTGTCTTTTGCACTTGTCGGTAGGAAGTGCTGGGTTGCGGTTGGGGCTACGGCCGCCGAGCAGCCCCATGAGAGTGGCATGGGAGGTACCGCTGGAACACCGCCGATTGTCTCTTGGATTCCTGAAACCTCTCAACTACCTAAAAATGGCAAGCCCCAACGCGAAGGCTGTGACGCTGGGAGCAAAAAACGCTCGTCGAGCTTACCGGACGGAGGCTTTATGCTCACTGGCCGGCCAAGCTATATCTAGCTTCTGGACAGTGCGTGTCACAACCTCCAGGAGCTCCTCGCTATCGGGCCCATCTGAGGAAGAGAGGCAAAACTGGGCGCTCTCATGATGAGGAGAAGACACCGCCGAAAGGCGTGCTTCCGAAGCCGATTGAGAGCTGGTCCAAGCAGAGGAGGAAGGAGAAAGGGACAAACCCGTCTCCAACCCTTCTGCAAGGTCCATGAGTGAACCCCAGAAACCAAATCGCTGCTCTGCCTCAGCGAGAGCGGGACCAGAACCACGAGGAGTGGGGGCACCCTCCTCGAAGAGTGCCAGCTGGGAGCAGAGCAGCCGCATGGGTATCCGATATAGCGTGCTCCCAAACAAGTCACACAAAGTGTCAAAAAGAAAAGTGTGCTTGGTTTTCTTTGATGCCTTAATTATATATATATTTTTGACAGACAGACAGACAAACAAACATTGAATTTACACAGCACGCTTTATGAACAAACAGAAGCTAAATCCAGTTTCTCTCCATCTCCATTTCATCCAGTGACAGCCTGCCTTCAATTTTGACTGATTACACTCATTATTCAGAGCATGGACAACGCAATCGCATTCCCAAAGCGTTTCGAAGGAGCTTGAGTACCAAAAAAAATATTTGTAATCATTAAACAGATATATACAAAGCAGATATATACAAATATATACAGATTCACCTTTCTTGAGTTTCACTGTAGATGCTGAATATTTGTAGTGCTACTATATTATACTGTGTGACAGCAGCATGTAAATCATATTTAATCAATTGACTGCTAGCCCAGGAAAGTTCATGACATGATGAAACAATTTCTATCATATACTTTATATGGCTAATAGCAACTATACCTTATATGGCTAATAGTAACATATGGGTAAGATGGCAACTAGCTATCTCACCCATATGTGGGTCTTATACAAACTATTGCCACAAGATGGAAGCACACAATTGTACAGGATGCCTTAGTGTGCTGTAGCATTACATCTTCCCCTCATTGGAACTAAGAAACCCAAACCTGTTCAAGCACAACAGATTCCTTATGCAAGTTCCCTAAATACATATTTTGGAGAAGAACTCAAGTGGCTTGCACAGAGCCCTGTCCTGAACACCATTTGGGTGATTTGAAATGAACACTGAATTGGAATAAAGACCATCTGTCAGGCCTACTTATCAAACATCTGTGCATGATCTCACCAATAATTTTGCTGTGTTCCAGAATCTAGGGGAAAGTCATTCCAGAATAATTGAGGTTATTGTAATTGCACAGAATAAATTAAATGGAATGTTCAAAAAGCGCATATGAGTGTGATGATCAGGTGTCCACAAACCTTTGGCCCATAAGTATAAGTCTCCTAAAGGTTTACACAGGGGTTGCCAACTGGCAGACTATGGTCCGAATGCGGACCAAAAGATAAATATACGCCAAGCGCTTTTACTATTTTCTAATAAAATCTCATTTATATCAGGCACATCAACATCAGCTCAGTAGAGCCGTTTGGACCCTACAGTGCCACAGGTCGCTACTACAGTTACTATGCTCACTGTTGGTACGATTAGACGTGTAGTTGCACGTGCAGTGAAGGCAGCAGAGAGCGATCTGATTAAACTTTCACTGAGTGAAAAAACAATGACAAAGTTGATAAAAAAAAAAAACGAGATGCTTCCTTTAGATACATTTAGCACCGCTGCGGCAGGGAACCAACCCCAGCCACTCTTAGTGCCGGTCCCAAGCACGGATAGATGGGGAGGGTTGCGTTAGGAAGGGCATCCAGCGTAAAAACGTGTTAAATCGAACATGCAGATCATGAATACGGATGATCCACTGTGGCGACCCCTAATGGGAGAAGCCAAAAGAAAGTTTAGTTAGGTAGAGACAAATAGTGTGTAGTTAAAATGTCATATGAGATTTCCATTTGTTTCGTTTTTTTGAACCAGTGAGGTATGCGTTCATTACTTCCATAATCTCAGTTCAGCAGAAACAAAAGCACTTTAGCTTTTTATTTTTTTTTCCTTTTATTTATTTATTTATTTTTTTTTATAATGTGTCATTAAAAATGTTGTCTACACTCATTTCTTTAGTCTGGCAAAAAGCATCAGTTCATGTTTATTAGGTACCGTACTATAAGCCGCTACTTTTCCCCCACGCTTTGAACCCCGCGGCTTAAACAATAAGGCAGATAATTTATGGACTTTTCCTGGGGTTTCCCGGTTTCACAAGCTCCAAGCCAAAAAACTGAGCCCCGTAACATTGGACCAATGAAATTGCCGAACGGGTTCAGGTGAACCAATGAAACTCTTTATATTAAATCAGATGTGCTCCCACTGAATCGGGCCGCACCACATCATAAATATGGATGAGGTTCTTTTGACGTTTGACCTGCCTCTCACTCAGACTGTCAACAGGAAATGCGAATCATTCATGCTGAAAACAACCGGGCATGAAAAAACACACTTCACATGTGTTCTGAGCTGCACGGCATCGGAGAAAAGCTTCACCGATGGTGATTTTTAAATGCATGACAATGCCAAAAGATAAACTCTCGAGAGCAATTGTTGTGAAAAGAAGGAGGAAGACAGTGAACAATTACTTTCTTGGTAGGCTACTTTTTAGATACAAGCTGTGTAACAGGCACTGTCTTTCATTTAAGCCTGTGTAAGGTTCATTAGTTTTAATGTAGGCACCTGAGGCTTATAGACAGGTGCTGCATATTTATGTTCAATCTTTGTAAAATTCAGTGTGTGCGGCTTATATTTGGGTGCGTTTATTAGTCCGGAAATTATGGTATATAATTGTCTGGACCTCAGCTGGTGAGGAGAGTTAATTTACTTGACCTCAAGCAATTTTATTTGAAGACCCCTGGTTTACTTAAATAAAGCCTTAAAGTATGATAATAACCATAAGTGAAACATTTAGAGATTCTATTTCATCTTAGGCCATTTGCCAAATTTTGCTTTGTATTGGTAGGATTCAGTCACAGTGACGTCTGATTTTCACAGGCTGCCACACACTGTTTTGGTTTATTGTGAGCTTGCGTACTAACTCGAAGTGTAAAAACACATTTGTCAAAATTGCAACAACAAGACTGCACTAACCTCAGTTTATACCCAGTTGTCTTACAATGCAAAGAAAGATGATTGCCTAGCATTTTCAGTACCTCTTCTGCAAACTGTAAACTTTTGCAGCCATCATTTGCAAGTATGACTAAAATCATTCCCTACTGAATTACCTCCCACTTACATGCCACAGATTCATAGACAGATGTGACACACTTGACAAGTCTTTATTGGTCTCTTCTCTGCCTGGACAGAGCTGGGATGGCAGACTGTTGTGACTAGCTAAAGCCCATGGGGTAAATAGGAAAGTCATTATATAGGAGCACATACTGTGTCTTTTGGTCAGAGGACAAGTATACCAAGCATCAGCAGAAACTCCTTTTTTCTCTTCATGTAGTGTGGGTCAAAGGGCCACCGTTTCTCCATTTGAGACAGCAATTTAATTTTCTTGCTCACTGTATGGAGCAAACAGGGGCTTAAAGTGGTGGTATATGGCTTTCTGAACATTAATAGCTTTTGGGCAGGATGCTTGGCTCTGATGGAGGACCATTTATTTATTCTTTTTTCTCCCACTAGCCCCAGAAACTTGGCCATGCTCCAGTCATCACAGATCTTGTTTGTTTTGTCATGGGGTGTGATGGCTGAATATGTCTCAGAGGGATCTGAGGAATGACTGCAACTCTCCCTAAGGCTGGGCCCCTCCACAGCTGCTCTCAACACTATGCCATACCACAACTCAGCTGCACGTGGATACATTCCTCAAACTGGCCCACCACAGTGTTACACAATTATTTTTTCGGAATTAATTTTTTTCTTTATTTTTTAATAGGACATTATCAGCATATGAGCATGCACGTTTGAACTCATGTATATCTAAGCAAATAATTTTTAAAATATATATATTTAATGATATCAGAGTAGCTGTGTTTCCTCATGGCTCCAGGGTCCCTGGAATGATTCTGAACTTACAAGATTGTCTGCCTCACGTGTTCTCCCCTTGTTCCTATAGGTTTCATCTGGGTTTACAGTTTTTTTCTCCAAAACATGCTGGAAGCGGTTTTTGCTAATCTATATTTTTAGTGATGTGTGCGCATGGTGATTTTATCCAGGATGTAGTCCTACTTCATGCTACTTGTTTCTGACATATTCTCCAAATTCCCTGTAACTCTGAGCATTATGAATCAATTACTGAAGATATATATATAATTTAACAATATGTTGGAGGCTTGTCATCAGCATAGTAGGGTTTGAGTATTATTGTTATTCTGTATGTTTTCTGTATCCTGTAGCCTGTCAGCATTCACATAAGCATATACAGCTATAGCATTAGGCAGAAGATGGAAAGAGGGTAATATTATTTCTTTTTCCAGGTTGTTATATTTCACAGAGCCCATCCAGTTGCTTCTTATACTATTGCTCTTATGACGGGTAATTATTTTAGTCTGTGTAATAGTATTCTTTTATTTTGTCAACTTGTTCATCCCTCTCTTTTCTCCCACACTCCAACTCTCTTTTTATGCTTTCTGCCTCTGTGTGCATTCCCAAAAAACCTTTCTGATATTTGACCAGTATACGTTTTAATGAACAATGTAAGTTTTAAATATTGAATTATTGGTGGGCCTGTATTTTTTCTTTTTTCTATTAGTATGACCGTCTTTCTTCTTTGCTTTCTCCTCATCACTTTTTACTGCACTGTCTTATCAGAGCTGCAATAATTTGAACAGCAAATTTTAATTGTGTGGCAGCAAAGAAGATCAGGGCAATTGCTCCTACATGTGGAGTTGGGGACAGTAAATCATCAGATATGTTCATACTTCAGTGATCATATGCTTCATATACTCCATGTATCTGGAGGACTGGTTAAGCTTCTTCTTCAATTACAGGCTCATTTGACGGCACATTAAAATTTAACTCCACCTAAATATCACCTAGTCATGCTTTTCTATGTACATTAACTATGCAATCCATAAAATACATTTAAACATTGCTGTGCACTTGTGTAATATGCAACAGCTATTTGACAAAAAGAAATCAATATTGATGACAATTAGGAATACATTTGCAATTTGAACAGACTGTGTAATGACTGTAAAGTAGAGGAACTCTACATTAGACTATGCCTTTGTCTTTAATGTCTTGACATAACTTGTGTTTTCATATGAATAATATGTCTATTTCTTTTAATCCATTGTAATGAATGTGGGAAACCAGGTGGAACTGCAATGTCTAATATTAATTAACTGGATATAAGATATTTTCAGTTGCCACATCTTGCATCCATTTTCTATTTATTGCACATGGCTATATGTATCAATCATTCATACCAGAAAGTATTATGATATTTTGATAGACCAGTGGTGGGTTATCAAGGCCTTCTCTGCTGGCCTAGACTCTACCAGAATTTCTTATGACTAATAAGACTTGTTTTAGTATGTTTTAGTATATTTTAGTCTGTGAATATGTATTAAATTATTCCTAATAGTCTATTTTCTTCATATCATATTTCTCTTTTTGAAGTAGTGCTCCCAAGTGTAAGTTCAGATTTTAGCTGTCACATTACGTGTTGCTGGGGACAAAGGTATACTGAATATCTACCTTAAGCCCTTTACAGTCAGCACCTACAGGTTCTTTTTGTGTAAACTTTATGTTGCTTGAAGCTGTTGCTTTGACTAATCAGATTGCAAGTTGCTTACCCTCTAAAAGGCGGCCAATAACATCAGCATTTTCACATTTGTTGATTGGATGGTCAAAGTGCGCACTAGTCAGATCTCTCAAACCGAATCTGTTGCAAAATGCATAAGCTCAAATATATTCATGTAGATTTAATAGCTGTTTTTTATTCACAATGGCTGAAAGAGGAGAAGAAAATGAAACTGGACTAAACAGTTCAGCTTTTTCATGGACGGAAATACATGTTAAACAAAAATGCACAGAAATCACGGAGTAATTTTATGAGGTTAATATTGATGCTTCTGCTAGAGAGGATTAATGCTGTGTAGCTGTGGCTGCATTGAAAGGAGATTTTGTTAAATTGTGTTCATTAAATGCCAGTAATGACATTTATTCTCACTGCGGAAAATATTATTTTGTGATGCAACACTCTGTCATACTGCGTTTTTGTATATTGATGCTTTAGCATCATAATGATGGTATTAAGAGGTGGACTGAATCAGGTAGGACACCACTGATTGCACTGCTTGTCACTGTGATAGACTATTCATATACTATAAAGGTTTACCATTATACACATGTGGTATTAGAATATTTCCATTTCTACAGTAACAACAACCTCCACTCTCCTGGCAAGGATTGCCACTAGATTTGCTTTGTGCTTATTCAGATGCAAGAGCAATAGTGAAGCCTGGTGAGGAGTGTTGGGACATAGCCAGTGTTCTATAGGGTTATGGTCAGGGCTTTGATCAAGTTACTCAGGTTCTTCCACTTTAATTTTGTGCACAGGGGCCTTGGTTTGGGACATGAGTTTAGGCACCTTACTTCTAGTCAAGGAAATGATTAAAGTTAGAGTTAGAGGTGGGAAGTAACAAAGTACAAATACTTTGTTACTATACTTAGGTAGATTTTTCTGGTATCAGTACTTTACTTCACTATTTATTTTTTGGACAACTTTTTACCCATTAAATTTTAACACAAATATCTGTACTTTCTACTTCTTAAATTTTCAAAACAAGCTCATTACTTTAGTTTTAATCTGTTCCCTGACATGATCAATATTTTTTCTTCTCAGTGCGCCATTTTCAGCCCATTAACAGATTTCCTGTCAAGACGTAGGCTAGTTTTCAAAGATAACAATAAGGCAACAAGATGTATTGGGGTAATGAGAATTAGACAAAGGAAGTCAGCAATCTAAACATAATTGAGAATGTCTCCAGGTTACTTATGTAACCATGGAAACCCGAGGGAATGAGACGCTGCATCAAAAATGCTTTGGGCACGCTTCCGTGTTGTCCTCGGTCTGAATCACGTGTGTAATCAGTCACGACCAGGTAGCGTAAAAGCACATGGAGTAAAACCAGCGCTAGCTTCTGAGAAGGGAAGGAAGCACTGTAGGGATGCAGGCAGTGTGGTATGGAGATGCAGCATCTCGTTCCCTCTGGCAACCATGGTTACATACGTAACCTGGAGATGTTCAATTTCAGGAACTTGAGCTGTGTCAAAAATGCTTTAGGAACAAGAGTTCAATCAAGCCAGACTGACCAATCACTGCCTATTGTGGATGGGCACAGCTAGGGCGAAGGATAGAGGGGCCAGGAGTGGCACTGAGGTTGAAGCTATAGAACCTGACAAAGGTCAGTGCGGTGGACCAGCCCGTAGCATTGCAAATGTCTTGGAGGGGAACTCCGGAGGACAAAGCCTTAGAGTCAGCCACACGTTGAGTGGAGTGCGCTCTGACCCCAAAAGGAGCAGGAAGACCAGAGGACTTATTAGAGATAAAAATAGCATCCACAATTTATCTGATAAGCGTTTGCTTATTCGGAGCGAGACTTCTCGTCAGAGGGTCATAGCAGACAAATGGTACTTGCACTGGACACTGTCGAGTAAGTTTCTCCTGGTCTGGGACCTGAAATGTAGGAGAAGAGAATGCCTGAAGCATAACAGGTTGTGGGACAACCAAGGGGACCTTAGGAACATACCCTGATCTAGAGTAGAGATGGCCAAGAGGAACACAGTCTTAACTGTAAGGAACCTTAAAGGTAACTTGGTCAGAGGCTCAGAGGGAGGCACCGACAGGACCTCCAAGACGATGGCTATGTCCGGAGTAAAGAATGGTCTCTACCACCTCGGTAGAGAGGCTGGCAGCTAGAAGCTAGTAGCCCTTACTGGCCACAGCCACAGCTTCCACAACTCTGGATGGGGGTGTATTATAGTACACCCTGCCTGAGATAGAAGATCCCTCCTGAGAGGAATCTCCCAGGTAGGGTGTTTGAGAAGGGCTACCAGGTCCGCAAACCATTGCCTGTCTGGCCACGTGGGGCCACCAAGAGGAGATGCCAAAACTGGGGACCTCGGCCCTTCTCTGCAGAGGGCGTCTGCTCCCTCGTTTAAGTGGCCTGGAATATACGCTGCCTTCAAGGAGAGCAGCTTCCGTTAGGTCCACAGGAGGGTCTGACATGCCAGCTTGTACAAGAGGCGAGCTCGCAGACCCTCCTGGTGGTTGATATAAGGACCCACCAAAGTATTGTCTGTATGGACCAATACATGGTGATCTCTGTGGTCTGGGAGGAAATGCCTCAGAGCTTAAAGCATAGTCAGCATCTCTAGGCAATTGATGTGCCACAGCCGATGAAGCCCCCTTCCCCCCTCCGAGACCTTGAACAGAGCAGCCACTCATGACCGCTCCCCACCCCATGAGCGTCGTGTCTGTCATGAGTTATGCGATGCCCAGGAACTCCCAGTACGGGGCCCTGAGTCATACTTCACCTAAGTAAATAGTTCTTTGTGATGAAGAAAGCACACTCTTTTTTGGCGTTCAGCCTTAACCCCAGTTTCCTCATGTGGGCAAGAACAACATCTTGATGCCGGACCCCCAGCTGCTCTAATTGAATTAAATTACAATGCATCCACACACTTTGTGAAGGTGTGGACTGAGAGGGCAGGAACAAACGGAAGGACCCGGTATTGGTAAGCATCGGCCCCAAAAGCAAACCTAGGGAACTTCATGTGAGCTGGAAGGATGGATACATGAAGGTATGCATCCTTCAGATCTATGGTTACATACCAGTGATCGGACCTGATTTGTGACACGACCTGCTTCAAGGTCAGCATCTTAAACCTTAGTCTCAAAAGTGTGTGATTCAGCTGACGCAGTTCCAGTATAGGATAGGACACCATCCATCCATTATGGTAACTATGAATTACGGCATTAACAGCATCGCCGAACAGGCCATCAGCAACAGCGGGACGTCTCTAAGGGCTAGGTCACATGTAGCTCCCGCAGCAGATAGGCCTGCAGCACAGCCATGGTATGCAGACACCCTGCGGCTTGACCTGCTAAAGCATAAGCCTTGCCCACCAGCAATTTGAGAGATGACGCATCACCTGGTGAGGAACCCCTCGGTGTGAAAGGCAATTCTGCTGATCGGCCAGCCAATCTATTTCAAGCGTAGCAACGCTATTTGTCACTACTTCTAGGAGCTGCTTAAAAAGGATTGCCTGAGGGGTAGTCTCAGGAGGCTCGCAGACCTACACCCCCCTCCACCCCCCCTTTAGAGGAAGAGAGGCGGAGCTGAGTGCTCCTCTCAAAGGGAAGAAACCACCGAAACGTGTGCTTACGAACCTTGCAATCAGGTGCTGGACATGGCAGGATGTGGGAGGCAAAAGGGACGAGCCTGTCTCCAAGCCCTCTGCGAGGTCCATTTGTGAGATGCAGGTCCTTCAACACCGCTTTGCTTTGGCGAAAGCGGGGCCAGAACCAAAAGGAGCAGGAGCATTCTTCTCAAAGAGTGCTCTCCGGGAGCAAAGCATTCGCATTTTTATGCGAGCGCAATCTAAACAGTTGCCCCCTGTGCGTTCTGTGTCATTTTTTCCTCAGAACGGAGAAACAAACATTACTCTGTCTTTTTTGATCGTACAGATAAGAGCAATACATCATTCGAATCTGTAAAGGGTCTACTTTCTTTTGTACACACAAATAACAACAAAATGCTGTGCTTTTGTAAAATAAAGTAGTAAGACAGGGTGCATTTTCTGCCGTCTCTGTCATCTCTCTTCACAGACACACAGCTAAAACAACCTGAATCTCAGTAAACATTTGCCTCACAGACATAATAATATATTTATATAAAGCTTGAAAAGGTCTACTTTAAAATAAACCAATTCAGATCAAATACAAATATTCTCTGCTTATGTAATCTGTATGAAAGTTATAAGAGGTACAGTTTCTCCAGTATCAACTTATTAACCATCCGTTTGGAAACAGAGCAACGGTTCTGTTTGATGTCTGGATAATTACTTTTACATTTACAAGAATATTTTGTCTTCATGCTCTATGTTGAGTTTGGTTTCATGAATAATAAACATACATTGCGTAAAGCATCAATATTTGTCCATACCCATGTTGATTAGAGTATAAAATAAATTAGAAAGTATTAATTTAAGGTACATTTAAAACAGATACAAATGCATGCGTATGTTTGCGTATGTTTGCGTTAATTAATTGTGAGTTAACTTATGACAATCATGCAATTAATTACGATTAAATATTTCAATCTATTGATAGCCCTAATTTTAATATGACGTGGTGTCCAGTTACCAGCGTGACACTAAAAAAGGTAGTAGTAATGGCAAATTTTTATTTAAGTACATGTCATAGCCCAAACTTCTTTTATTTATCTTGAGTAAAAAAGTATAGTCAGTACTTTAACTTTTGCCTGAGTATTTTAAAACATGAGTATCTGTACTTCTACTTAAGTGAAGGATGTGTGTTCTTTTGCCACCTCTGGTTAAAGTACACTATAAAATCTTACAGTTGTGTTCTTCTAATGGTATGGCAACATTTTGATGAAGAACCACATATAGGTGTAATGCAGTGTACAACATTTGTGTCAAAACTTCATCTGCTTTTAGGTCACATTGAAATAAATTCCAAAAGAGTCAATTCACTTGTTCCAGACATTATAGTAAGAAATAAGAGTCAAGCCCAAATCTATGAAGTCAATTCCACACATACTGAAAATGAGATCGTGCGTCAAGCTAAATCAATTTAAGATTTCACCTAGCGAGAGTCAGCATATATTTATTTTGCCTTTATTTTGAATTTGTGTGATTGGAATTGAACAAATTCAGGCTAAAATTGCTAGAAAAATGTGATTAGAAAGGTGTATAGCGACTGAAATGAACTACGTTTTGCACCCTACGTTTTGCCCCTGAGTTACTTCGAAAGCTGAATCAACAGCATAATATTTACCAAAGACTGCGCTCCTCCTGTTATCTGGATCAGGTGTCTTTGTAAACCATAGACCCCTGTGCTTCTGTGGGGACATGTGCATGCAGATGTTCTCTGATCACCAAGGACACAGGTATCTACTCTGAAGTTAAGGCTTGGCTGTTTGGACTTATTGCTAGCTTTTGCTCTGTACAGTCGTCACTTTCTACATCCTGCTGGTTGACCGTACTATGGCACTGCTCCAGATTAAGGGTTATCAGTAAATGCTTGGCAAATCATCCAAAGTGAAAAAATAGCTTTCCTAGCAAAGGAGATTGCTGCAACTCTATCTTTCTCTCTATCTCTCTTTTCTCTCTCTCTCTCTCTCTCTCTCTCTCTCTCTCTCTCTCTCTCTCTCTCTCTCTCTCAGGCTCTCTCTACCATAAAGAGCTTACATAGGACTGTTTTACTGCAATCATCTGTCATCTAGAGAGATTAGCGCCGGAAACCAGGTGTAAAGCGAGTCCTGACTGGTGCTAGGATACAGTGGAACACTCTCTGATGTCGACCGAGCAGTGAAAGCGATGCTTCACTTAAAAGGCTGCTCTAGCCTTGTCATTTCTTGTTCAAAAAAGAGTAACCAAAGTGGATATTGGAAATCCAAGCCAGACATACTATACATTTTTTGTTATAGATTTTTGTTGTGTGTGAATCCAGAGAAATTGTATAATATCAAATTAGCCCTAGCAATTCTAGCACACTTTTTTTGTGACAAAGCACACTGAATTCCCCCCAAGGCTTGGAAATGTCATTTAAAAATGTATTTGTTTTTGTATGAATGATTGTCATTAATTTGCATTTAAAGATAGCTTATTTCAAATAGCCATCCTTCAACTAGGAATGCATTTAGATATTCAAATACCTGCTTAACTCCTTGAGGTACCAATATCTGAATGCTTAAATCACATTTTCTATATTTGCTACACCCAAACATGGGCTGCAGCCACCATGAACATAATCACAGCCACCCTAGTGGCCACCCGCTCAAATTTGCATTTTTAATAGATGAAAATAATTTCTCAAATATTGTTCTAGGTGAACCGGGATCATGTCTATACAATAATGTTTGGGCAGCAAAATAAAAATATCTATATTAATTTGAATTAAAATGTAAATCGTTTAGCAATTGCACATTATACATCATTGTGGTTTGGGTACTTACAATACTTAAAAAAAAAAAAACTTTTTAAGGTTGGATGAGGGCCATGTTGTTTGAATAATGATATTTTTTGTGCTACCACAGAGTAACTGCTGGCCCCTGGCTGCAGTTAAAAATCCATGGCTCTACCACTGCACCCAATGTCCAAAATAAGTCAGCCAAAAAATATTTAAAAAGCCACGTCTTGCAGTTTTTTATACTGAAAGTGCCATTATCATAGAGTGCCAGATAGACAAGTCATTCAGGACTTTGGTATTATAGGTAAAAAAGTATTATTACATTGAGGAAACACACTTTACTCAAATTGGTTATCCCCTTTATATTTACATTTTCATCAGATCCTGGACTGTTTTTTCTTTAAATGTTTTTCTGGTTTTCCGATTAAGGCCTACTGCAACTGCAAAATAACACTAGAATGTGACATTTCCTGAAGAAAATATGAGTGGTGCTCGACAACGGGTGTGCGTTGTTTTTTTTGTGCCAACTGTGTTTTCAGTGCTGACTGCGAGATGCGATCGTACTTCAAGAGACAAGCATTTTGATACCATGCATGCCCATTATTAGGGAGGCGGGACCAGTGACGTCACGTGAGGTTATTACATGTCCCAGCGTCCGACTTCCCTCGCCGTGCCATGTGTTTAGACGTGTAGAGTGCCTGTGTTGCTGGAGATTTGTTATTTTGCATTTTTTGCATGTTCCCACCTATTCGATATGGCACTCTGTGGGAGATTCCCCAGACCGTAGCAAACATTTTAAGGTCTTACACATCCGGGTCAGACCAAGTTTAGCGGGGTGGTAAGCTAAAAGGTTTGTGCGATGGGTGTGGCCTATAACATCGAGTGACTTTATTGATTGCAGGTGGGGTTAAACTCCCCCACTGTGCCGAGAATTTTGACATATCACATTACTATTTCTAAAGAACATTCGTTTTTTAGCCTATTTGGCCTATTGGTGAGGGCATGGCTTAATGTGACATTACGTAAGGTTACTGTATTACCCACAGTGCAGTGATATGTCACTTGTCCCCTTCCTCTTTTTACCCCTCCCACTTTTGTGTATTTATATAGGGGTGATTTATTGCCCCCTACCAATTGTTCCTGGGGTTATCGATGAATACGGGGTGTATTGGCAAGACCTGCTACCCACCCAAGAAAAGTGGATATGTCGTACGAGTGTGTGGGGCGAATGCGGGCTGAACAGTGGATTGGATTCCCCATTAATTTTCTACGGGGGCTGGAATTTCTGAGAATTTCAAAAATTTCGAGCAGGTGCTGGGCTTGCTTCACTATTCATTTTTTTATTGGGTGATTATTTACCCTTACCTACTGTTACCAGGGGTATAAATGAGAACGGGGCATATAGGCGAGATCTGCTTCCCACCTCGGAGGAGTGGATATGTTGTACTGGCTTGTCCAGATGCATGTGGGGAGTGAAGTCTGGGCCGTGTGGTCCGATCCAACAGACGAGCTCCTGTAGCTCAAATTGCTGAGGAAGTTAATTCTGTTGATGCTCGACTGGTCAGGACTGTTTTGGCAGCAAAAGGGGGACCAACACAATATTAGGCAGGTGGTCATAATGGTATGTCTGATCTGTAGCTGTAAAGTTCTGCATGATTGGTGTATGTCATGCCTTTTAACTTTGACCAGTAACATTTAATGTTGTGGAACATCTACGTTAGTTCACATTACTATTTATGTTCATATCCACTATAAATAGCGTTTCCCTCACCAGCTTCTTATGCAGCTTGTCAAGGTACAGAGAAACTATAAGCACTGAGTCCTCTGCACTGACAAACGCTGACTCTGGAATCTTCTTCCATAAATGTAAATAAAAGGTCTTCTTATGGAAATCTTCATTATGTTTATTATCATTTTTTTCGGTTAACTAGAATCAATTTAATCCATTTATAATAAGCTTGTGAATATGTAAATATACAGTATGTGTATATACTATTGCTATTAAAGTGGCAAAGTTGTTAAAAGATCTTGTATAAGAAAAGATCTTTAAATTAGACCAGAATTAGCAAAGGTGCATTATTATAAACAAAATTTAATCCAGAATGATATTATCTGCTCAATTCAGGATAATATCATCTAGAATTCATTGTCACTGTATTTTATGACATTTTTTGTTTTCTGAGCAGTTTGAATAAACTCCAGTGCATTTAGTTAATTAATTCTTCTTTATTATTGCTTTTTAATATATTTTTTATCAGATATTTTATCACAAGGAAAGAAGGAATTGAATTGTAAAAAGCAATTGTTATCTTTGCATATGCTGACATCCCTTCCCAGACACAAAAGGAAGTTCAGGGTCAGGGCACATGCTCAGTTTCTTGTGTGCCCTTTGGAGCATTTGGGGGTTAAGGTCTTTGTCAAAAGCCCAGCTGTTACTCTATGGATTTACCTGCGCCTCAGTCATTCCTCTTCCTTTGCAGCGTTTCTCCACTTTATTTTCATTATATACGGAAATGTTGCTTTGCTGACCCACATTACCAATTTTATACTTTTTCTGCCAAGTAGCTACACTTTAACAGTGTTTGTATAAATACCTATATAGGTAAGCTTGGTCATGTGTTGATTATTGTATTCCTCTGCACAGCCTGCTAAGCTGTTGTTAGGAGAGTTGTAAAAGCCACTGTATTTATTATCAGGTATTCCAAATAATTTTATTTCCTCTCCGTCCTCAGACTTTTTATTCTTTTTATTACATACTTTTGTGAGTAAAAATGGCAAATACTACCCTGCAGCAATGAAAAGCGCAGACAACGAACAAATTAAGATTTTGTAATGTTAACCTAAAGAGATGTATGTTTACGTTAATGTAGGGAAGTGGGCCGTGGGTGGGGGGTGTCAAGGCTATACTTTACTGTGTCATTATTTCAGAGTGGGGTGACAAATGCCTACCTAATGGTATGGGGTGTGTGTGTGTGTGTGTGTGTGTGTGTGTGTGTGTGTGTGTGTGTGTGTGTGTGATTATTTGCTTGTGTGTACAGAGTGGAGGCCCTAGTGTGTGATTGATGCTTGTGCACACTCTGCAGCAAACAGCCTGCCACAGTTTCAGACGTTCTTATTACTCATTCCCTCCACTGCTGGAGAAAAGCATCAGACCCTAAATGTAATCCTGCCCCAGCACTGCTGCAAACTCCAGTTTACACATTACACATGAACAGCAGACAGAGAAGTCTTAGTAATTGCTCTTGCTGGAAAAAGGATGTCATGTTCAAGCTGCATTCATCACACCATTCACTGGCAGGCTATTGTTGTCATGCTAATCACTGCAGGTATTACAATACAATTGGTCAAGGAAAGAAAAAAGACAAAAAAAACCATCATTTACATAACAGTAAAAAAACTGTTAAAAAGACAGACATTCACTTGAATGGAAGCAGCCACTAGATTATTTTATTCCCAAAATATTCATCTCTCTCTCTCTCTCTCTCTCTCTCTCTCTCTCGCTCTTTTTCTCTTTATATATATATATATATATATATATATATATATATATATATATATATATATATATATATATATATAAATCACTTACAATAGATTTTTTATAGCATTTAAAACTATTTAGAACCTGTGAACCCAAATGGCTTTCTAACAAAGTATTTATTTACATGAATTATCTCATTAAGAATCATAGGCTGCAAAGCACAGACAATTACTTGCTGAAAAAAATGACCCAGGCACAACACATCAAAACCTTCAAAGACCATAGCAGGTTATATTCGGGTCAGCCAGGAACATGAACTTGTAGTTACACTGGGCACATCTTCTCCAAAAGTAAACAATTTAAGATTGGAAAAATAGTTTATGTTTTTTTCCAGTTTGTTTGGGTTCAGTGAGTCTGTGCTCTGTCCTGTAATCTTGTACCATTTTGATGATTTGAATCTGAAGTGTTCTTTTGTTGTTATAGCAATACAGTAATCTCCTTTTTTCAGGTTGTTCATTCTGAGATGCTTTTCTCCTCACCACAGCTGTATAAAGTGTTTGTTTGAATTGTTGTATATAATAGGTGTCAGCATGAGGCAATTTGGCCATTTTCCTCAAACTTCTAGAATTAGAAACCCATTTTCACCCGCACTTCACCTGCTGTTTTTTGTTTTCCGCACCATTATGTGCAAACTTTATAGGGTGGATTTTATTTGTTTCTGAATGATTTTATGCTTTGACACACACTGCTGTCACTAGATTGATGGATTGTGTGTGTGTGTATATATATATATATATATATATATATATATATATATATATATATATATATATATATACGTTTTTAGTGTTAATACATACATTTTCTGTGTGTGCCATGTGGAAACCCAAATCTGAACTACATATATTTTTGCAGCATAGTTTCTGCAGGGGAAATGTTCCAGACACCTCCTATTTTTTTTTACTAAGTTACTAAATCTCACTAAAAACATTTCCTGCTGTTGTTCATTTGGTTTAAGTGCACTGAAAGTGCAACACGCACAGCCAATTTATCTGGCAGGTAAATTTTTCTGTTGATACTGCTTCCTCGGCACATTACAGAAACCAGTAATCATTTTAAACCCCAATCATTTGCATGACTAATCATTTCCTAATGATATGTTTGTAGAAACATGACAGAGAATGTTTTATGGGCTTTACAGAAGCAGTTCTGTCAACAAAACCCACTTTCAGTGTAATGTTTATGTGCTTTTCTTGCATATCTGTCCTGACTTATGTGTTGCAAGTGGGTTTCCTCTTGGCTTCCTGTCTCACCTCAACCGTTAATACCCCGGCAGCTCTCCATTCCTCTTCCATCTATCAGCACGCTGAACACGTGAGCCACTAACACAAACCCACTATTAGCACTGACTGGAATTCAGAAGAGAAGAGAATGGAAGAGAGAAGTGAGTTCCACTTTCTTTTTCTTTCTCCTGCTTTTGATGATATTCTTTGGCAAGCCTGAACGGATTGGTGCAAGAATTATTAATGAGCCAAAATGTCAGTACCAGAAAACTCCCTCAGATAATTTTTTAATTGGTGTGCTAGTGATGATGCCATCTCATATGCACTCAAAATGTAATGTATGAATATGAGGAAATAATTTATGAAAATAAGCACACATTATTATTAACATGAATGTATGAAGTACAGCCTTGAATGACACATCCGAACACACAGACACACACACACACACACACACACACACACACACACGCACATACAGACTCGCTGCCACTTCTTATACTTACTTTTCCACTTGCAGGTGCTGATGAGGATGAAGGGTGGGGGGAGTTATAAAGTCATTGTGCTGCAACTGTGTACAGAAGCAGGAGGGATTCATAAAGCCCAGTAGAGACAACAACCAAAAAAACCCCAGCTGCTGCCTCTGCATCAACCTGCTTCTCTTTCTGACAGCACAGCGAGTCCGGACCTGACCAAGCGGGAGCACGGCAGGAAACTTAGAAAGAGAAGAACCCAGAGAAAGAGCGGTAACAAGCAATGTAGGTTTCTCCCTGTTTGGAGCTACTGTCTAGCTTTAGCTATTTTTCCTCTCTTTTAAGAGTGCTCTCTCTCTCTCTCTCTCTCTCTCTCTCTCTCTCTCTCGCTATATCTCTTTCTGTAAAACTTCATGGATTAATACAAAAGAGAGAAGGCAGAAAAAAATGTTAAAATGAGACAAAAAGAAAAAAATTGAGAGACGGGACAAAAGGTGAGCGCGGTCTGTCGATCTTGCCCCCCATTTTCCATTCATCTTCTTTTTTTTTTGCCATCACTTGCCCCTTTTCTTCTTTTCTCGCGCTCTCGCTCCACACTCGCCTTTGTCCGCGTTTACTCCGTCTGTCTGCTTGGCTGAATGCGGGTGTCATGGTGAGGGAACCGAGGTTCCAGGCGTTGGGCTCGGAGCAGGGGTGCAGAGGGAGGAGGACATCCAATTTCAAAGCCATGGCTAGCTATTGTGTTAAAGCAGTCTGTCAATATGAGGGGGGAAAAAAGCCTGCCAGCCCAGGCCTCGGAGGAACCGTTGTGTCCGGCACAGTGAAGGACAAGATGGAAAGGGAGCAAGAGAGAGAGAGAGAGAGAGAGAGAGAGAGAGAGAGATGCTGTCCCGCTGAGGTGTCTCTTCTCCAGGGCTCCCTCTGCACTCTGCTTTCTGTCCTACTCTATCCCATCCATCAGTTATAGCTCTCTCTGCACTTCACTGATAAGTTCATTCAGCTGCTTGGCTTCAGGCGTGTAAGTGCTCTGTTGTAACGCACCTTAAACGTGTAAGTTTTTTTCTTTGCAATTTCCCCCGAACCACTTTAAGCATGGCACAATGATCTTATCTGCATTAAAAAATGTAACATTAAAAGCATATAAGCATATCATAATAATCAAGTCAGGTTAAGTTAAGTCAGAAGTGTTTACTGTGAAAGGAATTTGTGAATAGTGAAGTAAATAATGAATCCATATAAATATATATGTATTTATTTAATTTAATTTTTTTATTATTTATATATATATATATATATATATATATATATTATTATTTAATTTTTATTTTTTTATTTTGTTTTTAACAAAGAGGGTTCCACAAAAAGCACCAAAGAGACTGATAGTATTTGTAAGTTACTTGTGGCAGTAGTAAAATTGTTTAGTTTTTAAAGCATTAAACCTAGCTAGCACTGCTAACTAATACATACCTTATGTGTTTAAAATCTAAATATCAACAAAATGCCTATTAAAATAAATCATTTGTTTCCTTTCACTCAATAAATACACAGTATATTTAGCTATAATATTAAGTATCATGATTGAATCTTTAAGTGTGCACTTAACATGCTTAGTGTAACTAAACATGCAACCACTTGAACGCTTGCCAGTCCATTCTATCTAACACTGGTCAAATGGCAGCAAATGATCAGAAAAAAAAGAATGTAACAGAAATCCTGTACAACATTTAAAGGCTGAGAGGACTTCCTCTCTCCCCTCCTCCCCATTTCCTGTCCATGGCTGGACTTAGAATGACACTTGAGCACCTTCAGGGACTCAGATTAGACTCCGAGTGATACACAACTCCGGGTTTATGCAGCTGAGCTGAACTCACTGACTTCTGTCAGGAACAAAAGCCGTCTGGAATGTGTGTGAAAAGTGTTAATTGGATTAACACATTAAAGATTGCTGTTGTTTGAGTATTTCTCTCGCTTTTTTTTAATGCTCTTAATAAACAACTTTATTTAGGGATAAGTAGTGTGATTCATCTGTAGTGCTTATTTGTATTTCAGCAACTGCAAAATCCAAAAAGTCTTTATCTATAGAATACTAGCTAGAAGTGAGATAGTTATGACCAACTGAGAGGTTTTGGTTTGTATTTGTGTTTTTAAACTGTATTTAAACAATTTTCCAGTGGATAAATGAACTACAATCCTAAATTTACTTTCATTGTGTATTACTGTTCCTTACAGATCATATAATTCCATGAGTATGGTCTTGTTTTACATGCTTTATCACGTGTTCTGCATTTAATTAAAAGCCTAAAGCTTTTCACTAAATTGGATTAAAAGCAGAAAGTTGACAAATCTTAAGTAGATTAAGAAGTTTTTGAGGTTTAATTCAATTTTTCTTTTAAATTTAATTACATATTTTACACTCCCTTCCTAACCTGCTTTCTCGTTTTCCATGAGGTATTGTGTAGTTCTCCTGTTTAAACAGAAGGGGGAAGACACTGTACAGCTTTGCTTGAAAAACTCATTCGGCTGGCTTTAGTGTCGTACCTCAGTTCCTCCGTATTGTATATGTAACATTCGTTACACATTTATAATATCATATTTAAGATTGTATTAAGTATGATTGTCAAAACAACTATTGTACGGCTTTCGTGTAAATTTTGTTATGCACATTCTTGGCCAAGTCGCAATCAGTTGTGATTTTTACAGAAATATGAACAATATTCTTGTAAGTGTTTTCTGTGTCTATTTAAAACACTGTACAATTCGCACTTGATGAGTAAGTGAATTATACGTACTTATAGACACAATGTACATATGTATTACAAAAAATACAATAAGACGTTATATATTTGTCTTACATTGTCATATTTGTCTTGCATTTTTTTAATTGAATACCACAGGCATTTAAATCAGAGAATGGATGACATTTTTCAAAGCAGATCACAATCGATTATGTATTGTCATTCATAACCATAATAAATTATATTTATATAATAGTATATATAATGTAGTTGACATAAAATACTAATTCTGCCCTATTTATAATTTACTTTAAGCACATCTCAGTCTGAAATCTCAGACTAGGCTTTGACTATTTAGAGAACATTTGTATAACTAACATTGTTGGTTTATAAAATTTGAAAAATTCAGTTTTAAATTTGTGAGCATTGATCAGACCCTGATTTACAATCTGTATTAAAATATCTATTGGAATCTGTAAAAAAAAGAGAAATTGTTCCTTCCTGGAAAACTGGTCTGTCCGAGCCCCTCCTAATCTTTTAATATGTGCTGAACTTCCAGTCCTCCTCAGGAAAGTAAAGCTAACATCAGATTACATGATCTGTACTACTCATGCTCTTTTATAAAGGTAATATAAATAAAATGCGAGCCAAATCGCAAAAAAGATGAGGATAATGGTTGTTGACAGTGCGACTGGTATATTCTGTATTTACTCTCCTAACTAAATTTTCGTATGCGATCAAGCAGTGAATGAATAAGTGCAGAGATCTTGGTGTGGTATAGCAGGCCTCCAGACCGCATATGGTTTGTGTAGTGCGGCTTGGAGCTGATTTGTTTCCCTTCCTGTAAGGCCCTCAAGCACCCCCTTGCTGACTCCCCCTTTCTCCAAGCAGTGTAAACACACAGCTCCAGAGGAATGTTGGACTCTCTGACCTCACGGAAAGCACTCGGCTGTAGTTCACTCGGTTCAGCTTGGCCGCGCTGTGCTCGGGAAGAGAGAGCGCGCGCATCCAGCTCCGCTCCGGTACATTTCGTGTTCCTGCTCTCGCCACCACCGCCGCCATTGTACTCCTCTCATGCTATGTCTGTCTGTCTCTTCGGTGTGTCTCCCTCTCTTGTTCTCACTCTATCTACTCTCTTATTTATTCACAGTCAGTCCGTTCCTCGACCAACACTCTTACTTAGGTTTTAACGTAATACTCCAAATGCATTACATCCATGTTTCCCACAATGCCGTGCAATTAGACGCAATACGTGCAGGCATAAGGGTTCAGAACAGGCAGAATCTCTAAGTAGCTTTCCGGACAGTGGTCCACTGATAGGTGTGGATCGGCTAAAGATAGATCAAAGCAGACAGCATCTGTCAGTGTGTGTATAGGCAGCGTAAAATGAATGTTTGACCTCCTCCCGCCCGCGCCGGTCTGAGCTCTGCCATTTTTAGCGTGTGCAGAAGAATTGCGCTCATCCTCTCCACTCCCTAGTCTCTTGAACCTGCTCTTTCTCGAGGACAGGAGCAATTGCTAGTGTGGTTGAGAATTAAGTCTTTAACCTCACACACCCACCTGAAGTTAGCGGTGGCCCAGTTTTCCACCAGCCATCATCTTGTGTCTTACTTCCAGAGACCTGCATTTGTAATCAGATGTGCAGCTGTGTGGTAAAACAAGTCTGGAAGCATATTTTAGTGCTAGTTCAGTGATGCATTCTTGAAAACAGGACACACTAAGCGAGTAAGAGGGAGAGGCAGTAAATATATACCTTTGCTTTTACTGGAGCTCTTATTGTCATGCTGTTCCAGTCGCTTCGGTGCAGAAATAAGTCAGGGTAAGGTTGAAGGGGTTGGGTAGTTTGATGCCCGCTCCAGGAGCCCTAATTAAAGCAAAGGCAGCCACAGACATTTGGAAGGGGTGCAGATAGCACAGAGGAATTTCACCTGAACAAAGACGCCGCTTGTCCTGGCCGTTCACCAAGAGCTTGATCTGCACAAGCTGTAATTTTCAGGAGAAAGGGAACACTGTTTGACCAAAGGCCGGAGCCCTGAGCAGTCTCATCATTTAAGACATCTAAGAGCCTTTCAAATGAGCTCCAGCTCCTGCTTTTCCTCAACACTGACTGGACACTTTTATATGAAGTTGATTTGTTTGTTCTGGCCCTCTTTATATTATAATTATGGCTTTTGTCAGCAAAATGATGACTTAAAATATTTCAGCCAGTATCTGATGTAATCAAATAGTCTTGAGTGTTTTCATTAAATGCTGTTAAATAAAACCACAAGATTGTGGCCCAGCACTGGGCTCTATGTCTCCCTCTATTGGACCCTGGATGCTACTGTAAATATTTAACCGGTTAATGCATTGCAAGTTATACGAAATACCAATTTCACACTTGCTATACAGTAGTTACAACCCACCAGGTTGTCCATATCCATTATTGACAGCTGAAATGATGTATTGTTTTATTACGGATAGCAGTTGAGAATGGAAACAACAAAGTTCATATCATGCTTGCATCTCGATATTTTATCAAAAGCTGATAACATAGAGATCCATTAAACTATAAGCTAATAAAGAGTAAACCTTAAATACCCATGGTGAATTACAGGTGTGAAGTGATTCATGAATGATTCATGAATTTCTCTGCGATGAGCACCTCCGAGACCCAGACGCTCTGTGCTGTAATGGATCCAGAACTGGTCAGTGGTGTGAGACCCCCCTTCCTCTCATTGCAGCACTTCTTGTTTGGTGACACAGCACAGCGTAAAAGAACATTGCAAGGAAGACTGATGGTGAGGAAAAGAGAAACAGATGGCTGCAAATATCAACTGTTAAATTATTCATCAGCACTCCTGCTTTGGGATAGATAGCACAGAGAAACAGCGAGTGAGAGAGAAAGAAAGAGAGAGAGTGTCTGCTTCTTTAGTGCAATTGCAGGACTGTGTAGTACTGATATATTGGGTAGAATGTAAAATATTTTCACAAGTGTTCCGAAGCAACCATCCAATCATATCTCGTATTTTTCTGCTGTGGTACTGCTTTGACAGATAGACCTATGAGAGGTGTCTGATTACCGTATTACACACTGCTTGCAGACTTTACATTCAAATGACTTGTTCTTTAACGTAACTGACATGTGATGCACACGCTTGTTGTCGCTCTGTCTTTTTTTGATGCTGTCACACACAGACACACACTCACCCCCGTGGAAAGCTCTGGGGAAATAGAACAGAGGAAACTACGTGCCTTCACCGAGCAAGGGCTGTCTGGTGTCATGGCAACCAGTGCAGATTGACCCCACCCTCTTCCATCAGCTTGAGAGGGGAAATAAGAGGCGGAAGGGAGAAAGTAAAATAGGGATGAAAGTGGCACAGAGCGAGAGAGTGAGAGAGAGAGAGAGAGAGAGAGAGGAGGCAGACAGCAGGAACAATACAGACATAGACAGGTGTATGTGAACAATTTCTTCCTATTATTTATTGGGGCACTGCGGTAAAATGCGTATTTTTTTTTAAATATATGTTATAGTACAAAAAATAAATCCTAAGAACAGAATAAATCTAGAGAGTGAACACACATTATAGTAACTTATTCCTATTATTTTCTCATAGTACATTTCAAATAAAATACTTGAGCAACTCTCTGTGTGCATAACCTAAATGTGCAAGTTTTGGTTTGATGTGAAGGAATGCTGATGTTCCTAGCTATAACAAACCAACCAGTTGAAATCCCACAAGCCAAATTCTTTAATAATGCAAAGAAAAGGCATTGAAGGCTATATTAGGCTATAGTAGGACAAATCTATTTAGTATCTATCTAGTATTCAAAACAAGAGTATGAGTAAATTTGACAGCATTAACAAACAAGCTGCACCAATTCATTACAAATCCATGACTATCCAGTCAGTTGGATTTTTACCTCTGCAACATAAAACCCACCTAATTCTGAGGCACATCAATGTTTAGACCGACAGACAGAATTGCTGTTATAAACCCAAAACAAATTGCTGTCTGGTTTGAGATCTTTCCACGACATACGCTTATATAGGACAAGCATTGAAACAATGTTTCGAAGAGCCACTTCAAATAAAGTGATTAAAAACGTCAAGTGTTTATTCTCATCTGTACACTTAGATTTACTGGTGTGACCAGAATGCAACTTGCAGCATTTATTCCAATAAAACATTGTTGAGTTGAATTCAGACTGAAAGAAAACAGAGGCGCTTGTAAGAAAATGAATTTCAGTGAGAGTGAGCGAGAGAGAGAGAGAGAGAGAGAGAGAGAGAGAGAGAGAGAGAGAGAGAATAAGGCAGAAAGTAAGAGGGAGGCAAATTGGATACTAGTTCATCTAAGGACACAGAAAAAAGATGGCTTTCACTGCCATCTCTAATGGCTGCCTGATTACTGCACAGAGGAAGAGAGACAGTGAATGAACACTGCAGTAGCCATTCCTGGTACGGCATGGTCCCACTGCAAAGAACGCTACGCCCCTTTGTAACAAACTACCACTCCCCCCACCCCCACCCTGAGTTCTTTTTTTTTAACGCTTAGGAAATAATACAGAAAAAAAAACCTTTTGGCTCACACATTGTCTTGTAGATGAAAAAATCCCACCATGTTAATGAAGTAGTAGTAATAAAATGAGGAAAAGGAATCTGACTCAAATCCTCTATAAGAAGGTTTTTAATTCTATGGTCATTTCAGGATTTTGGTATTCCAGACTTATCTTACTGTAATACCAGAGGTCTGAGAAAGGAATGTAACTTCCCCTTTGTGGTATTTTGAGGCAGACCACCATTACAAAGAGAAACAAGCTTATTGTTTTAGAGCTGTGCCTTAAAACCAACCTTATTTTCACATTTTTAAATAGTCCATGAGATAAGGATTGAGGCCACACACAATCCCAATGAATATTAATTTAAAATAGTCAGGTCCAGAAGCAAAGGTTTTTATATGAATTGTCAGAGTGATTTCCGCCCCTGGTTATTTTTTCAGTGGGGAACGCACACAAAGAATGTTGCCTTCCTTTGACTTTTAAAATGATATTTGCATATAGCACGAGCATACACTCACATTCTGTAGCTCTAATCTATTTTAATTAGACATTTATGGACGTGTGTCATTTCCAGCATATCATTTTTTATTTGTTTTAATTCCTCAGTTCGTTTCCCAGAGCTGCCATTAATTGCTTCTTTTTATGTGCTTTAAACTATAGCAAGCATACGTTTTGCCAACTTTCTTGTGCTTAATCTGAAACAGCACTCTACCACTTCCATTCCTGCTGACAGCATGTACAAGAAAGGAACTCAGCTTGTAATACCCTTTGCTTAACCTTCTATTGGTGTCAACACATTCTTAGAGTTAAACCTATTTAATGATAAAAAAAAGTCACTAGGTTTAGTAGAGGTTCTAATAAAAGGAAGGAAATAAAAGAATCCCTGGGACAACTAAAATAAAAATTATAGAATAATAATTCAAATGATTAAAACCTAAGACTATAATGCCTATATAAGACACTTTATTAAAATCAAATATTTGTGTTCCTTTGGCAGATCATTTTGTTTATTGTGCACAAGTTTATACAGTTTTAAATTGCATGGTATAATTTTCACTTCATTTGTCTCGATTCATTAGACTAGACCACTTTAATCTTAGATTCCTGTTCTTCACTAAATTTAATGTGGCAAACCTATATCAAGGAGCAACAAGCATTGTGAAATGTTTTTGCTCATTTTAGTGTAAGATCTTGAGTGGTCTGCTCGAGGACTCTGACCCCAATTTGATTATTTCAGTGTGAGTTAACTCGTGATTCAACTTAATCTGTTCTAAATGTACCTTAAATTAATACTTTTCAAGTTTATAATACTGTAATCAACATGGGTTTGGACAAATATTGACTCAACATAGAGCATGAAGACAAAATATACTTGTAAATGTTTTAAAGTAATTATGGTGTTTTGAATTATGTAAATCATCAGGACACCAAACAGAACTTTTGCTGTTTCCACACAGGCGGTTTTAATTGCCAGATATGTGCATTATAGCGGTTTCAGACTTGACGCATCAGTAAAACAAATGTTTAGAGATAAAAAATGTTTTTTTTTGGTGTTGATTTTTTTAAAAAGAAAGATTAACAAATTAAAGGATTAATTTGATTAAAGAATGGAAATTGTGAATAAATTGTTACGTTGAAGGTTTTAATTTAGCTTTTTTTAATATTTATTTATTTATATTTAGACTTAAATGGTCAAACAAATGTGTGCTGAATTAATTATGTGCGAATCAATCACAAATTAATTAAATGCAAATTTGCATTAACGTTATTGACGCATTCTGTTTGACATCCCTAGTGTATATATATATATATATATATATATATATATATATATATATATATATATATATATATATATATATATATATATAGTACAGACCAAAAGTTTGGACACACCTTCTCATTCAAAGAGTTTTCTTTATTTTCATGACTATGAAAATTGTAGAGTCACACTGAAGGCATTAAGGGCTATTTGACCAAGAAGGAGAGTGATGGGGTACTGCGCCAGATGACCTGGCCTCCACAGTCACCGGACCTGAACCCAATCGAGATGGTTTAGGGGTGAGCTGGACCACAGAGTGAAGGCAAAAGGGCCAACAAGTGCCAAGCATCTCTCGGGGAACTCCTTCAAGACTGTTGGAAGAACATTTTAGGTGACTACCTCTTGAAGCTCATCAAGAGAATGCCAAGAGTGTGCAAAGCAGTAATTAAAGCAAAAGGTGGCTACTTTGAAGAACCTAGAATATGACATTTTTCAGTTGTTTCACACTTTTTTGTTATGTATATAATTCCATATATAATTCCACATGTGTCAATTCATAGTTTTGATGCCTTCAGTGTGAATCTACAATTTTCATAGTCATGAAAATAAAGAAAACTCTTTGAATGAGAAGGTGTGTCCAAACTTTTGGTCTGTACTATATATATATATATATATATATATATATATATATATATATATATATATATATATATATATATATATATATATAGTTGGGCAAATAAGATACAAGTTTTCCCACTTAAAAAAATTTGAGAGACCTGTAATTTTTATCATAGGTACAGCTCAACTGTGAAAAACAGAATCTAAAAAATTCTGAAAATCACAATGTATGATTTTTAAATAATTATTTTCCATTTTATTGCATTAAATAAGTATTTGTTTACCTACCAACCAGACAGAATTTAGACTCTCACAGACCTGTTACTTTGTCTTTAAGAAGCCCTCCTGTCCTGTCAGTCAGTCCCTGTATTCATTGCTCCTGTTTGAACTTGTTACCTGTTTAAAGACACCTGCACATCTACACACTCAATCAATCAGACTCCAACCTCTCCACTATGGGCAAAACCAAAGAGCTATCTAAGGACACTAGGTACAAAATTGTAGACCTGCACAAGGCTGGTATTGGTTACAGGACAATAGGCAAACAGCTTGGTGAAAAGACAACAACTGTTGGCGCATTTATTAGAAAATGGAAGGAATTCGAGATGACTGTCAATCTCCCTTGAACTGGGGCTTCATGCAAAATCGCGCTTCGTAGAGTATCAATGATCCTGAGAAAGGTGAGGGATCAGCCTAGAACTACATGGGAGGACCTGATTAATGACCTGAAGAGAGCTGGGACCACAATCTCAACAGTTACTATTAGTAACACACTACACCGTCATGGATTAAAATCCTGCAGCATGCATAAGGTCCCCCTGCTCAAGCCAGCACATGTCCAGGCCCGTCTAAAGTTTTCCAAAGACCATCTGGATGGTCCAGAGGAGACATAAGAGAAGGTCATGTGGTCAGATGAGACCAAAATAAAACTTTTTGGTATAAACTCCACTTGCCGTGTTTGGAGGAAGAAGAAGGATGAGTACAATCCCAAGAACACCATCCCAACCGTGAAGCACGGAGGTGAATACATAATGCTTTGGGGGTGCTTTTCTGCAAAAGGAACACGACGACTGCACTGTATTGAGCGGAGGATGGATGGGGCCATGAATCTCGAGATTTTAGGCAACAACCAAAAGATCATTAAAGATGGGTCGTGGCTGGGTCTTCCAGCATGACAATGACCCCAAACACACAGCCAGGGCATCTTTAGAGTGGCTCCGTAAGAAGCATTTCAAGGTCCTGGAGTGGCCTAGCCAGTCTCCAGACCTGCACCCAATAGAAAATCTATGGAGGGAGCTGAAACTCCATGTTGCCCAGCGACAGGTCCAAAACCTAAAAGATCTGGAGAAGACCTGTATGGAGGAGTGTGCCAAAATCCATGCTGCAGTGTGTGCAAACCTGGTCAAGAACTACATGAAACGTCTGACCTCTGTAAACAAAGGTGTCTGTACCAAATATTAAGTTCTATTTTTCTATAGTATCAAATACTTATTTCGTGCAATAAAATCGAAATTAATTATTTAAAAACCATAATCACCAATGTGATTTTCTTGATTTTTTTAGATTCTGTCTATCACATTTGAGCTGTACCGATGATAAATATTACAGATCTCTCCGTTCTTTGTAAGTTCTTTGTAAATCTTGGCAGAATTTTATAAAAGCAATAATGTGTTCTCCATGTCAAATAAAGTGATGAAGACCTTTTTTTAACGTTAACAATCGCAGGTTCTGTGTTCGAAAAAAACAGGATTGCACAAACAGAAACATTCCTTAAGGGGATTTGAGGCAATAAAGTTCACTGCCAGAACTTTGTCGTCATCTGTTTTTGGTTTGCAGTGGCACCAAATCGGTCGTCGAAGAAAATGTCATATAATGTGCTCTTAGACATTCGAGTTCAACTCTTGTCCAAAGAATTGTCAAATAACATCTGTGACAGTGAAATGTTGTGCTGAATATTGTAGGCTGCAAAAATCGTAAAAATGCAAAACATTTCTCCTTCTGTATTATTCCCCTTTAACATTTTGTCATCCTGTCTTTGTTATTAAATAGTTCTGGTTTCTCTTTTGAATCTTCTCTTTTACATGTGGTTTATTTTAAATGGAGAAAATGGGGCCCCATCTTTGTTTACACTGTAATACTGTAACTTTTTCACAATGACAAAGCGTTTTTTTACTCTCTTTAGGTCTGCAGCCAAAACCTCTTACTTATGAACAATTAGAGCGAAAGTAGCTGGGTTTAATTGTATTGGGTTCAGACAGGATAGGCGAAGAGCCCAATAGTATGGGCTTATGAAAAAAATTACTGAGACAGTACAAAAACAGGAGACGGAGGCAGAAAAGGGATGAATGGCAGAGGTTACTCAGTTCATCCCAGATGGAGCTACTTTACCAAATGTTCCACAGGATGCATGCTGTAACGGAGCACACTAACCAGACATGTCTATCAATTTGGCATTAAAACCTCATTCCTTACAATATTTATTCTAGTGCATCTAAGAATAGTAGATTTCAAGTACAGTAATATGTAAATTCCCAAATTTCAGTTTAAGCAAAAATACAACATGCTTACAGCAAAAGCATTTATCATTTATCAGCTGTGAGCAAAGCTCAGCTCAGGTGTCTGCTGCTGCTCTGTTTAGCTGGAGGCTGATTAGATAGGGTGTCTCACACAGTCGAGAAAGTTTTAGCTAATGCTTCCTCCAAGCTCCAAGTGCACTATAGTGTAAGTAAGAAATAGTTGAAGTAAGAAATACCTGCATTGGGGAAAGGGATGTTTTCTGTAATGGCACAATTATTTCCAGTGACTTTAATGAGTCCCTTAAGCATCGCCAATAAACAGGAAGTTAAATCACTGTCTGGAAGCTAATAACTAATATGCTTGCTCAAAAACTCTTGTGCAAAAAAAGTTTCTTATGTGATCAGCCAGAACATAAACTTAAAGAAATGCTTTCTAGAACTGAACAGCTGACTGAGCTAAACAGCAGCAAGTGAGTCAGTCATGAGTGAGTTGTGGATGAGTAAATACAGCCTTCATGCCACAGGCATTAGAGTAATATCGTGTGTGTGTGTGTGTGTGTGTGTGTGTGTGTGTGTGTGTGTGTGTGTGTGTGTGTGTGCCATCAGAGATCCTAAAGAGATCCCACCACATCAGTACTGTACACTAATTTTGACACATATCTCTCAACTGAGAAAACAGTTGAATAGTGTCCATAAAACTAATTTATTATAGATATCTAAGGGCAGTTTTTGGGACAACTAGTAAAAGTACAGTATATGCAAACAGTATGGTTTTTGGAAGGTAGCTGAATATTTTGACAGCAACACAATCAAACTTTTGCCTGTTTATACCAAAATGGTGGTGAATTGGAGGAATCTATATGTGAAATAAGGTGTAGACTTTCAGGCTCAATTCAAGTATTTATTTTTAATAGTCCTTTTATTTTTACAGGATATCTGACTGATATACACTTTCATGGCCATGTGACTATGTAAAAAAGACTCATTCCAAAATGGTCACCGCAAATTTTTTTGTTCATCCTCTTGAATTCTATAAACTGAACATTTACATTTCATTAACATCATGATTGCTTCATTTCATATCTATACAGAGTCATATTAACCAACATTGTGAAGTGCACAAATGTTATGAACCAGAGTATATATAGATCCATCAGCCATAACATTTAAACTACCTGCATGGACTCCAGAGTCAATTAAAGGGCAGAAAAAATGGCAATTTTTTTTATATGTCAAATTCCACCAATGGTGACATTAGACAGTTTTTTCAGATAATCACACATAAGGAATAAGGTACAAAATATAAGAGATGGAGACCAGATAAAAGCTAGAGAGATGGCAGGATGGAAGGAAAGAGTATTGAAACAGGCCTGTGCTGACCTCATCAGACATTCAGTCTAATAATAAACAAGATTATTATAAACTGAGAAAGGACACCCTGGGCTGATGAGACCACGTTACACTAATAGCATTTGTGAAATGACCATATGTGTGTGTTTGTGTATGTCAGTGGTGTCAATAGTTAGTGGTAGGGAAGCGGTGCTTGATAAGGGTCAGTTGCTCTTGGGAATCTGATAATCTGTCATAGCCCACTAATGTAAAAATAGGAAGCAAGAGTTGGCATCCATTGCCGGCTGAAACAGGTGTCTCTTTGTAGTCCTGCCTGTTTGTTAGCAAACGTATATGTCCGCTCGTAGACACGGTGTGCTGTTGCTATCGGCATTCATTAACACACGATAGCCTAAATCGATAAAATTCATCTAATACATTTCAGTCTGAACCTTCTTGGTTTTCACTGTTAGTTCAGAGTTTGTTCTCTTTGTCCTCATCTTGTCCTCATGATATTTAATGTGAGCACACCTATGAAGTCGTTGATTTTATCAATTCAATTAGTTGTTGACTAACCCTCCAGTTCTTCATGGATCCCAGCAAAGCAACATAAGCTGTAAATCTTTGGGATCCTCTCAGAACATGACCTGCGCTTTCAAGGATTTTTCATTATATTCTAAGCTCCACGAATGAGTGTTTCTATGCTTATGCATGTGTGTCTGTTTAATGGCTGCATTCATGTATCTATGCCTTAAACTTTTCATCAGTGTCCTTGGCCATGCGTGTAAAAGCCCCTGAAATCTAAGCTAGCCTGTGCAAGCGCCTCCGCGTGAAACATAAGAATTCTGGCAGCGGCGAACCTCAGTTCTGTGAATACCGCAAAGCCCAGTGGTAAAAGCCTGATGAACCTAAGCACAGACAATATTAGGTGGGTGGCTGGTGTGTGGGAGGGGGTAGGAATGAAAGTGGTCATGGAGTGGTGCTTAGGGAGTTCAAGCAGGTCTGTGCAGGTCCAGGACAGCCTGAACTCTGGCAGAGGTCCGCAGCCATGAAACACAATGGCTGCCTTTGTGGGTCGGCCACTCTGGCACTAAAACAGAGCAAGTTCAAAAATGTTTTCTCCATATTAAGTTGAGCATTGTTTTAGTTTTTCTTTTGCACTTGTTCCCTATGTTTTCTGTCTTCTGTAAGTAGACATTGCTTTTAATAATTGTCGGTCTTCATTTTACTCCTCCTGAATTATATTTTCCCCTTCTTCTTCTTCTTTTTTGTCTTAATTTAGTAAATGTGTTGGCATGGCTGCCTTAAAGGCACATGTCTACAGCAGCCTCTTTCTGACACGTCTGTCAGCTTTACATATTTTTTACATTTAATGTTGTTATTTCATACACATATACACAACTAAATGGATAAATGAACTGTTTAAGCAGTACAAGGGTCTAGCATAATTAAAAAGCATACACAACACTGGCTTTAAATTGAATATTTGGTGAACCTTTCACAGCACATCTCAAGTCTTTCCCTGTAGTTTCTATTAAAGTAGAATTATCGATCCTATACTCCATGTTGAATGTTTTAAAAGAATTATATATAGATAAAAAAAAACTCTGAATGCAACATATGCATTTAACAGCTTGTCCTTATGGAGATTAAGTATCCAAGCATTATCTTTCTATTATTAAGATTGTCTTCCCCAGGAATCAGTTAAAGTGTGCATTTTATATACCTGTAATTCTGTTATACCTTATAGTTTTTGATGTTATTAGTGTTTTTTTAAGACACAATTACTATGCTGTATACATTAATCCCTTGCCTTCCATTCCAGATTTCTGTGGGATATTTCTTTTGAAAACATTTTGGTTATCCATGTTGGTTTGATATTCCTTTCACCTGGAATAAGTCTCCAACCTTCCCTGCTCGAACACTTCCTGCCTATTAAACTTAAACCGCCATGTTTGACAGTAGGTGTGAGAAAGTTTTGTAACATCATCTTTCTCATTCCTTCTCTTACATAATTTCAACTGTGTAAATGTATAAAAAAAAATGACAAGGTGTTTTTTAATTTTTAACAGGCAATGTACAGCCTCAGATGCACTTCCAATTAACATAACTTAGTTGGGACAGAATCATTCCTCTGACAAAATCAGAATCTTTTAAAGGTTGCTACATTAATTTATGGAATGTTCCAGCCTGATAAAGAAACCAACATATTGGTGTTTGTGACCTACTAGAATATATAGTCAGTTAAAACTATTGAGTAATAGATCTAAATAGTAAATAGTATCTATTTATTGGTTTTAAACTACATTTTATTCTGTAAATAAACTTTTGGCCTTCATTCAGTCTATGTCTGAAACTATAATTTGTGGAATATGCCAGCACAGTAAGGTAACACATTCTGGAACACGTACATACAGAGAATTTTGAGACATTTCATATATAAACTGCATAATTCTAGAAATAATCCTTGATAAACACCTATGCCAATTCAGGGCCTTTAGGTATTTAAGAAAGGCTTAATTTACCGTCTTGTCAATCATGTGCTGTTCTTGCAGTTTATTTGTATACCGCAACACACACAAACTATATTTCCTCAGCCTGGGCAACAAAAATACCACTGTGGGCTTTGGGGTGACCCAAATTATGTTTATAACACAGAGAACAGGGACATATTTAAATATAGCAACATATTTCCGGGAGTTCCTGGGCTTGCTACTCGGTGCCCCTGAGTACACAAAATTAACGGAAAGTCCTGTTTAGATTTTAATATAAGTTTAATATAACTCAGCTTAATCCATTTCTGTTACTGTTTAGTGTGTGTTCATTGAGCTGATTGGAAC
This sequence comes from Silurus meridionalis, assembly GCF_014805685.1. NCBI lineage: Eukaryota > Metazoa > Chordata > Actinopteri > Siluriformes > Siluridae > Silurus > Silurus meridionalis. Next base: position 8,129,210 of record NC_060895.1, on the reverse strand, counting down.
TAGAGTCAAACCAGAATGAGACATTTTAAGCAGTTAAGCAGTTCCACTCACTTTAATTTTAATGAGAACACCTGTATCCTTGCTTATTTGTGCACTGGAGAAAAAAGATTCGATTCCTGTACTACTCGAACACCATTTTGTTTTTTATATTTTAAAATGCTTTTCTGCTCACAAGTTGTAAAGAGTGCTTATTTGAGTAACCATATCCTATCAGTCTGGCCAGTCTCTTCAGCCCTCTATCATCAGCAGAAATGCTACTTAACGAGATGTTTTCACCATTCTGTGTAGTTTAAATAGTTTATAGTAACCAACAATACCACACTAAAAGTCACAATACCACACTGAGATTACATTTTTCCCCCCATTCTGATATTTGGCCATATACACTGGTCATAAGTATGGTACTGGAACCAGCCCCAGCCATTAGGGTTGCACAAGCCAGTGCACTCTTAGTGCCGGTCCCAAGCCCATATAAATGGGGAGGGTTGGGTAAGGAAGGGCATCCAGCGTAAAAACATGTGCTAAATCAAACATGCCGATCACGAATATTGGATGATCCGCTGTGGCAATCCCTAATGGGAGAAGCCGAAAGAAAATTTGTATAAGTATGGTACTGTATGTACTTTTTGAGCATCTCTTTCAGCATTTAATTCCAATTTGTTGTTCCCTCCGCTCTTCTGGAAAGATGTTTCACTAGATTTTGGAGGGTGCTTGTAGACATTTGTGTTCATCAGTCAAAAGGGTGTTAGTAAAGTCAGGTGCTGATGTAGGGTCAGGAGGTTAAGATTAGAGCTTTATAGCAGGCCACTTAAGAAGTTTCTTTCCAAGCCATGTAAACCAGATCTTTATGGAGCTCGCTTTATACACAGGGGCATTGCCATGCTGGAACAGGTTTAAGTGTGTGCCTCCAGCATTGGGGTAAAAGTTTGGAGAAGAGCCACATACGGCAGGAAAGGTCAGATGTCCCAATACTTGTCCATAAGGTCTAGATTCATGACCATTGATTGATAATTGTATGAATGTACAGGTATAAAGTTGCTCCTAATCAAGTGGACATTAAAGAAGAATGAGCTAATTTGGAAATAGGAGTCAGGTATAATGACAAATAATGGACCAGGAATACATTTTTACTTTTTGCAACTACAAAAGTAATGACTGCTTTTAACTAAGGTTTTCAATCGACAAACTCTTGCCTGCAATTCATCTTTGAAATACTTCAAAATCCCTACAAAAGCCAAAAGAGGATGCTTCCACAGACTCCAGGGAGCCACGTAGCATATGCTGTCAAAGTTTGCAACAGCATGATTATATATTATGCTAGTCACCATTCGTAACATCACTATGATATTCTATCATCTCTAATGATCATTATTTGATTTCAAATACAGACAGAGCTGCAGTATCCTTAGTAGTTCACAAATAGCTATTAGGCCAGATTAGAAATATTCAGCTGTATATGTATACTATTGGCACAGAAAAAATGTTTGAGCAAACGTCTAGGCCCAACACTGCATTGTTTATTGTCCCTAAGAAAAAACGTCAGTTGATAGGATGATGCTATGTTTTGCATGACAATGCTACAGTTTACACAGTCTCCTAAGCCGCATTCCCACGTTTGTTTGTTTGAGCTCTATTCGTTTCAAATGCCATATGTTAAGCGACAAGAAGGAGTGCCATGCTTCGCAGCAAGCCTGCTGTTTCCCAAGCCATGGCTCATTCACTACAAACAATAACAAATAAAACTTTTGCTCCATTCCGGTTTCTTCCATTTCCTAAGGCATTCTGTGAGCAAAAGACATTTTCCTGACTTCATGCATCTATGAGCTGTCTTATAACACCTGACAGACAGTGAAAGCACATGTGCAACCCTGTGCAAGCCCTTGCAATCAGATATCAAGTTTCAACCAGCACACATCATCAGTTATGCAATGACTGCACATCCCTCTGGTGGATCCATATCCTTATTCATGTTGTTCAGAGTCTTTTTGGGAAGTGTAGGAATACAGTATCCAAAGTGCTATTGTTTTAGGCACCTTTCAAAACCTGGCTGCTTTCCCCATTCACCTATTAGTTTCCCCTCCACTTTTGAAAGTGCCCTAAAAAGATAATACAAAGCCATATGGTGGAATATTACTTACAGTGATCTGAGTGTGGAGATACACAGGAAATTTGTGTAACAGGCCAATCTATTTAGGTCAAGTTTCACTCTGTGCTCCCTTGTCCAAGCCATGGGTTTTTTCTTGTTCTTTTTTTTTTGCATTATTCCTTAGTGTGTTTCTATTTTTTTTTTTTTACTAGCCTGTCTATTTTTTCATGTCTCTATTAAGTGACATATTTCTGGAGGAATAGCTTGCTCAGCCTGTCTGCTGATTTCTTTTAAACCGAGCTTAAGAAAGCCATCACACACCTTACTCTCACTGCAAAGAGACAACAGATAAAAATAGACAGCCCCAGCAGCAGTTAATGCCTGTCGCCCTAGACACAGACATTTGCATATCTTTTATGTTCTTTCCTCTCTGTCTCCTTTTTTCCCCTTTTCTTCAGGTTCTCTTACTCTTTCTTGTGCAAAGGGTCTCCTCCTGAGGCTTGAAGGGTTTTCTTTTTTTTTTTTTTTCTTTCTCTTCAGAAGGCAGGCCTGTTCAGAAAGGAGCATTGAAAAGCAGCGGCAGACAGTCGGGTAATTAAAGATTTGAGAAGGCAAGGCTTTTCTTCCTGTATTTTCTTTCAGACCCTTTTGGAGAGAGTAACGGTCTGCTTGCTCTATCAGAGGGAAGGTATTGAGTGTAGGGATACAGGACAGCCATCTGGCCCTGAACCACTACTTCAGTCTTGTGAAAATAGGGAGAGTTGCCAAAAAAAAAAAAAAAAATGGCTCTGTGACTTTTCAGCTTTCCCATACCACAACATTGTCTCTGTAGTGGACAGAAAGTTCAGTGTCATGTCCATAGTGATCAATGTTGACAAACCATCAATCTAACATCTTGTGTACATGTGATCTGTTTTCTTTTTGAGCTTTATATTCTAGTTAATGTCTAATTACACTATGTTTTGTGACACATTTATCTTCGCTCTGGTTGTTTGGGCACTATCATATAATATAATAACAACTTGTAGGTATATAGGTAAAATCCAATGAAAATGCTTCTGTGTTCAAGTTCTTTTCATAGTTACTCGTTCCACAGTGCAACAACTAGGAGAAGACATTCTCACAAATAACAAAATAGAACATAGTATTAAGAAAATAGTAATAAACATATACATATATGTGTAGGCTCTGTTAAGTGTCCTCATTCTATAGACAGATAGCTTGAGGATTGTAACTCCCTGTAGGTCTTTAGTATCCAGTAGCACTTTCCTGATGAAAGCATTGAGAAGTATTTAACCTGTTAAGAAACTGAATATTAATTAAAGGAAAGCTCTTCTTTTAAATACATTAAAGGTTTGGCGATATACAGTTTCTTTGTACTCAATTGCTAGAACTGAGCTACATACATACTGTGCATGCTCTTTTAGAAGGCAAGGTCCAATGAGAAATATATCTTTAGTGGAATACCATTATGGTATATCATTCGATTTCATAAAAATTTTCTCATCTGTATTCCCCTTTGTAGGCTTTAATATAGGTTGTTGTGATTCCCAAGAAATTTGTCTTTAGTATAATGTATATAGGAGACTTGTGGGATCATCAACATATTGTACAACAGACTTGAGAAATTTGTAACAGCACTTAGTTTAAATATATTTCAGGACCGGTATAATCGTTTTCCCCAATATTCCTGAAAAATATGTTTATTATGTTAAGCTCTCCAATTCTGATATAAAAAGCAAGATATGCATACGTTTATGGGTTTACTGCAATCCTAGTGGAAGACTTCATCCAGTGGTTGCAATGCCAAAAAATAAGTATTTAGACTGCATAGCCCTGTCTAATTAACTAGTTAAATTAAAAAAGGGTGTGATAAAGCCATTTGTACCCACTCTTGCCCAATGTTCAGAAGCTTAACTAATTAAAGATCTTGAAAACCAAACCTCAAGTTCCCCAAGGCTTAGGAGTGAAATTCCCATTCCTCCCAAATAAACACTTTCTTGGTGACCAATGGATTGCATGGTTAAGGAATGCACATGGCGATCATTAAACATATATAGAATTATTGGTCTCAAACTCTTTACTTTAAGTCTTGTAAAATTCAAGTGTCAACCCTTTCATATCTGCAACATATACATAAGGGAGCTGCTTAAAAACATCTGCTATCTCTATAATTAAATATTAAGAGTTTACCAGCGGATAGAAATTTTTTATTAAACACAATCACTTCTCTTTTGAATTAGGAATACAATATATAGGTTTATACTTTGTTGTCAGTACAAAATAAAACATTTTGGATTTCTATACTTTTTAATTGAAAAATTCAGTGTTTCAAAAAAAGTTTAAAAGTCAGATTGCATAACAGATTACTTTACCGGCTGTCAAGGTTTACCTGCAAACACAAAAGAAAGTGTGACAAAATCTGTAGAAGAACTCTAGTGGATTCTCAAAGGTGCTTTGAAAAACGTACCACACAATTTCCATGTGAAACTCATCTTACAACATGTACCTGAGATGACTTTTGCATTAAAAAAAAAAAAGGGGTTATTAGAATTTACCACTTATATTGTTGCATGGAATGTTCAAATTTATCATGTTTTATAGCATCTTTGCATTAAATGTCATGTTTACAAGACTTTTCATATTATTATATGTCTCTAGGGCCTCCCACATAGCTGCAAACTGAGGTCAATTGTTCTTTAAAGAAATCAGATAAATGATTGGAGTTTTTGCCTGTCTCCACCTTCTCCATTGAAAAGTTTGGGAAAGAATGGCTAAAACAACATCAAATTTCTGCTGAAATGGAAATAAAGCTCCCATAACGCTTATGTAATCTAATGTAATCTAATCTAATCAAAACTTTGTGTCTTCGTAATTTGGTGCTTTAAAATTTCTACTGTATGTATTATCTTTAGTACAGTGTTGGTCTGAAGTTGCATGTGGGTATGTTTTGCTAACCGGTTTTGGTTATTCTAGTTCATCACTGAGGGAACGTTAATGATGTTTGAAACGGGCTTTCACAAATGTAATATGTAATTTAGGCTCTTTGTTTTCCAACTATTTGTCAATGAATATGCACAAAGTGTTTTTGCTAATTTTGCTTAAAGATTGCTTTAGCATAAAACATTTAGCATAAATATGACTTCAAATTCAAATTTGATTTAGCAGAATAATCATATTATAAAATTCTAAATTCCTGAAAATACAGTTATTAAATAGTTAACATTATAATATACAGTAACACCTTGTTCAAATCTGTTTTTATTTATTAATACTATTCTTCTGTGTTCTTCTGTGAATTTACAAAATTGTCTAACATGAAACATAACGTGAATTAGTTAGAGCTTTTTTTTCTCTTTTATTATGTAATAAACTATTGTACAGAGAAAAAAAATTGTATTAGACATTTCTATGAGATTGTAACACAAAACGATGACGTTGTTACCATCACCGGTGATTATCCTGTATGGAAAAAGCATTCACATACTTCAGTATTGACTAGGTAGATAAAACCTGCTTGACTTCTCTGAATATTTTCCCCCTTTAAACATACTCATTCTGCAATGTGGTCTATGTTGTCTCATAAGCAGGATTAGCTGTTTTCAAACATGAATTTGTCCTTGCTTTTTATCTGCACTAGTCATTTTTCCATTTTCCAATTTGAAAAGTTAAAGTAAGATCTAGAATACTGGTAATCTTTATGTTTTACAGTTTTTTTAATTGGATAATAGGTATTTTTCTTATAAAAAGTCGATAGCCAAATATGGATTTATGATAAAAATCTAAATGAAGGTACTCAACAACCTGTGAAAAGTTGCGCATACATTATTGCTATTGTTTAGAAATCTAGTAATACATCAATCAATGTACATTTCTAACAGCCTTTTCTTTAGGATGATTTCCATGTACAGCTAGCAGACATTGTATTCATAACTAATGAAAACAAACAACTCAACTGTAGCTACTTGACTCCAATTCACAGTAAAAGCATTTACGTATAGTATTTTAGTCACAAGTGCCTTTCAGACTGTTTTAACCAGCATTTAAATCCTCATCAGCTGTAAAATGTGCATCCATATGAACTGTTTCTTTGTGTCCTTATATTGATGTCAACAAAACAATGTATGTACATAACAGTCAATAATATCAACAGCATCTTCATTTACAATTTGCACTTCACCCAGGGACAGATGGTTTCTACTATTTTTATCTTTTTGATAAGATGTTCTTTCGAAATTATAAATATATGTTGTGATTTTTTTCTCTTGGATTTTGTGTGCTACCGATGTGATTTTACTATCACATATATATATATATATATATATATATATATATATATATATATATATATATAAAATATATAGTGATTCAATATATAATTGAATATGTCTAAATGTCATTGAAAAAGCTTCACTGCACTGCATAGCACAAGCTTATTTCTTTGCAGGGGAAGTTGATTTGATTGGATATGGTACACCAAACAGCCACAACATACAAATTACCTGTTTAATATTGTGTAACTCCCCTTGTGCCACCAAAACAGCCCAGGCATTGACTCAACAATATTTCTAAAGGTGTGCTATGTATCCTAGCACTAAATCATTAGTAAGTTGTAAGCTAGCCCCAATATATACTGTATAGCAAGCTGCAATGCACTGTGTGTTTTGCCACTTTACTATCATAGCCACCACTGTCTTTTTCAGCAAAATGTGCTACATTAACCCTTCTGTGAGATTCTGTGGGATCCTTCACACCCCACAGATATCTAAAAACCTGGTCACCAATTGTCCTTCTTTGGACCACTCAATACCCAATGCATGCCAGGAATACCTCAGAAGACCTAGCATTTGGAAGATGCTGTGTCCCAGTCACCTAGTCCTCACAATTTCTCACTAATCAATCTTGCTGAGATCCTTATTCTTGGCCATTTTTCCTGCTTTCAAAATATCAACTTTGAGAACTGTTTACTTGCAACCTAATATATCCCTTCTGTTGACACATCCCATTGTAACAAGATGTTATGTCAGTTTTATTTACTTCACCTATCACTGGTTTTAATGTTATGGCTGATTAGTCTATTTTTTTAAATTGTGATAAATCTATAACGTTATTTTGGCATCACGTTATAGTGTAGGTTACAAATATACTTTTTAGTAGATTGTCATAATCTGCCAGTTGTGTGGCCTTGTTCTATAAACAATATTTGTGAAAATAGAAACCTTATTCTAGTTGTAAGAAACTATATGTTATTTTCTCGTACTTTATTTACTGCTTTCACTGTGCCATTCACTGTTTAAGCCCTGCACCAAAGAACGGCCTTTAGAAAGAAACCATGGACTCAGTGTTATTCTATAAATTAGTTCTGAATATAGTCAGTGTCTCCTTCTACGAAACACTTCCCCATAAAAAGGTAGGTATTCTTGTATTCCGTTTGAAGAGGCCCTTGGATTGTCAAATATTATCTATTGAATACACAGCCGGAATGCTTTAGAATGTCAAAGAAGGCATTTTTTCTCAGAAAGACGTTTATAGCAAAACCGACTCAAAGACATTCTTTGCTTTAGAAATTGCGAGGCATTTAAAGACCTATTTTATGTACTGTTACTAAACCAACAGCTGTCTTTTCTGTTCAGCCTTTTAATTATAGCAAATACGGTACATTTGAGGGTGTTTAGTCATTTGGCTATAAGGTATATTTACAATGTTTTAATAAAATTGTGTCCTTTTGTTTTGTGGATTAGATAATTAGATTCTAGAATTTCACTTTCATCATGAAAAATAAAATATCTTGTTTAGTAACATAAATTTTGTTCAAATTTCAGGAGCTACAAGGGACATGGAGGTTTCCGGTTTTCCAGCCCAAATGAACATTGGACAATGATAAAGTTAAGTCCAGTTTTTTTCCTGTTTCCATCTCCTACACTGACTACAATTTGACAATGTGACTTGAAGTAATTTTCAATGTGAGCATCAGAACATGAAGAACCCATTACAGATGCAAAGTAGTCAAGGAAAGTAGTTTGAGTGATTTTAAAAATGTATGCAAATTAGAAGAAAGTCAATGTGATGACTAGCGATGGGGTGAAGTTGCCACAACCCCCAAACACACACTTACAGAATCTTAAACAATTGCTCAGGTTAATAAAATCTATATTAGCTGACTAAATTGAATCAAGACACATACAACAAAATGTTGTTTTGTCTGTAGGTCTGCAGACTGTCATACATACATGCTGTGATCTTTTATTTGTATCTGATTATTGGCCCAATGTGTTTTTATGTCATTAATAGGTCACTAGCTTGTACTGATATTATTGTTGGTGTTAATATTGCACTGTTGATATCGCACAATGCCATGGAAAAACTGTGGCAACCTGCAACCACTAGTGACCAGCGTGGAACAATTTGTAGGATGTGCAACATTAAGCTGCTATTAATGTGAAAAATTGCAAAATTGTGATATAAATTCAGAATACAGAAGTACATACCAGCATATAAGCACTTTAAAATATTGCCATGAACTGTCAAAACCTTGAGTGATCAAACATATCTCCATTTCTTGTAGCAAAAAAAGCCAAGAAATGCTCTTCAGACTGATTTTATTGTGCGATCTTTGTACTTTCGGGAGGGAGCCTTGCAGGTGTCAGCACAATGAGATCTCTCCTACTTCCCTCTCTCTATATATTAATAAGCTTGCTGTAAGGAGAGAAAGAGCTGTTTGGATGGCTAGAGGGAGATATAGAGAGGGAAAGAAAGAGCAGGGCATTTGAGTTCATGCCTATATGTGTACATCGTGTAACAAAGTACCTGGGCTTTTGAACACGTCTTTTAAAAGCTAGTGTACATTCCCCTCAATGTAATCTGCCTGTGTATGTGGTCTGACTCTCACAGACTGTTCTCCATACAGCAGCACAGGCGCAGGCACATCAATCATGGGAGATTATTACGTTTGCTTATTTGTGAGTGTGAGAGAGATCAGGTCTACAATAGATCCACCAGGACGTGGCCCATTGTGTGTTCCTGGATATGTGTGTGTGTACTAGTGTGTGAATGCTGGTTTGAGAGGTACAAAGGCTCCTTACCTCACAGCATTGGCATTCCCTGAGAGAATGACTAGGGTACAGAGCAAAGGAGAGAGGGGCACACAGTGGGGGCATTCATGGGCCTTGTCCCCACGGGAAGGAACCAGGGTCGAGTATTAGCCCCTATTAATAAACAAAGCCAGCCCAGCAGGGGCCTGGCGAACAACACCGAGAGTGCACAGAAAGAGAAAGAGCAGTTTGGGGGGCTCGAAGTAGAGAACAGAGAGAAAGAGAGACAGCAAGCAGGGCATTTGAGTTCAAGCCTATATGTCATTGTCCCTTGGACCTGTCTCACCAGACTAGCACTTTGCAGCAGAGTAATGAGTTTTATTAATGCACCACTCCAGATGTTGCTTACCTGCTCATGGAGTCTGACTTTACAGCACTGTTTTGTAATAAGATGAAGAGTCTTGAACAGTATGTTAATCCTTTTTGTCCCTTAGCATTTCTTTGTTTCCTGTACAGCTTAATCTACAGTTTGCTGCACCATATTGTCTTTATCTCATCAAATCCATTAGTCACACTGGAGGAGATTATTTGTATAAACTGAGAGAGAGAGAGAGAGAGAGAGAGAGAGAGAGAGAGAGAGAGAGAGAGAGAGAGAGAGAGAGAGAAAAGAGAGACTCTTTTTTTAGTCTTTTTAGTTTAATTCCAAATGGTATTACCATTCCCTCCAGGCCCTAAGCGATAAATGGGAAACATGTGCTTATATGTAAGCTTAGCCAACATCTTCCCTGCAGCTCAGCTCACCATGGCAACAGTAATTGCCATGCATGTCTGTAATGATGCAGGGAAAACAGTGGTGAATCTGTGTATGACTTACACCAAGTCGCTAGTTTATTAGATGCACCTGTATACTCTGTATGAATATGCCTATGTAGCGTGTGTAGTAGGTTATACTGTACACACAAGAAGATCTCCCAAGCAGTAAGGAAAACTGAGTTTTGTACTCATAAACAAATGATTTTGTTGATCATTCATTCATTCATTCAGTATTTCCTCAGTGGGTGTTAAAAGCCCTGATCAAGCTGGTGTGCATTAGGATCAGGATCCTGCAGAACCCAACAAGAAAGTTGCAGGGAGCCAGGTGGTGTATGGCCTCATGTGGGTGAGAGCAGGACAAAGAAAAGCTGCGTTCATTAACATGGAAGTGTATTGGACACAGCATGGTGCTCATGTGGTGCTGCCAAAGTGTTTACCACATATGGTGTAAATTGGACATTATTCGTTCATTTATCTTTTGTAAATGCTTTATCCCAGTCTGGGTTATAGTGGTTAAAATTACTTATTTATTTGAATTTTGAAAAATCGAACAAACCGAGTTGTATAATAAGAAAATATTGCGGATGTTAGTGTCATAGCCAGGGGAGTGGAATATTTTCCAGTTCCAAATGGATAATTAACATAACGCACATATGGAGCACAACTCATTATATTTTTGATTCTATAATTTTTTGAACATCATTACGGCACAAAAATAACTTAATTAAAATCTCTGAATATCATATTTAGGCAGGAGTTGAGCTGTTGTGATTTTCATAGATGGTCAATGGACTCTTTACGATTCCATATTTAGCCATTTTTGAACCTCAGATGAGCAAATGAACACGCCCTGGGGTTTGTGGAATCAGATTTTATTGGCTACCATTTGGTGGGAAACAAGATTACCCAATCAAAATCAAGCAGCAGTCCCATTTCAGGTTGAGAGGCAGCTCGCTTCACTCTGGGATGCTCAGGGATATCAAGTGACAGCATGCAATGAAGCACCACACATTTGTAGCAGAAGCAAAAAAAAATGTAGATTTGGTTTTAGACTTTCTCATTATTGATATTTTGCAATTTTAATTAAACTTTAATAAAGGGGTTTATGGTAACTTTATTTATACTGTATATTAAGATTGGTTGATGGTATATAGTGCCTTAAATAGTTAAAATAAAATATTCTCTTTTTCACCACTCCTACTGCTAGAGTATTTGAGAGCCACCCAAAGTACAGAGTGTGTCACACATCATTATAATAGCACAGCTCTTGTGATTCAAAAACTGATGTTGTATTAGCTTAAAAGGCATGTGCTTTCACGCTTGGCTCGTGTACTACATTTAAGACATTGTGTTTTGTCTGTTGCTTGGCAGATTTGTGCCATCGCCCTACTGTATGATAGCACTGCTTTCTTGGAGATGGCGTGGCATGGAAAGTGTGGCTTACAAATAATAAATTAGTGACTCAGGATTTACTGACATTTCTGTTCGAATCACTTCCATGTTTAATATTTCTGTTTAGAGATTCAGACATTGTAGCTTTGCTTTAGTTATTGTGCATTTATCTTGTTATTGTGCTGTGAAATAGAGATGTTTTTGGTCTTGCCATAGCAGGTGTGGACTTGTTGTATTCAAGTTTATTCATACAGAACTTTTAACAATAGACATTGTTAGAAAGCTTTAAAGAACCCTGAGTTAGAAATGCCAAGAAAAAACTCCCTGGTATAACAATATAGGAGGAGAAACCTTGAGATCTACCACAGGCATTGATCGCTTTCTGGGTGAAATTGAATTGTAGGATTCTAAATCATTAGAGTATAGAGCTATAAAGAGCAAACAAAATGAAGGCCAGCTTATGTTAAAAGGATGTTCTCATTTCCACATATATTATTTGTTTGTCTTCCTTCAAGTTGAGTCAGTGCCTTAAAAGAGACACTCATAGTACTCTGTAACCACAGGAAGGCTGACTGTACTCATTACACAGAATGTTTAGGATGACCCTGAGTTTATGCAGTCACTGTAATAGCATAATGTTGTGATTTAATCATGTCCGGCAAGTAGTGTAATGGACAATAAGGCACCTGGAGTAATAAATGATGTCAGGACCCTAAAGATTTTGCCTTCCACAATACACCGGCTGGAGATGTGATTTGTACAGTATCTCTGATGCACATAGGAAATCAAGGCCAGTCCGTCTAAATTGCTGAAAAATGTAATGCTGGAATTATAGTACGTTGAGTATGGGGCTGCATAGTTGTAGACTGTTCAGAGTGTCCATGCTGAACCCTGTCCACTACCAAAAGCTCCTCCAATGAGCATGTGACTGTGGAGCAATAGAAGAAGAAAGGCACATGTGGTAAGTCACATTTTATTTTACATTATTTGGACGGCCGTATATTTTGTGTGTTTTGCTTACCTGGAGATAGATGGCACCAGAATGCACTATGGGAAAGGAGGCGAGAGGGTGGAGGGACTGTGATGCTCTGAACAGTGTGATGCTCTGGACTGTTTGAAAACCATGTGATCATTGCTTTAAAATGTATCACCTATTGTTGCAGACCGAAGTATACTCTTCATGGCAATAGTATTTAGAGAACAAAGGACTTCTTGAGGGAGATCACGAAGAGTTCAAGGTGGTCCTGGTCTTCCTTTCAGTTCTTTTGAGGCACCACCTGATAACTCTCAAGGATATGTTGCTAAAACAGGTCCCACACCTTGAAAGTCTTGTAGAGGTCGTGCCTCAATAGGGAAGAGTTGTTTTAGCCATGCAAGGGGGACGTACACATTATTAGCCATATACTAATATTATATGGATAATATTACCAATAATACCATCCATCACATATAAAATAGAATAATACACAAATGAAATGGCACAAATAAAAAGTCTTAAAAAACGGTTGCTGTCAGAACAATAATTAAGGAAGCAAATGTCTTTTGAACCCACTTGCAGTCAGGGTAGGGTTTCAAGAGGTAACCATTTATCACAGTTGGAGATTAGTAAATTATGGTATCATTTCAGGGTCACCAAGCTTCTAAATCCACAATTAGACACCACCTACATGCCAAAAAAAAATAGTTAAAGGCATGCCAGTAGAAAGCATTTTCTTTTATCTAAAAATGTAAGAACCTAGAAATTTTTAGATGCTCCTGAAACTTTGACTGGAACCAGATTCTATGGTCAGATGGGAAAGCATGAAATACAACAAAAGGTAGATTTGGCGTGAAAAAATAATAAGGATGGCTCTACAGCAAAGAACCTAATGATTACGCTTAGGAATGGTGAAAGATCTGTAATGATGTAGTGCTGTTTTTCTGTTTTTCAAGTCCCTTGAAACCTTGTTAGGATACATAGCATTATGCATTTATGGCGTATTTCATATATAAATTAGACTGCAGCTGGGTTGTGTTTTGATTTGAATGGACAGGTAGTTCTGTCTCAAATTCCTGACTCTGTGTTTAATGAGAGAAATAAAAATGTTTTATTTCTTATAAAAAATGTTTTAGAAACTTATTTCATAAAAAAAATATTTTACTTGACTGTTTGTGAGAATGATTTCTTTCACAGATGTATATTTATTTTTTTGGATTAAGCTCATTTTGTTGAAGCCATTACTAATATTAAAACCTCAAGAATTTTTGGTATTGATACCCATCCAATATTTCTAAATAAATCTACTAAATCTACTAAATCTAAGCTTTAATTTTATTTATTTATTGATTTTAAACACAAAATACTTCACAGTTCCCCTCTCAGACAATTGTATTGTTTATTCATTGTAAATAAAATAAAGAATAAATATATAATACAAAATAAATTATAATAAAAGAAATCCTAACCAAAGAGGGGAAATGCCAGGTCTGTTTTATTGTAAATATTTCTAGTTTCAAAAGTACATTTGTTTTCTTAATCCAATGCAAATCATTTCCATTTGTTATAGGATCTGGTATTCAATGTTTCCTCTGATATCTGATCCGCTGTTTTTTGCTGGTACTGGCCCGATTCTGGGTATCACCTCTGTGCCAGCTCTAAACTCGTTTTTAGGTTGCCAATACCTCTGGAGCCGGCCGCGCTAGCTTTTCCCACCCAATTGAAATCTAGTCTAATGTAAACAGTGATCGTAAAATAATAAATTCCATGCATAATCTAAAGACATTTCAGAACATGGATTATTTTCTTTTTTTTCCTTTTTTATTTTCTCTATGTAAAGCTGCCTCTTTCTGCATGTTTTGAGCAGAGCATGTGCTATAACAAGACCAAGTGGTTGCAAGTTGTATGTGCTTTGTAATTCTCCTGCTCTATAGACAGGCCTGGAGATGTCAGGTGCATGATGGGAAGTGGGCTGGCAGGGGACAGCAGCGTGGCGGTAGGCCAGAATCAATTGGCAGTGTAATGAGATGGCTGGGTGCCAGGTTACCATGGAGTTCCCTCTGCCCCGCCTTCTCTGAAGCCCTAGTAAATTAAACGGAGAGCCTAAGCTTCGGAGGGAGAAAGATGATGATGAGTGAGAAAGAAAGCCAGGGAGAGAGAGAGAGAGTAAAAGAGCGAGAGAGAGCAAGAGAGAGAGTAGAGAGTGGGTGGTAGTTGGATAGCAAAGGCCACTACCAAAGGAGAAGGTATAGAGGGTGCTAGACAGATGCAGTGATTTGGATGAAAGGAATAAGAGAAGAGAAAAGAAAGTAAGGGTTGAAATGCCACAGCTCCAGAGGAAAACACAGTTCAGTTCATATGATGTGGAGCTATAATATGCTCTGAAGTCTTTTCCACGCAAGGCATTTAGAGTGAAGAGCTTCAGGGAAAATAAATGAGCGATATCTTTGTTTCTGTCCCTGTGCCAGCAATTAGACCGTCTTTTCAATTGTCACTCCTTGAGTTCACAATCAGATCGCCTGGTGATGGGACACTTTTCTCGACTATCGTCTATTATTTTCACTTTAAGAAAGAAAGGCCTTGCTCAAGACAGATTTTTTAAACCTAGAAAAGATGTTGTAGTACATGAAACAATCTGCAGATATAATAAACCTTTTTTTTTTCATTTAAAATTGTTACTAAATTACAAAAATGACTTTGCAACATAGAATTTGGTAAATGATTTCATAGCACTTTTACCCACTTATCAACTTTCATCACTCTACTGCTTAAAATGAATATTGTAGTTTTAATAAATATTCAGTGAACACCTGACCATAAGATTTGCATGTGCTATTTCAACATTCCACACCACAGTTAGTCCTCTTTCGCTGTTATAAAAACCTCCACTCTTTTCTGGGAAGATTTTCCACTAGATTTTGGAGTGTACTTGTGGAGATTTGTGCTCATTCAGCCACAAGTGCATTGGTAATGTATGGTACTCATGTAGCATAAGGAGGTCTGGAGATCTGGAGAATTCCAATTCTTTAAAAAGTTTTTAATAGGGTTGAGTTCAGAGCTCGATACCAGGCATCTTGAAATCTTCCACTTCGACCCATGTAGAACATATCTTCATAGAGCTGGATTTGTGCACATGGACATTGTCATGATAGAACAAATTGGGTCTTAAGTGAAATTAAAATTTAATGCAAGAACCTCCAGATACATCCTAGACAATTTTGTGCCTCCAACTTTGTGGTAACAGTTTGAGCAGTACCCAAGTATGTAAAACCGAATGTAGAACTATTTGCAAATCTCATAAACTCATATTTTATTTACAGTAGGAAATAGGATACAGATCACGGGGTTAAGTGATGGCTGCAACACATCACAGGTGGGACGGGGCAACTAAAGGATAGAAAAGTAAATGTTGAAAGAGAATAGAAGGAGCAATGTATTGCACCTAATTGGGTTAACTGGCAACATGTCAATAACATGAATGGCTATAAAAAAAAGTCTCTCAGAAGTAAAGATGGGAATAAATTTAAAATGACCAAATTCTTTTTACTTAAATGTTAAATTTCCTTAGTTTAAACATTTGTTATGTTTTGTATGCCCTATTGTAAATATAATTCTATTTACATTTTACCCAGTGTCCCGTTTTTTGGAATTGGGGTAATATGACATTGTGCTGTTGAAGAAAAATTATGTGTAAAAGTGTTTTATTCTTCTTATACCATCAGCTAGCACATTGTAGTAAATTACACAAAAATTCAGCTTATTATTCTGCCAAGCAATCAGAAAGTGGAAAAAATGATTGTAGACCTTTGCAGTGGTGTTGAATACACAGCTGGAAGACATCGCAACTTGCAACCATGATTTGATCATATCTATCGTATCATATCGATCGTATGATCATGTTTTGCTGCTATCGATTTAAATAAATCTAAAGGCAAGGCTAAAGGCTCACATCTCCCCACTGGCCCTGGCTCTTGTGTTACATCTTGTTACAGTTTGCACATAAGAACCAAGCTTATATGACCCGCCCAACCTAACTACACTGTTGTATTGGTAATACTGGAATTTGGGTGTGGCTACAACTGCTAGCAGTAGCTTTGGATACAATTTTGCAGCTGTGCTCACTGATATCACAGGCATTTATCTCACACATTTCTTATTCCAGGACCATATAATACTGAATTTCTAATGTGTTAATGTTCTATTTGTCAGTTTTGCTTCTGCTAGGAATGAAAAGAATGACAAAAATGACCATATTTACATATTGAAAGCAACAGTTGTCAGTTAACAATTACTTTGCTTAGATAAAAAAAAATAAAATAAAATAAAATATTATTCAAATGAACTGATTTTTGAAAACTGTGTTTGGGATGTGTATGCTCGAGAGTGGGTGTTGTCAAAAGAAGCAGCTGGGCATGATTTTGTGTGTGTGTGTGTGTGTGTGTGTGTGTGTGTGTGTGTGTGAGAAAGAGAGAAAAAACTGCAGGTCAGCTGAGGACACAAGCAGCTATGACCCCATGACAATGTGAGAAAAAGCACAGCAAACAGACCTACAGTAGAGAGTGCCCACCCCTTTAGCCATTTATTGCCAATCGCTGCTTTTTTATGGCGTCCAGGGTGCAGCCACAGCAGCCTCGGAAACAGAGTGGACAGTGTGCACCGCCATGAATTATGGGTAGTGGCAAGAAACAAAGGGTCTCTTCATCCTTTTTCTTGCTTCTTGCGCATCCTCTCACACAAAGCTCTCTGTGGTCCGATTAACTTATTGTCTTTCCCAGAAAATATAAACAACGATGCGGCCACTCTGGGGGTTTTATCACACATAAATGCCACACTATTTGGTCAACCAGTGTCTTTTATTTTCTCACAGAGTCTCTAAGGAGTTCTTCATTTTGTTCCAGATGGACTATAATTAAGTATTAGCTCAGCTGAGCAAAAGGTGTCACCTCACCTATGATAATTTAGTTGGGGTTTTCTTTGCATTCTTAGTTATGAGTCTAGATGTTAAATATTTTTTTATCTGGAAGAGACAGTTTAGTGCAGTTTTAAGAGTATATTAGTCTAATTTCCCCACACTAATTTTATTGCTTTTATATACAGGGAGTGCAGAATTATTAGGCAAGTTGTATTTTTGAGGATTAATTTTATTTGAGGATTTAATTTGAACAACAACCATGTTCTCAATGAACACAAAAAACTCATTAATATCAAAGCTGAATATTTTTGGAAGTAGTTTTTAGTTTTAGCTATTTTAGGGGGATATCTGTGTGTGCAGGTGACTATTACTGTGCATAATTATTAGGCAACAACAAAAACAAATTCATACCCATTTCAATTATTTATTTTACCAGTGAAACCAATATAACATCTCAACATTCACAAATATACATTTCTGACATTCAAAACCAAACAAAAACAAATCAGTGACCAATATAGCCACCTTTCTTTGCAAGGACACTCAAAAGCCTGCCATCCATGGATTCTGTCAGTGTTTTGATCTGTTCACCATCAACATTGCGTGCAGCAGCAACCACAGCCTCCCAGACACTGTTCAGAGGTGTACTGTTTTCCCTCCTTGTAAATCGCACATTTGATGATGGACCACAGGTTCTCAATGGGGTTCAGATCAGGTGAACAAGGAGGCCATATCATTAGATTTTCTTCTTTATACCCTTTCTTGCCAGCCACGCTGTGGAGTACTTGGGCGTGTGTGATGGAGCATTGTCCTGCATGAAAATCATGTTTTTCTTGAAGGATGCAGACTTCTTCCTGTACCACTGCTTGAAGAAGGTGTCTTCCAGAAACTGGCAGTAGGACTGGGAGTTCAGCTTGACTCCATCCTCAACCCGAAAAGGCCCCACAAGCTCATCTTTGATGATACCAGCCCAAACCAGTACTCCACCTCCACCTTGCTGGCGTCTGAGTCGGACTGGAGCTCTCTGCCCTTTACCAATCCAGCCACGGGCCCATCCATCTGGCCCATCAAGACTCACTCTCATTTCATCAGTCCATAAAACCTTAGAAAAATCAGTCTTGAGATATTTCTTGGCCCAGTCTTGACGTTTCAGCTTGTGTGTCTTGTTCAGTGGTGGTCGACTTTCTGCCTTTCTTACCTTGGCCATGTCTCTGAGTATTGCACACCTTGTGCTTTTGGGCACTCAGTGATGTTGCAGCTCTGAAATATGGCCAAACTGGTGGCAAGTGGCATCTTGGCAGCTGCACGCTTGACTTTTCTCAGTTCACGGGCAGTTATTTTGCGCCTTGGTTTTCCACACGCTTCTTGCGACCCTGTCGACTATTTTGAATGAAACGCTTGATTGTTCGATGATCACGCTTCAGAAGCTTGGCTATTTTAAGACTGCTGCATCCTCTGCAATATATCTCACTGTTTTTGACTTTTCTGAGCCTGTCAAGTCCTTCTTTTGACCCATTTTGCCAAAGGAAAGGAAGTTGCCTAATAATTATGCACACCTGATATAGGGTGTTGATGTCATTAGACCACACCCTTCTCATTACAGAGATGCACATCACCTAATATGCTTAATTGGTAGTAGGCTTTCCAGCCTATACAGCTTGGAGTAAGACAACATGCATAACGAGGATGATGTGGTCAAAATACTCATTTGCCTAATAATTCTGCACTCCCTGTATATATATATATATATATATATATATAGCATAATTTTAAAGTGCCCAATATATATATAATATAAATTTAATTGTAAGTAATACAATTGTATTGTAAACCATGTGGCATCGAAAAAGAAAGCTCGAGGGCAGCTGTGGGCAGTGCCGTCTCTGTGTCTGCATGCATAAAAATGATGTTTTGAATGCAGTGCGAGGCTGCTGCTAACTCCGTCTGGCAGGTTGGTGGAGAGGGAGAGTGCATGTGTTAAGGGAGACTGGTGGCCCATCTGGCTGAGGTGGGGGTTAAAGCGAGGGATTGGTGGAGGGCTGCCGCAGTTGTGCGTGAGCGGAATGTCGGAGCGCGAGAGGCGTGGAATTTATAGGGGTGAGACACAGTGCCATCTTAATGTACTGTAGTGTGAATGCGTATGTTGAGCGCGAACACAGCTGTACAGTGGAGAAAGACATCACAGCGCTCCAGGAGTTGCTCCCCCACTCCACAACCACCTCTCCTTCACACAAAACATACACACACTCACACACATACGCCGGCGCGCCTTCCCTGCCAGTTTGCGAGTACTATAGGAATGCTGTGCTCTTTGTTTACAGGCAAGGACAAGAGAAAATGACTCAACGTGTCGTATTCCCCTGGGGAGCCGTTGTCATTGGCTGCAGGGTGTCTGGGTGTCAGTCTCACTTTTCCCAGTAGAACAGGCAGCTGGGAATTAAAAAACGAGTGGAATCAAGGAGTTGATGTGTAATGCTTGTGAATCTGACCTCTAGTGACACACAGTAGTCGCAGCTCCCGACACTGACAGCATACACCAGACATAGCCGGCGCTGGCTCGGGTCACCTCCGCTTTTTATTCACGTGTGTGTATTTAGAGCGCTCGCTCTCTGTTTTCATGTCCGTCTGCGCTGCCACGTGCTAATCCCACTTGCTGCTGATCCTCAGAAAATGTGCGATAACAAGAGCGCGGGTCTCAGGCGGCGCTTGCGAGGATCCGGTCTGACCGTTGTTCGCCGTGTGCTCAGCGACCGGCGCAAAACTGTCAACGACCATTCGTGAAAACGTCCTGTTCCCTGCGCGTGCTTTCAGAAGCGTGTGCAAGTGTTATTTTTGCTGCAGTGACCAGATTGTCAGTGGTTGTCAAAATGCCTGCTTTGTAAAAAGAAAGAAAGAAGTATGCTGGCAGATAGATGATTCAATTGACCTTAGTTAGGTACTTGTTTGGGTATTTATTTATTTGTAAATTCGAAGTACTGTGGCTTTGTTCATTTACAAATGAACAACAAGTGACTCAATCCAATAAAAAATTTGTTTGTTTGTTTGTTTGGCAAGGGGTGTGTGCGCACATGTGTGTGTGTATATGTGTGTCAGCAAAAGGTGGCAAAAGGCCAGAGGGCGCATTTTAAGAGGCAAATAGAACTGCAGATTAGTATTTATTTTTGGTGTAGGGAAGTCTTCCAAGAAGCGTGTATGTGTATGTGTGTATGTGTATGAGGGTGGGGGTTTGGTTGGGGCAGAGAATCTGGGAGAGGCTAGCAGAAGGATGGTAGAGAAGTTTTTACCTGGATTTCCTCTCGCTGCAGCAGCTGGAGAAGGGGAACAGGCAGCAGGGACAAGGTTAAGGGGTGACAGCACTATTGCACAACTCTTTCTTCCCCTCAGCCAGATTTCCAGTCTCTTTCTTTTCTCCTTCATTTTTATTCAGCAGTGAGAGTGAAAGCGAATGAGAGTGGGAGAGAAAGCGCAAAGACAGAAAGAGAGAGCGAGAGAGAGAGAGAGAGAGAGAGAGAGAGGGAGAGAGTGAAAGAGAACCAAGCCAATTTTTTTTTTAAGACTCGATCTTGGCTTTCTTACAAACAGATGTTGCCTGTCATTTGGTCGTTAAGCAGGCACCCATTTCGTGGATTCAGAGGTTTTACAGGCATTAAAACCTCTAGGTGCATTTATGATTTTAGGAAAATCGATCTCTTATTAATATCGAAAACTTTTTTTTTGTTTGTTTTGTTTTCCTAAAAATGTATTTAGCGTGTTTTTATGTTTTTTCCAGCGTCTCAGAAACATATTGCGCACTGTTTTCTTTAGTCTTTGTTTTGCTCTTGCGTTCCGTTATCTGGATTTTTTTTTTCTCGACTTCTTTTTTTTCTTTCTGTAAAGTTGCATGTTTTGTGTTGCTCGTGGGCCACAGTGGACTGGACTCTTCAAACCTCCTGCCAAATGCTGCAGGCTCCGTGAGTATATAGAGAGGGAGACAGCGAGAGAGAGAGAGTGAAAGAGAGAGAGACAGAGAGTGAGAGAGAGAAAGATGGAAACAATAAAATCAGAGCCTTGGTAAGTCACTATTACCATGCTTCGGAGCTAGACTGTATTTTCAGCGACTGCATTCTGCACTTGTCTATTGTGTGTGTGCTTGTTTGTGTGTCCCATGTTTAATGCTTTTATATGAGGAGAAAGGCCTGGCACATACCCTCCTAGTTCTTCCTGAACAGCAGTTTGCTTTTTTAATTTGAACGAATAGAAGATGAATTGTTCGGTGTGTTGTTTTGCTGGGTTTTTAGTTGTGCATCCACAACTGTGGAGTGTGTGTGTGCGCGTGTATCTCTCTCTCTCTCTGTGTGTGTGTGTGTGTGTGTGTGTGTGTGTGTGTGTGTGTTTGCATGCCTGTGTGTACCTCTCCTGTCCTTTCACAGAGCTAGAGGCTTTACTCCTGTACTCCTAAAGGCAGGACAATCACTTGTTCCCCCCTCACCCCCACAACCACCAGCTCTTTCTGCCCTCTTATTGGAGGGATGTTTTAACTTCTTGGCATCACCTCAGTGAAACAGTGAGCAGGTTTATTGGGAAGCGAACGAGTGCCTGCTGTGATTTTTACATCCCTGAGTTGGATATTTTTGTCTGCCCTTTCTTGCGATACCACGTGTGTTTCCTTCCTTTTAAACAGCACTAGTGAGCTGATTTGATATTTAAATGCTTAAATGCCACTGGTTTTTTGTTTCAAAGGAGAGCTCAATTTTGAAAATTTTGTATTGCAAAATATATTTTACGTAAAAAAATCTTTTTCCAGGTTTCAGGGTCGATTTTTGATGTTGTGTTTATTTCTGTTGCAATTTTATGTGCATTTCTGCTAGTAAAATGAATTTCTTTTATTTTGAATTTGAAATTAATATTTCCAAAAAAAATAAATTAAAAAAATTACGCAAAAAGGAAAAAGAAATATGAAATAAATTGCAAAAAGAAATTCAAATGCATATGTTGAAATTTATCATTTCTTTTCTGATAAAATTATATTTAGTAGAACTAAACAAGGATACTGTATTTTATCATATGCAGGTTCAGAATAATATTTTCTATGCAATGAAAGAGTGACATCTTGCTATTTGTCTTGCTATCTTGCAGTATTTATTATTATTTTATTATTATTGATTCTATTTGGTCCTATCATAGGTAGTGTTGTGTGTTATAGAAAAGAATATAGAAAAGAATATAGAAAAGATTTTTCATGAGGGAAAATAATACAAAATAATGAAGTACACAATCCCTGGATTGTTAAATATGTGTACTTTATTATCATTTGTATTATTTTCCCTCATAAAAATCTTTTCTATATTCTTTTATGGCAGGATTTGTTTTGCTGTTGTTGTTTTTTTCTTTTTTGGTAATGCTTGGAAGTCAGTTGTACGAGTAGATACTGCAGGGGAAATTCCAAACCCTTGCCAGCCTCAGCCAGGCCCAACCTTTAGCTTTACTCATTATTTGCAAAATTCCAAACCGGTTTCACCCTCTGTTTTTTATTTTAATATGCTTTCTATGATTTCTCTTGGCTAGATATCTACTTGTTATGTTATGTGTTCATTTTTTCTTTCTTTCTGTAATACCATATCATCTTTTTTTAGCTTTTACTTACACTTTGTACAAACACAAACTGTAAAATTAGGAACATGGCAAACTTTTTACAATTTGAAAATGCTTGTATTTTAATATGAAAAAACGATGTGCTTAAAATGTTATTTGGGTTTAAACAGTGAGCAAATGCCTTGAATATCATATTGACATGCAAGCATCTAGGATACAATTCAGATATGTTTCATCCGTTTCTGTCATCTCACCAATTTTCTCATAAAACAGTTATTCATGTAGCAAGCACATGCAAGCGGCCTTCAGTCTGCATTCAGGGTAAAGTAGATTCTCTGTACTTTTGAATCTCATAAGTTTATGTTTATGATGTGAAAAACAAGTTCTTTAAAAGAGTTTATTAAAAGAATTTGTGCTTGTCCTTACCAGTAAAACACTTTAGGAACAAAGTTGATCATGGCTACTAACATAACCAAAATGAGCAACAAACGTGAACAAGAATATATATGGATATTTGAACCGGTTTTTAAGAATGTGCAAGCAAATGTAAAAACATTAACGAAAGTTTGATAATTTGATAATTGTTTTATCTTATAGTAAAAAAAAAAAAAGAAAGTCTAAATTTGTAGAATACATCCACAAATCATGTTATTTTAATAAAAATCCTAACAAACTAAAGTTTTGTTAAAAAGCAATAAAATAAGAGAGGACATGAAGATTACAGATGTTGTTTGTAATGTAAAAGAGCTGAGGATACAAACGAGGAAACTCGACACAGCACCCGTCGTCTGACAGTGAAAGAGTTTTTTTCTATTTTTTTCTTTCTTTTTTTTTGTCTTTCCAACTTGAAACTATTAAACATCCAATTGAAAACATACCTAATAGATCACCCGTAAATGAGGGGGCTGAGGCTCTATGATTGTAAAGATTAAACAAGTGGGCTTTCCACATTGTGAAATCAGGTGGTTTGGCCCTCTGATATAAACTGTGACAGCTACAGCTGGACTGGAAATAAATCTATAGTCTGTTCACCACATGGAGTCAGCAAAGTAGAAAAGGTCCTGAGTGATGCTGTGTATGTGTTAAAAAAATTAAAACCACAAGCACATTATTGTAGAAAATTAAAACCAAGTCTTCAGAAAAACCCAGGTTCTAAAACTGCCATGTTGTGTACTTATTACTGTAAATGTATGTAATTGTGTAGCAAACTAAGAAAACCCTTAACATGGTCAAAATTGCACAGTATCTACATCTATATATAATATATGATAAATGTACACATATATATATATATATATATATATATATATATATATATATATATATATATATATATATATATATATATACACACACAAACATATATACAAACAAATATAGAAAGATATAGATATCTAATAATATATAGATTATATTGATGTCTAAAAAATATAAATATCTGAATTATCATTACATTGGTTTTAAAATAAACTGCAATGTTTTGTGCAATATTTTTTAAATCCTTTTTAATGTTTAGTATTGACTGCAGTTCAATATAAGTAGAATAAATATATGTCAAACTAGGACTATATCACTGGTGAAAGGAGTTTGTTAAAAAAACAATAAGCTGATTGAAAAGGATTAGTATGGTCAAATGAAAGAAAAGGTTTCCTCCACTGTCATTATTCAGAGAGTATATACAAATGTACAATGTGCAATGAAAGTTAAAAGTTTATTTTATATTAAAACTGAAAACCTTTATAGTCAATTGTAAATTATAATACTGAAAACAACTTTTTTTTGGTCTTTGATAACTGTTGTCATCTTTATATTATTTAGCATTGATATGGGCTTTATAAGGCAAATACTACAACTAAACTATATAGATATCTGACCATATGATTTGTGTATGATTTCTTCTCACTCCTATTCACATTTATTCCACATTTGCTGTCATAATAACCTCCACTTTTCTGGGAAGATGCTTCACTAGATTTTGGAGTGTGCTTGTGGAGATTTGTGCTCATTCAGCAGTAAGGGTATTACTAAAATCAGGTACTGATGTGGGGTGAGGAAGCCTTGTGTGCAGTCAATGTTCGAATTTATCATAAAAGTGTTCAGTAGGGTTGAGATTAGAGCTCTACAGCAGCCAATTAATAGACTGGTTTGGTGCACATGGGTATTGTCATGCTGGAACAGGTTTGGGTTCTTAGTTCATTGGTAGAGAACATGTAATGCTAAAAAGATTCAAAGACACCCTACACAATTGTGTACCTCAGAGTTTGCAGAAACAGTTTGAGGTAGAACCACATATGGCTGGCAAAAGCAGGTGTCCCAATATCATTGTTCATAAAGTGTACCTCTCAGACTTATGTGGATAATTAGTGATGGCTATGCTTTTTTTGGTTCTGTTTTTTTTATTCAGGGAGAGACATGCCTGCAGACACAAACCCGTAGATCCGAACTTGTGCTGACATTCCACACAAGCTTGTATCTATAGGTATCTGTCTGTCGGCCTTCGCAACTGTCAATTCAGTCTTGTCTTTTCTTTATGGCAGCCTGGAAAGCGGAATTAAATCTATTTAGAAGTTTGGAGAACATCATGTTTAGCTTTTTTCATAACTGATTATCTCAGCACTGTATCAGTTTTGCTGCTACTATCTATTTTGCTGGTATGGCTGCACCAGATTTCAGTTTGACAGTCGGATTGTTTCTTTTGTTGGACCCATGAACCTTTTTGTAGCTCCACCTCTCATCCTTTCTTCAATGCTCCCCAGGCTGAGGTAGTAGGTTGTATAGTTTAGAGTTATACCATGGGAGATGACTGTACAACCTCCTAGCTTTCCCTGAGACATGCATGCTACATCCTTAACTAAACATATGCATTAAACCATAGAATATCTACTGTTAGTGTGTATGCTGGGATGATAAAATGGTAGCAAAATAAGGACTTATAGTCAGAAAACTGTACAAAAAGGTTTGTGTATTTATAGATGGGTTTTGCACTGGGGTTTGACTTTGCAATGTATTTCACACCTTTTGTTTTGTTGGGTTTTTTTTGCTTTGATTGTTTTAATTAGAGTCTAGACATTGCCTTGGAAAAACACAAGCATTTGCTTTTAAGCCTAAAACAACTCCATGATAGACATTGTAGACTGAAGAATCAGACAGCAGATTTTTTTCTCTTAGCTGTCAGGTAGATTACGATGCAACATAAAAGGAAGAAGCAATTGAAGTAAAAAAATATATATAATTAAATAATAATATGACTGTGAAGATGGTATGGGCTGAAATAAGCATCTAAAAGCAGATCAGTATGTTGGTGCATGAACCGTTCTAATAATAATAATGTATAATTATTACATGATCACTGAAAATTTGGTTTAAACAACTGAACTGGTAAAAGCACTGGGATTAACATGTATAGCTTTTTTTATTGTGTGCAGACAATAAATTGTGAGCAAAAACTATGTACTAAAGTTTACTCAAGATCATCAACTTGTAATGGGCAGGATGGGGTTTATAATTGTGTTTTAGTTTGCATTGCTGGAATTGTGGATTTGATCAGATAAAGCCAATGATTTTTTTGTGATTTCAATGTGCGCTCACATTAAAAAGAAAAGATTGCTTAAATGATTAGCTGACCAAAGAATTTGCTTAAATTATTCTCAGTAAATTAAAAAAATCATAATTTCTCCAGATTAGCTGTATTTCTATATAAGATGCTAAATTCTGACTGTCCTGCATATGAATGGCTTTTTTATGGGAAATGACAGGACTTAAATACATAACTATTGTTACTTTTAAGTATTTTATTTATTATAGTATTTTTTACTTATACTAATTAGTATTTTTATTGACCTCAAATGGCATTCCAAAAAATATATATTGATTTTACAGCCCAAAATGATGAAACAAATAAGAAGTAAAAAGTTGAATTAACATTATGTAAAATTAAATGGAAATATTAATGACTGTAAAATCAACCCTTTACATCGATGGAGGTTAAATAATTATTATTTAAAAAATTATAATTATCATTTTTATTATTTTTATTATTATAATTAATAATAATTAATAATGATGATAATGATCATCATCATCAAAATTTTCAAGCTCTATATTTAGCACACATAAAAATCAAAAGTAAAGTCATATCCTTTACAAAAAAAAAAGTACTGACAAAGACAAAGAGACATTGAAGTACACCTACAATAAATTATGCAATAAATGTTCAGTATTTACATAGCTCTAAAAATAATTGTTTACATAACACAACTACTGCATTTAAGTTTTTATAAATCTGTGTAATGAATTATGCTATTAAATAATAAATAAAATAATATTTCCTATATTTTATTCATGAATTACTTACTAAACTTTACTAAATACTTGCTTTCTTATTGATAGTTTATCGAAGCAGGCAGACATTTAAACTGGAAAAAAACGCAAAGCTGTGGTATTGGGGATGGTAAAATTTTAGAATGATTGAAATTCAGTAATGCTTTCAAATGTTTGCTAATTGTTTATTTTGTTCATGTCTTTCCTGCTAAATTTCTTAGTCATCGCTATGAGTTTTCGCTTACAAATTTCTCAAAGTACTTCTAAATTGTTTCCACGCCCGAGGACCATAAATAGGTCTGTTGATATCTTACATGTCTCTCTAATGTCCTGCATTGGTGTTCTGATTATACATATTTGATAAGTTTATTATTATGTATGATATATAAAATAATTATATATATATATATATATATATATATATATATATATATATATATATATATATATATATATATATATACACATATATATACACATACATAAAGAAATTTGTTACACTGCTATTTAAATGCAAAAGATTCAGTGCCTTTTTTGTGAAATGCATCCCATTCTACATTTCCTCCCCATTTACTGTTATAATATCCTTCACCCTTCTGGGAAGATGATCCACTAGATCTTGGAGTGTGCTTATGGAGATATTTGGAGATATTCGTGCTCATTCAGCCTCAAGGGCTTTTTTAAAGTCAGGTACTAATGTAGGGTGAGAAGGCCTGGGGTGCAGTCAGCATTCCAATTTATCCCAAAGGTGTTCAATAGGGTTAAGTTCAAAGCTCTATAGCAGACCAATTAAGATCCTCCACACCAACCCATGCACACCATATCTTTATGGAGCTCACTTTGTGCACAGTGGCATTGCAATGCAGGAACAGGTTTGGATCTCCTAGTTCAAGTAAAGTGAAAATGTAATAGGAATGAAATACATCCAGAAGCATGTTATGAAATTGCATGCCTTCAACTTTGTGGTACAGGATTGGAGTCAGGTGTCCCAATACTTTTGGGACACGTCTTTAAACACATGCAGTATGTAATCCATCACTATTTAGCCTTAATATAATGTGCCACATCTGATCATAAAACTGGTCTCACAAGAGGGAGCTGGTGTACCTGCCTATACTAGCAGAAAGATGCACTTTTCTTGGCACAGGTGTACCATGTGAGGCTTGCTGTTAAGTGTTGCACATTTTCCCAGAGGTTTGGCTTAACTTCATGTCTACAAAATCACAAGAAAAAACGAGATATCACATTAAAATATAATGAGGCTTCTGCATAGGCCAGGTGAAGGGAGGTCTTGAAATGTTACAGGAATGGGCTGTTAAAACATATGGGATCCTGATTCTATCTTACTGACTAATCTATCTTTTAGAATAGATTTTAGGATTTATATTATCTGTTTAGTCTGCTTTCTTAACAATAAGCATACACAATATGCAATATGCGTTTGTAATTTTTCCAACAAAAAAATTATAATTATTACATATAATCTAATAATTTATATAATATTAGTTATTATATTACTATTAACCCATTATATTAAATGGTTCCAATATAGCCTGAACAATATATACATATATACTGTATGTTATGCGTGATCATTTCGCACAGATAGCACTTACATCATATAAATGTTTTCAGATAAATACATTTTAAATTGACATTTTAATTCATAAAAAATATTCTAACATCCACCAATGATTGAATAATTACACAAGCCTCGCCAGTTCCAAAGAAAAGGAACCGTGTCTCCCTTTTAGGAGATTTGAAAATGTTTACACATTTGACTAGTTTCTACATAGAGCTAAAATCTTTTTGTTATCTTTCCGCTTCAACGGGTTCAAAATTATTCTGGACTACATACTCTTGACTCGATTACTTCCAGGTGAGAACACCAGTTTTGAATACTAGATTTTAGTATTTTATTTTTTGCAAGAATCTAGTGGGTGTTTGGAAAAAAGGTTCCAAACTACTGTCTTGGAGCAGTAAAACCACAATGCTGGCATTCGTACAAATCCCATCATCGGTGTTTACATGCACACATATTTCAAATTAAATTTGTGTGCTCTTAAACAGCTGGCATACAGCTGAAATACATCACAAATGGCACTCATTATGGCCTTCAGACGTTTTTAACAACCGACATCATATACTGGATGTTTTAAATCAAATTATAGATTTGACAGTGTTTCCAATTATTTTGTAGATTGAATAGATAACACTTTATCAATATTTCACTTGCTTCAAAGTGTCAAGATGTTTTTTAACACTTTATTTTATATTTAATGTTTGGTGAAAACGCTATATGTACAAATGTTCCCCAAATTTTTCCAACAAAGTTGAAAGCACACAATTATATAGAATGTCATTGGATAAATTTAATATTTCCATCACTCAAACTAAGAAACCCAAACCTGTGCATAAATTGAGCACGATTAAGATATGGTGTACATGAGTTGAGTGGAAGATCTTGAATGGCTTGCTATAGAGCTCTGACCTCAACACCTTTTAGAATGAGTTGGAATGCTGACTGCACCCCAGACCTCCTCACCCTACATCAATACCTGAATTTACTAAAGTCCTTGTGGCTAAATTAAAACACATTTCCACAAGCACACGCAGAAATATAGTGGAACATCATCCCAGAAGAGTGAAGATTATTGTAACAGCAAATTGGGAGGAAATGTGGAATGGTATGTTCAGAAAGTAGATACAGTAAGAATTTTACGGTCAGGTGTCCACAAACATTTGCCTAAATTGTGTACGTCCCTTTCAGCCTTTGTAAGTTTACCTTATTAACTTAAGTGGTGACAGTGGCAAGAAGACCATATTAGAAAGAAACCTTGACAGATTTAGATGGAAACCATTTTATCTGGGTCACACCAAAAATCCATTTCATTATAGTTTTTCAGACATTTAACAATAAAACTTAACTATTTCACAATGTGTTGTTCTTTAAAAGATAAATATTGGAGTATTTGTTTAAAAAAAGGTACAAGAAAAATTACAAAATGTGTTTTAACAGTTACTTCAGCAATGTACCACCACTTTATCATAATTGGGTTTTTTTCGTCTTGTTTTTATTCCTTACATATTTGCAAATGGCCTACATTTTTTATGGAACAGTTATTTATTTGTTTGTTTAATAGTTTGTTTGATTTTATGTTCTCATTTACATACTACTTATGTAGATACTACAATACTCAGATATTCCTCTGGGGGAAAACAACTTTGGTTTAAATAAATAAATACATAATTATTTTAAATCATAGAGGTTCAAAAACATAAAAAATATTTTAACATTATAAACAGGTCAGCATTATGGTAGGCATGATGCTGTAATATCCCTTTATGTTGGTTCAAAACAATCATGTACCATCTGCATTGGTGGCTCAGGATAATACCATTTTAGTATTAATATGCATATGCATTAATATGCAATTTATTGTATATAAAAAAAAAAAAAAAAGTAAAATAGATTGGCTTACATGCCATTTTACTGCTACATGACATAACTCCTTTCCATGGGGGGATCCACTGGTATTTAAATTGTTTTGAATTCATTCTGCTAGCTACAAAATAGCAAATTGTAAAAATAGGAAAACAAGACCCTGTTTTACTACCTTGTGCAATTCGTAAAATAACTATATAACACCATTTGAAAAATGGAGCACCAAGATAATGTCCATTTGTCAGCCCATTCTAGAAACTCTGAGAAAAGTAAGTTTCTTTGACATCTCTATCAGGGCTTGAACTTGTTCCATTGGGACTTAATTAGCTAAACTTCACACTGAAAACATGACAGAAACCGTCCCTTTTACCCAACAGAACTGTACTGAGTCTTCTATAAAGATTGATGCGATTAGCGAATAGAGAGCATATCACTTCAAGTGAAACAATTTAGATAGCATGGTATATCATCCAAAGTAAATGCTTGGAAAGCTTTATGCATAAATAAGTATTGTTTAAATAGATTGTTTTATCTGTCCACTGACAATTCATGAGGAGATATTTGAGGTCCAGTGTAAGCTGAGGTTTATGACTTAAAATGGTGGCACCAGAAAAATCTTGGTTAGTCTGTCTCATTTCTGTTGTCTAGCAAGTCAGAACAGGTAGAGTTAATTCATCAGTGTAGGAGTAATTGTGTTTAAATAAAGGGATAGAAAAAAAAAACTGGATCAAGCTGGAAGTTTGTAATGACTGTAAATAGGGTATGTCAAGCTTAAAGCTGAGGCATGAAAGCTTGTGGTTGATTGCTAATATAGTATAAACACGTGTTCGATTTCAGAAGAGAACCACAGACTGTGAGAACAAAGGCATAGCATGTGACGGTCAAATACTTTTTTGAAACTCCAAATAGTTGCCCCTGATTATTTATGACTCACTGTCCAAAGTAGTGCCAATAGAGAAAATCTGCTTAACATTGCACGTTTAATAAGATCACAGATTTCTGTTTGGCAACATTGCATACATTTAATACAGTTTTTCAGTTACTCTACAATGTTTCTCTACTGTAATAATACTCTACAATGTTTCTCTATCTATTTGTGTTGCAGTTGACTTTTGTAGTTTTCACATGGCACGGATTATTGTCAATAGAATGACCAGTGACTCTTCATCCTTTCACATCAATTACATTTACACTATATGGACAAATGCATTGGGACTCCTTATTTTTTTCAGCTGGTTCTTCCCCAAAATCTTACTTTAATGTTGAAGGCACACAGTTGTGTAGGATGTCTTTGTATGAGGTTGCAGAAATTTTTCCTTTCACATGCACAAAGCAAACAAAGCACATTACAAAATCTAGTGAAATATCTTCCAAAACTAGTGGAGGTGAATTTATAGAAGTATACCTTTTTTTCTGCTTCTGGTTCTCTCTCTCTCTCTCTCTCTCTTTCTCTCTCTCTCTCTCTCTCTCTCTCTATATATATATATATATATATATATATATATATATATATATATATATATATATATATATATATATATATATATATATATATATATATATATATATATATATATGTGTGTGTGTGTATTGAATTAGTTTACCTGAACATCATACATTTCGAACTTGTCAAGCCATTAATATTTTACATTACATAGTTTAACATTTTTATTATTATTATTATTATTATTATTATTATTATTATTA
Source organism: Silurus meridionalis (assembly GCF_014805685.1). Lineage (NCBI taxonomy): Eukaryota > Metazoa > Chordata > Actinopteri > Siluriformes > Siluridae > Silurus > Silurus meridionalis. Next base: position 8,096,957 of record NC_060895.1, on the reverse strand, counting down.
TTATTATTATTATTATTATTATTATTCATTACATGATCACTTAGGTACTGTATTTATCTTGCATATTAAGTAGTAATAACACTCAAATTCTTTCTCAGGAATAACAAAAAGGGCAGGATCTTAAACAAAGTCTTCAGTATTCTTCGAATGTAATTTTTTCTAAAAAATGCAATAACAAATATTACAGTAAAATCTACTACCACCCCACCATTTGATAACCTTGTATAATATTTTTTTTCAATAACAATTTTAATACTGTCCAGTAAACCTGAATATATATATATATATATATATATATATATATATATATATATATAAAATTTACATAATAAAACATTATGCCCAATAAAACGTGCAGGAGTATAGAGACCAATTCACTGCAAATGACATGGTGTGCAAATGTAAAGGTGCATTGTACATAGAAATTAGGTAATGTCCAGTGACTACTTTATCACTACTTTAATGTGCAAAGAAAGAAAAGATGCTACAAAAAAAATGCTAAGTACTGTTACAATTTCCCTGAATTAACTTTACTTCCTAGTAGAATTTAGTGAGTAATTATAGACTGGAAACGATTGTCACTGAGATCATGCTTGCTGGAGCATAATTGTCCTTCTGACTCATTTAGAGAGCAATAGACTGCCCTCTAGTGATGTAACATTACAACATCATACTGCTGCCCAGCACATATGGCCAGTGACTACGCAATTTTTTGTCTTGGTTCTGCAATTTGATACCGTTATAGCGTTAATTTATTGCAAGAAAAGCTTTCAACTGACTTCGATGTTGGCTGTCCGTGTGTAATTGTTTGTTCCGGAGTGTACGCGTTTACATGAGGTGTCTCCAAATGTATTGTGTGCTGTCTAACATCGACCACAAAGCACTAATCCAACTCAGACCTGACACAGTGGAGCAATATTCTCTCCGATCTCTTTTTGGTTCTTTGTTAAAAAAAAAAAAAAAAAACGGCATGAAAACAAAACCTTGCTTCTTCTTCCTGCCAGCATCTACCACTTCCCCCTGCCTGGAACGTCTTCAGTCAGACGCAGTCATGTCATGTTAATGTCAGTCGTATGTCTCCGCAGACAGTAATTATGAGATTTGAGACGATGGTGCTCTGTAAAATTTGTCTATAGGGCAACTGATGCTGACAAAATGATTACAAGCCTCTTCGAAGTCTCTGACTATCTCTCGACATCGCTGATTGAAATCTGCTCATTTTTATTTAATCGGTGTCATTACCATGAGTAATACTATAATTAATACTATGTAATAGAGCAGTAATTACTCAGACTGAGCACTCTCAGAGGATGAGCACTGAGCAACTTTAAGACATCTTATACCTTTATATACTGTATATATACAGTACATAATCAATTTTTACAACTTAAAATCTGAGTGATGTATGATTTATTGTAACAAACAGGTCGAACTAAAAGAAATTTGGAAAGTAGTCATCCAAAGATTCAAGCCCTTGAATATTGAAGAGCTATACCTTTTCTGCTTTGCTCTTTTCATGAACAAGAGCAGAACCTCAGGTTGTCGTTGATGTATTCATATGCGTATGTTTGACATGCCAGCCGTCAATCGTGACGTGCATGCTCGTTGTGTTCCCGACTCGTAACAAAAAGCAAGATGCTGATGTTTTTCACTAAATCAAGCCCTTGCATGCTTCTTCAATGTTTTGTTTCAGTACAGCAGATGGGATGGGATGGGATGGGATGGGATGGAGCGTCCTTGCTGGATTTTATTGCCACTTTCATTTGTGAAGCTGCAGCGGCAGAAACGTGTGTCTTGTGCATGTGTCCGTTTCGCAGAGGCGCGCGCGATGGCTGCCGGCACTGTCAAAGGCGGTCTAATATTAGCGTCTGCCTGATGGCTGGCTGTATCTGGACGAGGAGAGGGTGATAAATGAGGATAGCAGTGGCGAGAAAAGGGGGGGCTGAGCTTGCAGCGAAAGGAGAAATTTTAAAAGGGAAACCGTCCGAGTCGTAAAAGATGGAGCACGAGCGAGGATGTGCGCATCGTTCTCTAGCAACGAGAAGACAAAATGTCCACCGTCGTATGTCGTAAGTCACAAGGAACTTGAAATCAAAGCCAAGACAGTGTAAGAAAAAATTAAGAAATGTACAAAAAAATTAAGACAAGAAGGAAGAAGGAAGGAATGTCGTAGGAATTTCTTCCAGTTTTTTTGTTTCTCCCTCACAGATACGTCACTGATTTGCTCCTGTGCGCTGTTGTATGTCGGCAATCCCCTTCCTCTTTGTCCCTCCTCCCCATCATCCCTGGCAGCTTTCTCCCCGCCCTCTCAGCCCAAGCCTGGGGGAACCAGGGGAGATTAAATGTAGCCTCTATAAGCCAAGCACATCATGTAGCTATGTTTATAGGACCAGCTCTCTCTGTCTCATTTTCTTTCTCTTTTTCTTTTATTCTCATTTTTAGAACATGCCATGCCTGCTTATGCGTGTGATGTAGATCAGACATCAGCAGGCCAAGTAACTCCAAATATATAAACTGAAATAAAAGAGCATGGCCATCTCAAAAAGAAAAGATTGATAGAATAGTAAATCAGAAGGCTGTTCCTGACCCCCTGCTTTTTTTTCCCTCTATGTCTATCTCTTTCACGTTCTTTCTCTCTCGATCTCGATCTCGCTCTTGCTCTCTCTCTCTCTCTCTCTCTCTCTCTCTCTCTCTCTCTCTCTCTCTCTCTCTGTCTCTCTCTAGCTCTATCTGGCTCTGGGGTTGATATGGCATAGAGGTGGGCCTCTGACTTTAACTAATCACAGCTGTGAGAGCAAATATATGGATGATGCTACTTTTCTTCTTCTCAATTTCCCTAATTCCTTTTTTCCATCCTGCCACTCAACATGGATTTATAAATGCAAGACTGAGGTGGGTTGGGGGGGGGGGTGTTCATGCTTTTCCTCCTGCACCCCCCACCCCTTAAAATTTGAGATGGAATGAGAGGAAAAGTGAGTACACGGCGGGAGAGAGAGAGAATGTGTGTGTGTGTGTGTGTGTGTGTGTGTGTGTGTGTGTGTGTGTGTGTGTGTGAGAGAGAGAGAGAGAGAGAGAGCGAGGGAGGGAGAAATGTAAGACAGATACAGAGAATGAAAGAGAAGAAGGGGGTGTGGAGAGTGGAGAGCAGAAGCAGCACAGTGCACTGATGCCTGTGCCTCTTTTCAGTCGCCTCGTCCGCAGCTTTTTGCTCGTCGGGGAGGTTTTTACTTTCCTTTTCAATTTCTTTTTTTCTGCTGGCTCTGAAAACGGGAATATACGCCACCATGGAGCTGCCATAGCTAATCAACTATGCACCAGTGAGGTGAAGTGACCGATTGAAAGTGTGGTGTGTGGTGTGTAGTGTGTGTGTGTGTGTGTGTGTGTGTATGTGTGTGTGTGTGTGTGTGTGTGTGTGTGTGTGTGTGTGTGTGTGTGTGTGTGTGTGTGTGTGTGTGTGTGTGTGGCTGGCCGGCTGGCTGCATGCGCTCTCACCCCCTCCCAGCCCCCCCCTCCTCTTCTAAGATCCAGTAGACTGGTATGATTTGCTGGTGTTGTGGCCCTGGTTGTTGGCTGGCAGTCACAGTCCCTCTCGGGTTCTCCTCCTCCCCGCACACTTTTTTCCAGTCGCATGCTTCCGACAGTGCCGTGATCATCATCACCATTGTCCTCGGCCCACCTGTCTTTTCTCGTTGCCTTGGAGTGTAGGATGGGAGTCTGGCTTCGATCGCGCCACCAACCTGTTCCCATCGTCGGTGTCGGCTGCGCCATGCCTTCTCACTTCACGCTTCCTTTTCATCACCGCCCCATCAAGCATGCACATTCATCCGTGCTTTCAGCTCAGAAGAAATTTTCCATAATCTACGATGTCTATTTCTCGTTTTGTTTCTCCTCCTGTCTCATCTTACTCTCGTTTTTTTTTCCCGCTTCCTCTCACTCCGTCTTTCTTTTGTCCAGCAGGCTGAGGGAGAAAAGCAGTCAGCTGTATCCTTATCCTTAACCAAACCTGGGTAAGTTCTTTGAAATATTTTTCTCCCCCTTTCTTCCTCTGTTAGTTCATACCTTCCCTCTTCTTGATAGTACCGTAATTTACTTGATAAAAAAAAAAAATCATTGTGCTGGCTTCATCTACTTTCATCTTAATCTAGTCAGGTAGCATCAATGCTCAGGAACTTATTGTATGCTTAATGTAACCAACCTCTTTTGTTTCGAACTGCGAGCTACTTGAATATGTGTGTCCAATGCTTTAGCCAGTCGTTCAGAATAATTAATGAAAGAGCGGCGTATGGGAAGCAGGAGTATGACTTAGTGCCAGAGTTTCAGGGTTATTATGCCTGTAAGTGTGTGAGTGCTTGTGAGAGGAGCTTATTGATGGGACGACTAAGTTTACCTGAGAGGACATTTTTCAAAGTGGTATAGAATGGCATCGGGGGCCGGGGGGTAAATAAGAGTGAGCGAGAGAGGGAGGGAGGGAGGGAGGAGAGAGAGAGAGAGAGAGAGAGAGAGAGAGACACACACACACACAGAGCGCGCGAGAGAGAGAGAGAGAGAGAGAGTTGGGGAGGGAGGTGTCAGTGTTGTGTCTGGCTGAAGGTTGCACTTGTTGTTTGTCACAGGAGGGGGTTGGGGGGAGGGGGTTGAATGCAATAATGCTACGAGAATTTTATTTATTTTTTTTTTTTATCATCTTGATTGCTGTTACTGTTAACATTTTAGATCAGAAACCTAATGAGATGGGGGGGTCATTTTCTCTTCAGTTATCCTGATGTCCAGCTCGACCCTCTGTATACGCTTGAAGGATGATGCTATTGTTTTGATGTCGTTGCAGGTTCGCTGTGTGCCCAGAGCAGAGACAGATTTTGACCATGTGCCTCTCGCAATCCCTGAGACCCTAACTTGTGACGTTTTGCTGTTCTGTGCACGGGTTAGGCTCTTGGGAGCTGGGAGGGGTACTCCATCGTCTTAGCACTGTGGGAGACAAAGCCATTTTAAAGCCAAATCAAGAGTGAAATGATTCCACAGTGAAGGGGGAAAAAAGAGGATATAAGCTAGCCAGAGGTATAAAGAGAAGATGGGTTTTTTTCCGAAGGGGGAGGGATAATGGAATGCTGGCATCAGGGGTCATGTGACACATTTGTGGTTCGAATCAGCTGAGGTTTCATTGTGAGAGGAGTTATGAGAGGAGGATTCCTTTCCTATGCACAAGCACGAGGAGCAAATGAGCAGTCATGTATGGTTTCTCTTCAGTGAGGCCATACTGTATGAGTGTCTTTGTCTTCTCCGAGCTGGCTTGTCCTTGCCTAATGATTTGAGAGCAGCACAAAGTACTGGTGAGAGCGTGACGCTAACAGCTCGGTACACTTGTGTTTGACCTCAGTGAGAGTCCTCAACCTTGTGCTCTGAAGACATGAACCCACTCTCTCTTCAGCCTGCTGACTGCATGTGTGTCTGAGTGTGTGTCTGTCTGTGTGTGTGTGTGTGTGTGTGTGTGTGTGTGTGTGTCTGTGTGCACCTTTGCTGCATGGCATAGCCTTAGTATGTAGCAATGCTGTGTAGTCAGTCAATGCTGAATGTTGCCAATATTTTTCAGTTTGTGAAAAATCGGACGTGCTTTGGAGACAGATTAGAGCGGAGGTGGCTTCTCCTGAGCACAACCACCAAACAATACATTATTATAACATAGTTGCAGCATAGTACCACCGAAGCGCTCCCAATATAACTTATGTATTGATAAGCAATCAGGCACGGGAGGATTATTGATAGTGTATTTCTTAGTGCGGTATCTATCCAGCCTCCATGTTACTCAGACACTGAATGTGCTTTCGTCTAGGTCCTAGCTGACTGGTCTATAAAATGGCACCATGGACCTAATGGAATAGAGTGATGAGTAAAATTGTGTATCAAAATAAATAAAGAAAAGTTGTGTGTATGTGTGGGTTTCGTGGGCAGAGGCGCATTGCGGTGTGGGCAGCAGCTTACATTTTAATATCTGACGAACATCGTGCCATCATATTCACCAGCCAGCCCTTTTCTGTTAACCACCACCGAACCAAAAGACATGGCCATGCTAACGCATCGGCTCGTGGTGCCATTTCACAGAGATGATGCTATCCATCAGCGGCAAGCGACTCTGTCTGGACAATTGTCCAGGTAGCCATGCTTGTAAGAGGATTTGTCTGGAACACTTTGCTTAGATTGCTTTCTGGATTTTTTTTTTTTTTATGAAAAAGGCAAAACCTCTGTTGCTGGGATTTCAATTTCTGTGTGTGTGTGTGTGTGTGTGTGTGTGTGTGTGTGTGTGTGTGTGTGTGTTCCAGTATGGGCTTTGCCCCTGTCTCTGCAGTGCTTTGGTATCAGAGCTGCAGTTCTATTGTTTGCTCCTCACGCTGCACTCCTTTGGCACAGGGGCAGCCGCAGAGAGGCTCTGCTAGTTTTTAAGGTGGACCAGACATAGGGACAGGAGCTCGGCCCAAGTGTTTAAGGTGGAGCAGGGAAGTCGGGCATGGCCAGGTGCTTAGAACAAAGGCTGCTGCAGTGAAGAAAGCTGTGCAGGTGGAGTGACAGAGACAGTTCCACAGCGGGTAACGCCCATGGCTGCGAAGCGCCAAGTCGTCTCTTACATACAAACACACACATTCACAAATACATGTAAACCTGCGCATGCACATGTGCATATTCTCACAGCCCGCTCCGAAGCATTGATCCTTAAGGTTTCTGAAATTCGGGTTTGGACCCCAGCTCTGCTCTCACCTTCGTGCCGCTGGTGTTTTATCCGCCACAAAGACCAAAACGACACGTTCGATAAAATATCCTGTTTCTCAGAATGCAGAAATGTCTCTTGAGAAGTTTATTGGTTTTATTAGGATTGTTTTTCATTCTCTGCGATAAGAGATCGAGCCTGTTCAGATGCAAACCACCGTCTGGAGCCTTTTTGAAATTCCTCTGTAGGTAAATGAGACAAGATGGCGCTGAAGCACGTGGTGCTGCTCTGAACCCAAATCCTGCAGCGATTCTTTCACTCTAGACTCTTTCAGCCAGTGCAAAAGAAAAGGGCTGCGTGATATAATGACACGTATCTTTTGTTATTCAGTTGATGCTAAATTGATGCTTTTTTTCATGTGGCAGCACTGACTTGCTGATTGACTACATGTTGTGAAGCATATCAAAAACATTTCTCTGACTCTCTCGTTATGATCAATTTTGTCGCAAACGCCTTCGCCGGTCTCAGATTACGGCGTTGAAAGTTAGTCGGAATAACATGGAAGCAGGCTTGACAATATTTTTGACAATATTTTTCTAGACTTGCCATTCTGGGACAAATAAATGCAGAAGGATCTTGACACTTGTCTTCCTCTGCTATTAAATGGAGTGTTGAAATGGGTAATTAGTTTTTACATTTGCGTTAATTAGAAACGACTGGTACTGCCTGTCCTTTATTTAAGACCAAGTACGTTTGGAGGCATCCCTATTCATATATAATAGAAGGGAATTTACATCCACATATATTATAAAGAACTATTTCGATATGGAATCTGCGAACATAAAGCAGTAAATTATATTTTGCTATCTTGGATAATGCTGGGTCAAATAAATAAGAAAAAGAAATCTTAATTTTTTTGCTATCCATCAAGGTTAGCCCTGCAAACGTGTTTACTTTGGCCAGGAATGTGTCAAACAAGTCACTAATATTCTTTCAGTAAATGAAAGACTGGAACACTCTTGTAACAACTGTGCTACAGATGTATGAAATAGAAGGAATGGTACATATCTGTGTTTAATAAAGAGACATGTATATGAAAACTCAATCACACACATGCACACACACACACACACATATTGACCCAACTGCCCTTTCACATAACAAGGCCTCTAAGATCTGAGGCTGGGTTTGAGGAGCTTAAACATGACTCCTACACACCAAACCCGATTAACCAGCGTGGGCCTAAACTAATTAGTTTAGGAGGGAAATGTCATCGGCATACATCCAGCGCTTCTCTCTCAGCCATGGGTCCTGCCCAGCACTGGAATGCACATATCGGTCAGCTCTGTCATCCTTTCCCCTCGGCCTGGCCTCCTCACGCAGCACAGTGTGCTTCTTTCAGAGTGCTCAGGGCCACGGTGCTTTATGGGAACGAGATTGTGAGTGAGCACCATCCAACTCTTTGGCTCGTCATGCTGGCGCTGCTCGCCGATTGTGTGTTGCTTCCACACACGTCGTGCCTGCTTGCATGCGCCACACGTGCTGTTTACTAACATTACATTAGCAAGCCATTAATTAAATACCTTATGGCTTGAGGGTGTGCATGATGTTTGATCTGGTACAGAGCACCTATATCTGAAGCTGTTATACTCTATGAATTCATTTTACAGCTGAAATGCTGTATATAAGTGGTTTTTGGTAAGTGTAGTAAGGTTTTTTATCTGGAAAATCAATTCGAGATATTATTGCATTGATTTAATTGTCATATGTTTCACTGGTCCATTGAAATGAAATGGGTTTAATCCAGACCTCGATATCTCAAAAAGAAGCAATTATACAAACAATATTAACTGCATTTTATCCCTGTGAGTTAAATAAACATCTAATGGGACAAATAATTAGACAAAATAATATTATGCATATGAAATGATTGCCAATATTTGAATAATGATTCGGGAACAGTTTTTGAACCCCTTTGGGTATACAGTATGTAATTCTTATTCCATCATTTATTTTTTTCGCAGTGACATCAATTCTATATTTGGCTTTGCATTGTAATGAAATTTCTTTTAAAAGCTTCTCGTTAATGACACTAAAAAGTCAAAGTCTGCTTTTCAGTCTGTTCCTCGTTTCACATCTATCCTCCTTCGCAGATTTGTTTTAGCCTGATTAATTTGTCATTAATATGCAGACTGTCGGTGTTATCGCTGAAGACAGTCAGTCTGTAACTATAGTGATGCTGCTGTCAGTGCAGGCTGGGGGATTTGCATGACAGTGGCTGACGATCACTTCTCAGCGGCTCGCAGGAGCAGTTAGTGGAGCCAGGTCTCTAGATGGTGAGAAAAGGGTGTTGGCAGCTCTGTCTCTCACTCGACTCGGTGGCTGTGTGCGAGTTCGTCTGTGTGTGTGTGTTTCTGTGTATGGCACAAAGAAGCCCTGAAATTCTGATGTTTGCTCGTTTTTCAGCATATAATTGCCATGCAAAACCTTTCAAAATGGTAGAGGTTCACTGGGCATAACTACATTAAATGTTTCATACATCAGGCTTTTGAATTGTGTCATTTCTGAGATGTGTTATAACTTTTTTTTTTTAATAATCTGTTATTTAGCTTGTAATAGTGTTTAAGATTATGCACCAGTCCAAGATTATCTCTTGCTCATATCTGACTGACTGGTTTAAATAAACTGAGTTCATTCATGTTTTTCGGTATAAAAATGGCTGCAGAATTCTCTCTGAATATCATCTCTATATATCTGCTCCTAATACTGTGTTTTTCCAAAAATCTACATAGAAAAAAGTATTGCATAGCTTTTGATTTTTATGTTTTGGCAAAAAGCTCTACTTTGTTTGTCAAAGCCGTCAAACCATTTGAACTATGCAGCACGTCGATCGAAGTGATTTTGCTCATTATAATGTGGAATGTAAATTAAATTTGGACTTTGAGTATCTCCCCCTCCCTATTTTACCCTTTTTCACATGATTTTACAACTCTGACTGTGATTTTACAACTCTGACATATATATATATATATATATATATATATATATATATATATATATATATATATATATATATATATATATGTATGCATGTATGTATGATAATCCCAGATTTAAGTAGCGTTGAAGAAAATAGCTCTTTGTTTTAGTGGTTAAAGCTTTAGCTATGCTTGGCTTCTTTACTTTATGTTATACACTATACAATATATATATATATATATATATATATATATATATATATATATATATATATATATATATATATATATATATATATAGTAATCACAATAATATTATCTCTGGTTATAGCAAAACATTATAGAGTACAATATACAAGTAAAGAATAAATAGAAAAAGGAAATGTTTCCAAATATATATTTTGCCGTACAAAAAATTATGATAAATAAATAAATAAATTATATAATTATATAATTATATAATATAATATTGAAATTATATATATATATATAACCAACCATAACCCTAAGCCTATATATATATATATATATATATATATATATATATATATATATATATATATATATATATATATATATATATATAATGTGTATAATTATATAATATAATTTCAATTCATTCAATTTCAATTTATATCACTCAAACATTTATAAACATTTCTTTTATCCATTTCTATTCAACTTCAATACTATACTCCTTTTTAGCAGTACCATGTCATTATAATCAACTGGAGCTACTAGCTCAGCTATTAACAATATTTTATATCACCAATATCCTCCCATTGTTATTATCCCCAAACCCTAAATATGTCAGCACTTCATGATTCATATTTGTCTTGTAAATGGAGTTCTTTAAATCGATATTCGGCTGGTTCCTTGTTCTGATGGCAGCTTCTGGCTGCTGTGTGGGATCGTGTTCTCTATTTCAGGTATGCTGCGAGGTTGTGTAAGCGTTCGAAAAGACGGCTCTGTGACTTAGCCTGGTCTTAGCCTGCCATCTCACTGAGCTGAGCTTCTACAGATTACCCTCTAGCTGACAGCACAGAAAATAGCATCAGGCCCATTTTCTTCTCTTTTTTTCGTATCAGTAGTCTTCCTTTCCTACTGTCTCACGTTCTCTCCCACTCAGATGGTGTATGCATGTCTCGCTCTCTTTTTTTTCACATTTTATTCATTTTGTGCTCCCTCCGAATTCTGTCCTCACATGACTTTTGGCCTACTTACTGTAGTGCTGAGCTCTGATGTATAAGTATGTAGGGATATGTGTGTGTGTGTGTGTGTGTGTGTGTGTGTGTGTGTGTGTGTGTGTGTGTGTGAGAGAGAGAGACTGCCTGCCTTGCATGTTGTCTGCCTTTTTTTTTGAGAGAGAGAGATGGGTTGCAAAATTCTAAATGCACTCTTGGCTTGGCGTCTCTTGCTGAGCTTCAGCGCCAATGTTTGTGCCGTCTAATGTTTTTAAGTGCCGCCAACAAATTTTACACACAAGAATACATGAAATTGAACTATGTTCATGCTGGCGACATGGCATCGTGTATCAATTTAGTGCTCGTTATGAACAATCCTTCACATCCTTCATACAACAGATGTAAATCATGAGAGAAAATCTGTCGTTTTTTTTTTTTTTTTTTAAGATTGGTGAGGACTAAAGAAATAAATTGGATAGATCCAGGCCAGTCAATAATCAGACATAACAGTAATTGCGGTATGGTGAAATACCTTTCTGTTAGTGTCTGTTATGCGGTTGTGAGTGGTGGGGGGTGGGGTTTGGGTTTGGTCATAATGCACATCATTTTCATTGATCTTAATACATGTTGATGTGCACTGACGCCATAAAACATTTTAATGCTATACCTAATAGGCGTGTAAATCTTCCGAATAGCTCTTACACTTTTAAAGTGTTTTGTGTTTAAACATTCCTGAAGGGTGATGTTAAGCAGCGGCTGGGTGGCAGTCTGAACGCCGAGGTAAAGCCTAGACAGTTCTGTAGCAGATGGGTGTTAGATTTGCAGGCCCTGCTACAGTAATAACTCCATAAGGCCACTTTATGTTTAAACCCAGTGACCCCGTGCAGGCATGGCATGCCGGTCTGCCTGTAATGAGCCCCTTCTAGGGGCTGTATATAGGGGCTCCACTTAAACTCTCTCTCTTTCATGTTTTCCTGTCTTCTCTCTCCTTACTCTCTCTTTCTCTCTCTCTTACTTTCTCTCATTCGTTTGCTCCCTTTCGATTTCCATTTTTTTTACTTCCCTTTTTTTTGTTGCTTTCTTTTGTTCTTGTTTTCTCTCTCTTGCTCTCTCTCTCTCTCTCTCTCTCTCTCTTTCTCTCTCTCTCGGAACACTTCCAGCTGCCAGCTCCCCTCCCTGTGCTCTCTGGATGCGAGACCAGTGTCAGATCTCACCACTTTTTTCTTTAACCACTAACACACCAGCAAAGACAGATGGACAAAAGGAAAAGGAAAAAAAAAAACTTTTGTTCTCTGTCTGTTTCTTTCTCTTTTGCCCAATGAGTAAATGAGTAGGCAGTGAGGTTCAGGTCAGGTTGGTAGCTTTGCGTGGCAGTGGTGGAGGTGGTGGTGGAGGAGGTGCTTTTTCCACCCCCCGCAAAAGGAAAGGTAATGCTATCCATTTGAAACTGAAACGGCCACTTCCTCCTCTATAATCATTTCCACCTTGGACGGTATTTAGAGGGCTTTTTTTTTTTTTTTTTTGCACTGCTGCACAATGCATCTTCCGACCCATCTTTTGAGGAAAAACAGATTTTGTTTAGAAATTGAGGAAAAGGCTACTAGACTTAATAACATTCAGGAAACATGCATATACTGTACACATACATATGCATAGTTAGTTTAATTTATTATAGTATCATTTGGCCATTGAACGTAAACATTATTCCTCAGGTTGCTTTTTTTTTTTCTTCTGTTTCTTTTCTTTTTCTTTTTTTTTTATACAGAAACTGGAATTTGTCACCAGCTAGAATAACTTACTTAAATTAGATCCAGTTGTATAAACATACTTTGTGTCCCTTCATGTATGATTGTGTATATTCTCACATACAGCTTGGTTCATCAGATTACACTGGATGGATCCACTTAGGAACATGATGATGGCCGTGGACTGTAATCAGTATAAAAAGTTCTGCTACAGTGGCTTAAGACCACCACAGCAACAAATAGATGTGCACTCAAGTGTCCATCAGTGAACGGTTAATAACTTCAACAATGATGAAACTATAGTGATTGAATATTCTGTGTTACCAGGATGAGAATAGAATCCCTTTTGAGTTTCTGGTTCCTCTCAAGATTTCTTCCTCATATCATCTCAGGAATTATTTATTTTTTTACCACAGTCTCTTTTATTAGGGATAAACTTAAAGAGACTAATTTATGAATTGAAAAATGTCTATTCTACTACAACAATAAATGTCCACAATAAAAAAAAGTGGTTATTCAAATAAAATTGAGTTGAAACTCGTGCTATGATAATATGGCTAATATATAATTGAATTTTTATTTTTATTTTTTTTTTTACAGATTACTCAATTATCTTCACATTTAGCTATAGGTGTTTGTTTTTTGTTTGTTTGTTTGGTTTTTTTACCTGTAAGAGTAAGTGGTTTATATTTACTGCACAAGTGTCAAGAATATGCATTGACTATCAATATAAATAATAGTCACATTAGGCATATATGTTCCAACAGATATTTCTTTTGTTGTTTTCTTTAATTCAGGTTAAATCTAAAAACCCAACTGGTTATACTGTTTTAACAAAATAATCATTGTATATAATAATAACTGCAGTTTTTTTTTTCCGAACAGCAGTGAAATCTGACTTGAGCTTTAATTATAGCAGTGTTGAAATGCACATTGAACTCATTCAATTCAAGTGACTAATCAATTAGGTATATTAATATAATAACGAAATGACTATAATTACTTTAACATACTTGAATGTCATTTAACTTAAAAATAAAAAAGACCCCTTGATTATGCTTTGTGAACCCCATTTTAGGAAAAGTGTTTCCTTTCATATTGCTCATTATTTATTAGTAATTTCCTCCATAATTAATAGGGTTGTCATAGTAACATTGGGTTTTGTAGCTTTTTGTAAATTCTTAAGAATCAGTTCTGTTTGATGTTTGATGTTTATTTTCTTTTCATCTATACTTTTTTTTCTTTTACTTTAACCTTATTCTTTCTAAAATATTTCTAGAATTTTCCAGACTTTGTGCTACTGTAGACTTAAACATTATTTAGTGAAAACTCTTTTCTTTCTTGTTTAGGATACAGTGCTGATCAAAGCAAGGATGAAATATTCATAGAGACTGTGACTGTCAGAAGGTTTAGGCTTATTGGGTTTAAAACTAAAATAGAAGTTTTAAGTGACTTCAGATTTAAATTTCATATTTAATCTGTCAGGATATATGATTCAACATTGGTGCTCTAGCCTGCCTCTTCTCACAGCCTCTTCCGATTCAAACCGAGGCAACTTATCCTCACAGTTCATCTCCTCTTATGCAGCTGCACCTCCTTCTCTTTTGTTTTCATATTACAGTCTTCATTTATTGATCAAATATGTACTGTGTCAGCCTCTCAATGTTCAAATGTGTTTTAACATGCTTATTAATATTAATTCATATAAATTAATATTGCACAAAATTTTGAAGGAGTTTTTTTTAGAATCGTTTTGAGACTATTATGAGAAATGTTCTAGCAATGCATTAACAATCAGAATCAAAATCAGAATGGGTTTAATTGACAGTTGTGCTGAAATTGCCTTGATGAAATAGATAGAGAGATTGAGAGATTGATAGATAGATAGATAGATAGATAGATAGATAGATAGATAGATAGATAGATAGATAGATAGATAGATAGATAGATAGATAGATAGATAGATAGATAGATAAAGGTATGAATAGGTTGAAATATGCAAAGAATACAGATCTTATATAAAAATATTTGCAAGTGGAAACTCTGGTTAACTATATGCAATGTAATAGAAATGTACATACATTTTCTGAAAGATGCCATAAACTAAAAGTATAATGCAGCTGAAACCAACCTTTACAGTATTTTAGAAGGATCTTATAGGAACAATGGATTATTGAAATAGTATATATATAAATCTAAAAATTACATAAAAAATATTGGCTTTGAGATTTCTTAAAAAATTAGAAGCATTCATCTAGTTGAATTGATTTATTATATATACAGTACATAAACAAAATAATTTGTGTTGCCTTATTGGTTTTGTTTTTGGTCTGTGTCTGGTTGTGTCTTACTCCATTTTTTAATTCATCCTGTTCAGAAATGCTGCATCCCTGTTTAGAAATTCATTTAGAAGTATTCCAACCCGCCCTCCGGGGGGAAATTTTACAGGAAATATTATGATGAGTAAATGTGCAGTGTAATCTCCTGTATTGTAACAGCATAATGCTGTTTCAGTTGAAGTCACGCTTGTTGGGTTATGTGCCGAATGTTTTGTGCAGTTGGTTGGAGACGGTGTCGTCACACTGCCGGCTGAAGTGAAGTGTAGCAACGTGATTTCATGCGTCTACGAGGAATCTGAATGTGTTTTCTAGCGGGCGGCTATAAATAGTGGAAAACGGCTCTTTTCCAAGCCAGAAATAGGTCCTGAATTGGGCTCGGAGCCTTGAGCACTTTCCACTTAGCAGCAAAAAGCCTCACCCTTTTTGCACTAACCTGATCATTTCCATGAAAAATTGTTTTGTGGCTAGATTAGACATTGCTCCATGATCTGATTTAGAAATGTTGAGATTCTGATTTTCAGCCAAAATAAAGCATAATTTTGTTTTCAAAAATGTAATAACCAATTACAACAACACAAGCCGACTGAAATTCAACTCTCTCTGCTGCATGTTACTGTTCTCATAGAGCAAACATACTTATCTAATCATTTACTTATCTTTATCTCAGATAAGTACATATTGTCCAATTTCTATTAAAACAATACTGTTTAAAACTTTATTCTCACACATAGCTTGCATTCTTGCACAACAAATTTGTGTTCTATAAATAAAAAAAACTAATAAAATATAGATTGCTAGAAACTGAGACTTTTAATCTTATAAATGTTCAAGTTCTGGTTCTTATGAGTTCTGCTGTTTTATAGAATCAAATCCTAACCTTTTAATTATTCACATTGATTTGTAATTACAAATGAGTCCGATTTAATTTTACATTTCTGATTTAATTATAATGTTTGATTAAATATAAACCGTAGATATATATTTTTTTGTTTGTTTTAATTAACTGTTTGTTTTGTTCTCAACTAAAATTATGTATCATGAAAGAGTATCAAATTAATTTCAATAGTATTAAAAAGTCCAATTTTAATGCACATTAATATTATTCTAAATAGTTAGTTAGTGATAAATGGTGTAAAATATATATGTAGTAATTAAATATATATTCATATTCATTAATGTTGATATTTGTTGTTTGTACTGTTTTATACTTCACTTTATGATTATTGTCAACTGATATAAGATTTGTCTGTTGTACAAATTTAATGAGCTGTTTATAATTTTTTATACAAATTAAATAAATTAACTATTTTGTTAAAGTTTTAATTTATGATTAAAATAATTTGATCCATATAAACATTATATTATCGTACAAACAATTTTAGGCAGTTGTTACAATTAAATGAATTTCTTGATCCTGCTCTTTGGCCTCCTTACCTGCAGTCATGATCTCGATCTTTCTCTCTTCTCTCTCTCTCTCTCTCTCTCTCTCTCTCTCTCTCTCTCTTTCTTTTTCTTATTTTACCAAAATGTCAGTTTTACTTGTAAGGACCAGCCAAATATCCCCACAAGGTCAAAACTGTCAGATAATCCTGTCCTGGTGGGGACATTAGGTCCCCGCTGTGATATAAAAACCTACAAACACACACACACACACACACACACACACACACACACACACACACACACACACACACACACACACACACACACACACATATTGAGTGTGAGTGCTGTGTGTGGTTGTGACTGAGCCCCTTTGATCTGTCCATTTCCCTTGTCCTTTGTCAGGAGCAGTATGAGAGGGGGAGTTGTGTGTATTTGGGGGTTATACTGTAATTTTAAAAGAGTTTACCACTCTTCCTTTTTTCTGCCTGTATTTCCCCACAACACATATATTATCAGTTACCAGGCAGATGAGAAAAGGCTCTCTCGTTTTGTTATCCCCTGTGCAGGTCCCTACACACTACAAATAAACCATGTGATGCAGCAAGGAAACTCCGCCGTCTGCTGGAAGCCAACATCTGGAAGGAATAAGACGTTGCTAACAGGAGCCTAACTTTTCATATTATGTGAATATGGCTGTTACTTTAAACCTTTAGAGCAAGCCATTCCTGGAGGACATAGAGCCTGTATTTCATTCAGACATACATCGTTCCACAAAGTGAGTGAATGTGGTGACAAAAAAAGTGAGTGTGGTGACACCAGGCGCTGCAGAAAATGGGGTTCCAGAGGAAATAGCAGATGGCATCAGTCAAGTTCATGTGCACTTTCTCCCCTCGCAAGCCCTACCCCCCCTCCCTACCCTGTCTTTTCTCTTCACTTCCTGCCATTCTTTTGGCCCCCGGGCCACTGCACAAACGGCTATCGGCTAGGTATGCGACCATTCATTGTGCACCGCAGGGGGTCTCTCGCTTCAAACCCTGGCCTCTCTAAAAGGAGGTTGTGAAGTCCCATGGAGTCCCCTGAGCCATGAGCCAAGCAGACAGGCATGACCCGACCAGGGCACACATCAAAAGGGCTGCACTCACACCCCTCCGCCCGGCCCACACCATGCCTGCCTTTCCAGATACCGCCTGCATTATGGTGGCACATTAGGGGTCACCATGCACTCTTAGTAAAATGCCGGATGTTGGACGTGCGCTTTCTGTGTGCACTAAGAAGGGCTAAAGAGGAACAAAAAAGTTATCTGATAGAGAGTTGGAAAACCCACTAGGGGGAATGCCATCAGGTGAATAGGAGAGAGAGAGAGAGAGAGAGAGAAGGAGAAGCACTCTCATTTAGCCCTTTCCTGGTTTGCATGGCTTCTCAAGTGGTCCATGAAAGCCCATTACCTACTTGTGGGAGGGCTTAATTGAGACTAGCCCTGCAGGTGGACAATGGCAAACAGAAACCTGAGTCAATAGTAGCATGACTGAAGCACTTCACTGTGGCATTAATGGTGGCGTAAATGACAATAAACTACTTTGTCATACAAGGACGTACTACAAAGACAGAGGCATATATGTACGATTTGTTAGGGGAGCCAAACAAGCTTGAGGGCTAACGTTCATATCATTAACCTTTTTACTGTGGCTGTGCAGTATGTACCAAATCCCAATTTGTCTCTCTTTACTACTGGTTAAAAGGGGCATGAAATGGATGAATGGATGTGGGTTTTTTCTGCATTCACTTTGCAGCTGTCAAGAATGTCTTATGTGCAAAATGGGTGAATCCAGTTCAATTTTTTATTTTATTCAACACGGCTTTACAGAAACTCAGACGTAGATATCGATGTGTAATGAACAAACCATGAGCAGATATCGGCAAGGATAAATATTCAAGAAACAATCTAGCAGCTCATTTTGAGTGCTTTTAATTATACCTTTGTTCAACTGAATTCAGAATGGCAAATGCGTTTCTGTTATGTGCAGTGAGGCATATACGGGTCAAATATCTTTAACCATTGTTGTCAAGTTTCCAGCCCTTTTAAAAAGCACATAATGGATAATGGATAATGGACACACATTGCCTACATATGAACATTTATTACACACAAACCTGCAAACTTGGCAGAAATTTCCCCAATTTATGACCTGTCCTGTCCAGTGTTTCTCATCAAGTGAACACAGTGGGCTTGAGGGCAGAGTGATTCTCACCCCAATGGGCAGCTATTAGTACCTGTTGCAGTTCTCATATGTAACCACTAGGAACAATGACTCATTGAGTGATATAAAAAAAAAAGTTTTGAGACTAGTTTTGTAACACACCAACAGATTGCAGCACAAGGCTGCATGCACAGTCACAGGCAGAACCAAACTTTATAAGGCAGGGTGCCAAAAGACATGGTCCTGTGTACATCAGGAGCTGTGCATCTGGTGCTATTCTGACTATGTGCGTTACCACGTCTGCTATTCTAACCACGTGCACACTTTCAACAAGCTCTCCGCACACATGAGTTTCTCGCTGGAAAGAACATGATCTCACTTCCGCACCCACCCTACTCGCCAGATCGGCTTCTGCAGACTTCGCCCTATTCCCATAGAAGCACATCCAGCTCAAAGGTCATCGTTTTTGACACCATTGTGGAGATTGAAAAACTTTGAAAAGAAGACTTCCAGGACATATTCCAGAAGGGGTTGAAACGCTGGGAGCACTGAATTACTGTGCAAAAAGACTATTTTAAAAGTAATGGTGTTTAAAAGTAGATCAATAAAGTACTTTCTTGTAAACATAGCTAGTCTTGAAACTTTGTGATACCACCTCATACACGGTTCAGTAAGCACACTTCTCCACGAACTTCTTGAGAACATAAGTGTATGTCTGTCAAATAGTGACTTTTAAAAATATGATTAGTACTACAATAAGATTTAAAATGTACGGAACTTATGAAGATTAACATTTGTTGAATGGCTGATGTCTCTAAAGCAGCTCTGCGCAAGCTTTCCCAATGGAACCGTCACTAGTATTTATGTACATAGACCATCTGCAAATATTTCTAGCACTCTTTAAAAGCAACGTTCACATACTGTGCATTAGCAAACATGGATTATAATTTGTAAAGATTTGCGGTGGTTGTAAAAAAGAGGGCTCTCTTATTTAATTCACATAGCTTAACGTTTCAAGTGAAGGTATTTCACACTCTATATAAGTGGGTGTACATGTGTGATTGCCGCCAGTTGCATTCTCATAATTGCTCTGGCTTCTCGTATATGAAATTGTGTTATCATGCTGTGGCACTCATATTACAGGTTATTTAGATCAAATTGGATAGAACTGCTTAAACAATGACTTTGCCTACTGGGAATGAAGTCATTATCCTGGTCGTATGTGGCTCTTTTTCCCTTTTTCCCCCCATTCGTGTCGGGGATAAGTACGAGTGCAGCAGTCGTATCAGCCAGGCCTGTGCCCGCACACCACAGGCATGAAAACAGTGAAACCACAAGCACTGTGCGTAAACACAGACTGCTATAGAGGCACTACACTACACACACCCTCGCACTACACTACACATTCCCTCAATCCCCATGGGAAAGAACACTGAGCTTGGATGGATGATGGATTCTGGCCATAAAATAATGTGTTAGCCAAAATATATTAGAGCAGCATTTTTGTGTTGATCATTATTTTTTTGGTTATCTGCACATTGCAGATACAGTGCCACATTGGTGATAAAAAAAAGTGTCCACATAATGAGAGCAAAGACAGCTGGGAGGATTGGAGATCTGCTGAATTTGTAGAATTGCCACTTGCGCTCTACTTTAGGTAAACTGAGTTTAGTTTAATGATTAGCCAAAACAACATCTCAGAGGCGCACAGGTCCCAAAGGCGCATGGCTGAAATAAAGATGACTTCAATGCATCAAGGCAGTTATTTACAGAGCACAATTAGTGAAAACTAATCAGTGTACAGATTGTACTGTACAGATTTTTTTTTCTTCGTTTAGCTGCTTTTTTGTGCTCTTTTGTCTCAGCAAAGGTTCCCCTCCTCATATCCCAGCCCCCTGCTCCCGCTTCTCTCCTTCGACTGGCCCCTACTTTAAAGTCTTGCCCCTCTTCCTCGCCTCTTGCTCTCTCATCTTATCTTCCTCCTCTCGAATCTCACCTCCCCTTTTTTTCTAAAC
Source organism: Silurus meridionalis (assembly GCF_014805685.1). NCBI lineage: Eukaryota > Metazoa > Chordata > Actinopteri > Siluriformes > Siluridae > Silurus > Silurus meridionalis. The sequence continues at coordinate 8,076,415 of NC_060895.1, read as the reverse complement.
TCTCAAGCTCCTTTTTTTTTTTCTTGAAAGTGTCCTTCTTTTCTCAATCTGAACATTTCTTGCATTTATATAGTCTGGAATTTGAAAAATCTCCCAAAAGCAAACCTAATCTTACACATGCACAGTTGTGGCTACTCCTAATTCTACAATACAATACACAAATGATGAATGTAAGAAGTCTACAAGCCTTGTTCATTTTGTAATCAAGAGAAATCATTTCAGATGTTAACCACTGTTAATACAATACAACAACCAACAAAAACAAAAAGACAAGTTCAACCTAATACTGATAGGTTGAAGAACCATTTGCTTAAAATACAGAACTCAGTCAACAAATGTAATATATTGTTCATTCCACTTTTTTTTCGATAGGATTCACACCTGGACTGGGGCATTTAAATATTATAAGCTTTTTTTCCTGAAGCCGTTTGTTTGTAACTTGGATTTGTGTTTTGTGCATCCGCATGCTTGATTTGGTACATGTTTTTACGCCGGATGCCCTTCCTAATGCAACCCTCCCCATTTATCCAGGCTTGGGAGCGGTGAGAGCGAGTATTAGAGTATTATTAAAGCCATGTAAAGCCAGCTGGCTATATATATCATCCATCATTCATTCATTCAAAATTTACTTTTAAATTAGAGCTCTAGTCCTGGCTGAAAATAAGAAGCATCTCAATAGGTTTCAGGTCAGGACTTTGACTAGGCCACTCCAAAGTCTTCATTTTGTTTTTCTTCAGCCATTCAGAGGTGGACTTTCTGGAGTGTTTTGGATCATTGCCCTGCTGCAGAACCCAAGTTCGCTTCTGCTTGAGGTCACAAACAGATAGCCAGAAATTCTTCTTCAGGATATTTTGGTGAAAAGCAGAATTCATGGTTTCTTCAGGTCCTGAAGCAGCAAAACAGCCCCAGACCATTACACTACCACCAACATATTTTACTGTTGGTATGATGTTCTTTTTCTGAAATGCGGTGTTACTTTTACTCCATATGTAATGGGACACACACCTTCCAAAAAGTTCAACTTTTGTCTCGTCAGTCCACAGGGTATTTTCCCCAAAATCTTGGGTATTATCAAGATGTTTTCTAGCAAAACTGAGACAAGCCTTAATGTTCTTTTTGCTCAGCAGCAGTTTTCATCTTGAAACTCTGCCATGCAGACCATTTTTGCCCAATCTCTATCTTATGGTGGAGTCATCAACACTGACCTTAACTGAGGCAAGTGAGGCCTGCAGTTCTTTGGATGTTGTTGTGTGGTCTTTTGTGACCTCTTCCATAAGTCAGCGCTGTGCTCTTGGGGAAATTCTGGTCGGCCGGGAAGGTTCTTCTGGGAAGGTTCTCCACTGTTCCATGTTTTTGCCATTTGTGAATAATGGCTCTCACTGTGGTTCGCTGGAGTCCCAAAGCTTTAGAAATGACTTTATTACCTTTTCCAGACTGATAGATCTAGGATCTAGATCTAGATCTAGGAAATATGACCACATCACCCCTGTTTTAATCAGTCTACACTGGCTCCCAATCAAATCTCGCATTGATTATAAAATATTACTACTGACGTATAAAGCACTTAACGGTCTCGCACCGCAGTATCTGAGTGAACTTCTGTACCAGTATGATCCTCCACGCCTACTTAGATCAAAAGGTGCTGGCTATCTGTTGGTTCCTCAAATAATGAAGATCCTTCTCTTATAAAGCCCCACAGTTATGGAACAGCCTTCCAACCAGTGTTCGGGACTCGGACACAGTCTCAGTGTTCAAGTCGAGGTTAAAAACTTATTTATTTAGTCAAGCCTTTTATCAGTAGGTTTTTCTTAGGTAAAGGCTCAGATCTGGAGGGAGCATGGATATAGAGTGTTTGGTGAACTGGTATATTTGTATGCTGTCGCCCCTCACATTCACACGCTCACTCGGGTTTGTTGACGGTGGTGTGGTGGGTTGTCTCTTATCCCAGAGATCCCTCATGTCTGTGTTACCTTCTGGTTCTCCCTTTTAGTTATGCTGCCATAGCGAGTCTTGCCGGAGTCCAAACTGCACAGTGACATTAACTTTCATACACCAATAGGGACACTTAATAATCCATATCCTTCTCTTCCGTCACCCTCTCTCTCTCTCTCTCTCTCTCTCTCTCTCTCTCTCTCTCTCTCGGTCGAGTTAAACATGCTCCTGAGGCTCCAGTGACCACTGTTCCTGCCCCTCTCCCTTCGTGGATCTTCACACTTCTGTGCAGCTTGGGACGGTCTCTCATCAACACCTTGGGTGGTTCCATGTAATTCGGAGTAGAACGGGTGCTTTGAGGATGGATTGACTGTAGTTGGTGTCGGCGGTCTGCTGCACTGACTCGGAGTGCAGTTTGCTTCTGATCGTCATCACTGTACCCGCAGCATTGTATATCTGCTTCAAATGGGCATTTGGTGCAACCCAGATGAGGATGGGTTCCCTCTTGAGTCTGGTTCCTCTCAAGGTTTCTTCCTTATGCCATCTCGGGGAGTTTTTCCTTGCCACAGTTGCTCATCAGGGACAAACTTACTTACAAAGAACATATTTACGTTTAATCACCACATTATCTGTGTAAAGCTGCTTTGAGACAATGTTCATTGTTCAAAGCGCTATACAAATAAAAATGAATTGAATTGAATTGAATAGATCTCAATTACTTTCTTTCTCATTTGTTTCTGAATTTCTTTGGATCTCAGCATGCTGTCTAGATTTTGAGGATCTTTTGGTCTACTTTACTTTGTCAGGCAGGTCCTATTTAAGAGATTTCTTGATTGCGAACAGGTGTGGCAGTAATCAGGCCTGGGTGTGGCGAAAGAAAATAAACTCAGTTGTGATAAACCACAGTTTTAACACTTTTAACACTTTTTTACACAGGGCCAAATCATATTTCCGGTACAAAGTGGGTAGACACAGTGACACTGCGCTAACTCTAGTTTATTTTTTATACCCCTGGCATTGTTGTGCATGTTTTTTGTTTAAATGTGCGAGGTGGAGACTAAATAAACTTGGGGTCCGCCACTTAATATGTTCGGAACCGAACTGAACCGAAAGCGATGTACCGGAAAATGTCTGTACAAATAAGTTTACCATTACACCACTAATATACAGAGGTGGCAAAAGTACACACATCCTTTACTTAAGTAGAAGTACAGATACTCATGTTTTAAAATACTCTGGTAAAAGTTGAAGTACTGATTAAACTTTTTTACTCAAGTGAAAGTAAAGAAGTTTTGGCTCTGACATGTACTTAAGTAAAAAGTAGTTATTACTGCTACCTGTTTTAGCTGTTAACTGGACCTCACATCATATTAGAGATAGATAGATAGATAGATAGATAGATAGATAGATAGATAGATAGATAGATAGATAGATAGATAGATAGATAGATAGATAGATAGATAGATAGATAGATAGATAGATAGATAGATAGATAGATAGATGGATGGATGGATGGATGGATGGATGTGATAGCCTAGTGGGTTAATGTCAGTATCCCCACGAGGATGAGTTTGAGAGTTTGATTCCTGGTCGAGCTGGTTGCTGTGTTGGTAAATAAAACTTCTGGACCTCCAAAAAGCACACATGCTTTTCAGCAGTGGTCGCTCAGTGGGTTAAGGCTTGTGCCTCATCTAAACATGCTTCCCAGTCTGATCTCTTCCATGGTTCAGTGGGTTCATGGTTCGCTGATGGTGAGGATCAGGGTTTGAATCCTGCTAGATGCGATGTAGGTTATGTTCCTGCTTCCTAAATCTTTCTTTAGCTTTATATTCTTGTGTTGATGGTTTAAAGGTAGATAGACCTGCTCTTAACAACCTTCCTGGCCTGTCTTCCCTGATGGTTCAGTGGGTTAAATCAGGTTTCTTGCTTTTGGTGGGGTTCAGGGTTCGAATCCTGCTTTCTGTCTGCTAGTCACGATCAGGATTCACTTTCTGCATCTTTCTTTAGCAATATATTTTTGTTTTTAATGGGTTGAAAAGAAAGATAGACCTGCTCTAAATAAGCTTCCTAGCCTGTCCTCACCAATGGTTCAATGGGTTAAGGTTGGTATCTCGCTAGTGGTAGGGATCATGGTTCGAATCCTGCTTTCTTCCTGTTATTTACAATGTGGGTTGAACTTGTGCTACTTACATCTGTATTCGCTTCCTACATCTTTCTTTACCGTTAAATTCTTGTGTTGATGGTTAGAAAAGAATGATAGACCTGCTCTAATCAAACTTCCCAGCCTGTTTTTTTTTCTGATGGCTTAGTGGGTTAAGGCTGGTACTTTGTTAATGTTGGTGGTCAGGGTTCAAACCTGGCTTTCTGTCTGCTAGTCATGAGGTAGGTTAAATTCCTGATTCCTACATCTTCATATTCTTGTTTTGATGGGTTAAAAAGAAAGATAGACCTGCTCTAAACAAGCTTCCCAGCTTGTCCTTCCTGATAGTTCAATGGGTTAATGCTGGTGCCTCGCTAATGGTGTGAATCAGTGTTAGAATCCTGCTTTGTCCCTGCTAGTCACGATATGGGTTTGCTTCCTATGTCTGTCTTTAGCATTATATTCTTGTGTTGATGGTTTGAAAGAAAAGATAGACCTGCTCTAAACAATCATCACATCCTTCCCGATGGTTCAGTGGGTTAAGACTGCTATTTCGCTGTTGGTGGGGTTCAGGGTTCGAATCCTGCTTTCTGTGTTTCTGTCTGGTCTGAATTTCTTGCTTTGAAGCATGAAACGAAGGATAAACCCCCCAAAAAAAAAAGAAGGTGTGTTGTGGGACTTGATGGCTTTGTGGTAAAAGCCTTGCCTCTGAGCTCAGAGGTTGCTGGTTCGAATCTGGCTTGTCCCCACACTGGGTAAGCTGTGTGGTGAGCAATGGAGTGGTTGACTGTGAAGACCTGTTCCTTCACAGCCTCAGAAAAAGTGAGGGTGATAGGTTTTTGGCAGAATTTTTCCCTATATATGCAAAACTAAGTCGATACTTTTTTGCTTCATAACCCCCTGTTTTCAGCTTCTCAGACACCGGGGGGGCAGATGCCCGGATATTGCCCCCCTGCTTCAGGATACGCCCTCCGAAACCACATCCAACCTTCCACGCAGCCATTTCTGACACCTTCCTTACTACGGCCACCGGAACCTTCCACACTCTTAACTTTGAGCCCTGGCCGGGGTTTGAACCGGCAACCTCTCAACCCAGAGGTAAAGCTCTTCCAATTGAGCCACAGGATCTCCTGCAAGAACCTGATTTTTAGGACCTTTTTTGGTTCTTTTTAAAAACTTTTTAAACAACTTAAAGGAAAGCTAAGGGGTAGGAATCGAACCGGGTGACTCAGACAGCAGCAACCACTTCAATGACCATTACACCAACACAGGAGAGGCAAACAAGCCTTTGCTTATTGGACTCTTGGCTTTTCTATAGTTAGGAGACCAGTGTTTTCTCTTAGATCATGATGGTAGAGGGTCAAAACTTCTCCTTCCTGTACATTCCCTCAGTAACCTCGAAGTCTATGAGAAGTGACTCAGGTACAAGAACCACATCTCCAACACCTGCACCACTGATATACCATGATTTGCCAGCAACCAATTTTAATGATCTTTTATTGTTCTGTTTTTAAAAACTTCTTATAATGTTCAATATGAAACTAGAGGTAAGAATCGAACCAGGGAAGTCTTTCATCATTGATCACTAATGGCATTACTTCAAAACTCAAAACTTTGTTAGATATGTAAATAAGCAGGAAAGACAGAGACAAAGACAGACACAGCTTTAGAAAGAGTGAGAAACAAATAGAGAGACAGCAAGAGAGAGACATATACAGTGAGACAGAGACATTTACTAAAAGAGACACAGAGACAATTAGATAGAGAAAATAGAGAGAAGATAGCAAGATATAGCCACTTCCTGTTGGAAGTGTTTATCCCGAGCGACTCTTAATGATCTCATTTACTAAATGAGCAGTAGTGAGTGAAGGGCTTGCTCAGGTGCCCAAAACTGGCAGCTTGGAGGTGTTAAACATGTATCATATTTACAGCATGTGATTAAATATAAAGGCTATATCAGTGCAGAGACGTGTGGACATCATTTAGAGCCTTTGCTATGTTTCCACACGGACAGTTAATGAGGTGATACCGGAGAGACTGCACCTCTTCAAGTCAAGTCAGGAAGCTTTTATATATATATATATATATATATATATATATATATATATATATATATATATATATATATATATATATATATACAATTATAGACATTTTACAGATTTGAATGATGTATTGTTTTTATCTGTGCGATCAATAAAAACAGAAATTTAAGTTTGTGTCGCCATTATGAGGGAAAAACCCACAAAACGCCACCCAGAGGGTAAATTGTGAGAATCATGGTGGATATATATATATATTAATACAAAACGAATTAAAAATGTTGTTACCTAATGAATGTGTTCAGGCTGAAGATCCACATATAGAACACAAGCAGAGAAAAGATGATGATGATCAGGAATGTGTCTGTTCTCAGTCATGTTTACATCACTGACTCCCTCTGTCTCATCCACATTAACCCCAAACTTCTTACTGCCTTCTGTGGTGAGTGAGAGTCAGGACTTTATACACCAGTGGATTGAAAAAGACGGGCAGTAACAGGAAATTGGTTGTTCGGCTGAAATCGGCACGCAGTGAAAATAAAAAATAATATTTCACCAAATCAATGGATTAAAACTAAAGTAACGAGTCTGTTTTGAAAATGTAAGAAGTAAAAAGTACAGATATTTGTTAGAAAATGTAATGAGTAAAAGTAAAAAGTTGTCTGAAAAATAAATAGTGGAGTAAAATACTGATACCGAAAAAATCTACTTAAGTACAGTAACGAAGTATTTGTACTCCATTACTTCCCACCTCTGCTAATATATATATATATATTATATATACAGTGCAACCTCAATATTTGCGAGAGTCTCTCCTTTTGATGGTTCCTTTTTCAAAGAAGTACATATACTGTACTGTAAACAACAAAAAATTTGAATTATTGGACATAAATGTTTTATTTAAGACTTTAAATGAATAATACAATAATAAAATAGTTTTTCAAACATTTTTATGTAATTTATTAGTACAAACTCTGTTTTGAAATGTTACTCCGAACTTTCGAGCCACTCTAAATGAAAGTCGCAAACTGTTGAGGTTACGAGTGTCAAGGTCACGAGGTTCCACTGTATATGGTCTGGAACATTCAGGTTTATGTTACCACTACCTCAATGAGGAAAAACAGGTCTTATACAAACAATTGTTGCTGACTATCAATCTGGGAAGGGTTATAAGGCCATTTCCAAACAATTTAAAGTCCACCATTTTACAGTAAGGAACATTATTCACAAGTAGAAAGCATTCAAGACAGTAGACAATCTTCCCGGGAGTGGACATCCCAGAATATTCACCCCAAGGTCAGACAGTCCATTGCTCAGAGATATTGCAAAAAATAAAACCTGTTAAATCTCAGACTTTACAGGCCTCAGTTAGCATGTTAAATGTTAAAGTCTATGACAGTTCAATTAAAAAAAGAATGAACAAGTATAATTTGTTTGGAAGGGTTGCCAGGAGAAAGCCTCTTCCTTCTAAAAAGAACATGGCAGCACAGCTTATGCATGCAAGTTGCATCTGAACAAACCACAAGACTTCTGGAGCAATGTCCTTTAGACGGATGAGACCAATGTGAAAATGTTTGACTATAATGCCCAGCACTATGTTTGGTGAAAACCAAACACAGAGTATCAAGACAAACGCCTCACATGAACTGTCAAGCACGGTGCTGGAGGGATGATGATTTGGGCTTGCCACAGATCCTGGGCAACTTTGTTCATGAACTCCTATATCAATTTGTATACCAATTGTGAGGTTATCTCCCTGACAGCTAAAACTTGGCCAAAATAAGGTTTTGCAACAGGAGAATGATCCCAATCACACCAGCAAATCTACAACAGAATGACTGAAAATTAAAAGAATCAAAGTGTTGCAATCTCTTAGTCAAAGTCCAGACCTCAACCTGGCAGAACCTCAAGCAAGCTGTGCATAAACAATTGCCCACAAACCTCAATGAAATGAAGGAACCTTCTAAAGAAGAGTGAGGCAAAATTGCTCCACAATAATGTGAGAGACTGATATAGTCATACAGAACACAATTATTTCAGGTCAATGCTGCTGAAGGTTGTTCTACAAGTTATTAAATTAAATAGGGTGTACTTAATGTTTCACACATGGATTCTCAATGCCAAGTAGATTTCTTTGTAAAAAAATTAAATAATGACGATGTAATATCCGTTTTTTCACATGTTACACTAAATATGGAATGGGATGTTCAAAAATCTGATGGTCAAGTGTCGAAATGTTTTGTCTATATGGTGCATTTATTAATAAATAGCTTTATTATGTTACAATTCAATTAATCAAGTAACAATTCTGAATACACTTATCACATTATATACCATTTGCAGCTTTTATTTATCTTTATTTCAAACTGTCGCAATTTAGATTTTTTACTATTGTGGTCATGCATTTCACCCTAGGCCTTCAGTGTTCTTCTACTGTACCTGATTCAATCCACCTCTTAATGCCACCATTATAAATCCCCAGCTACAGAAAACATCAATACTATACAGAAATATAGAATATCAGAGTGCTGTATCACAAACAGGTAACTCAGGGAAAGAGAATGTCATTACTAAAGCAAGAAACCCAATGAACACAATTCAACAAGTCTCCGTTTACTGCTGCTACTGCTGCACCACCCGCATACATCTTGTCTGGCAGAAGTATCATTATTAACCTCATAAAATTACCCCAGGTTTTCTGTGCATTTGTTCCACGCCTTACGATTTTGGCTGAACTTTCTTCACAATGTCCAGCTTTTCTTGAAAAGTCCATCTTGTAAATGTTCTTGAAGTAAATCTATGACGAAATACATTTTTATTCTCTGTCAGTCATTATGGAATGAAAAATCAGCTATTAAATCTACACAAATATATTTGAGTTTGTGCAGTTTGCTATAGATGTGGTTTGCGAGCTTTGAGTAGTGCGCTGTCTGAATGATTTTGATCTGGTGAAAAACGTCTGCTGAAATGTCAGATTCTTAACTCTTCTCCTTTCTGTATCTTCTGCTCTGCATTCAGGTTTTTCAGCTTCTCCTGATGTTTTGTCTCGTAGTGCCGTCTTAGATTCAATTCCTTAATTACAGCCACATTCGCTCCACAAATAAGACTCTTTGCCTTTGAGAGGGGCTAGCTTCATAATAAATGTACAATAGGGTTGTATACATCAACAGAAGCTTGACTTGATTGACGCTGGAATGTTCCCAGGCTGAAGCACTGCATTATGGGATCTGTAGTTTGTGTCTTATCAGCGCTTCATATCGCCGGGTCATTAATAACAATAATAATAAATCTATATAAAATTATCTTGCGGGCCAGATATAATTGTAGGAATCAATGGACGTGAAAATACCGACCCTACTGTACACCTGCTAGATGTCCTTGGAGTCAGTAACTTGCAATCTGATTGATTAAACCAATAGTTTTAACAACATGGATTTTACACTACAAAAGCCTATAGTGCTGATCTTCAAAGCAGAAAGATACCTTTGACTTTGGCAACACATGATGTGATTACTGAAATCTGATTGGATAAAAAGTTTAACCTAAACTTACCCTCGGATGCGCTGCTCCTAGAGAAAAGCAATGAAATGAAGAGAATCGACAATTTTGAATAATTGAATACATATTCATGGACAAAGATATATAAAAACGAGCGTCAGTGATTGTGATAAAGATTATTAGGCTTTGCTGGCCCTGATGCCCCACCACTGGTGTTTTTGTCATTGTTCCTAAACCAGTTAATCGACTGAATAGATTCACAGGAACAACTACACGATTTTATACACAGAGGTTTTCACCATGTGAGCTTTTTTTGTGATCCAATTGTGGCATGAATTCTTATATAGTCCAAAGTAGAAGGAAATAGTATTTACTAATTATTATAGCCACAGAAGTGCCTGATCCTAACGAATGATGTCTGTGCCATGAAAGGTCGAACGCTTGCTGTCAAAGAGACGTTCATCGGGGATGTGTGACACTGCTGTGTGCAGCGAGCCGATGGCATCCGAAAGGCAATTAGCATGGAGAGACTAGATTCCGGAACTATCCGGGCTAAAAAAAAAAAAAAAAACCTGTGTCCTCTAATGAGGCGTGACCAGACTCATGAGTTACCATAGAAACACTCACCAAGCTTCTGCAATGGCATCAAATCTCTGTAACATAATTTCCCTCTTATTTCTACACAGTCAAAGCATAAGGGCATAATTTTTTTCTGCAAGATCAAATGACTATGAATTTATAACTTTTCATTAGAATATTTCTAATTGTTGAATTGTATAACTGTTGAGACAGCAGTGATGGATAGATGAGTTTACATGTAAATCAAGTTATATGTTTATATGTTAAACATTTTTTTACTTCAGAATTTGAATGAACATATGTTCTGTAGAACATGGCTAATTATTGTTTATCTATGTCAACCTCAAAATTATTAGCTCCCTTTAAAACAATGGTTTCATTTATTTTAGAAACCATTAAACAAAGATTTGCTAAAGAAATTCTGAAGGGATTGTGGGTTCTATCAATAGCATGCCTGTTATTTTTATTCACTCATAATTTTGCCAGTGACACTTTTACAATATTGCTTTTGATTAGTGTGTGTAAATTGGGTAAGTCGTCTGCAAAGTTCAGGTAATGCATATAGTACAGAAGCAATTAAAAAATATCATGAAGCACAATCAAGGTGATAATCACATTTTCTTAAAGAATATAGGTTATATTTTTTTATATTTTTTTGTACAATGGCTATTTAAACCTGTATAAAATCAGTCAGCAGGAAAATTCAGCACATAATATAAGAAATATAAAGGAGATTGAAATGTTTTCTATGGTGGAGCGTTTCAAGTTGCCTCAGATGTTCACCTGCCTAAAGCTTTTAGATTATTCTTAAAAAATGTACTACTATCGAAACTATTTAATGATTAAAATAAATATATTGTTATATAATAATAATAATAATAATAATAATAATAATAATAATAATGATAAACATTGTTATTATGAATATTATTGTTATTATTATAATTATTATTATTAATAATACTATGTATAATAGCAATAATAATTATGTTAGTTGTCATATACCTATGTACTAAGTATAATAGAAAATTATTCTTTTTAAATACTAGTTTTATTGTTTGATAAAAGGTCTAAATATACAGACTGGGAACACCCCACAATAGCTGCAGCTTTAGAAATGCTCTGACCAGTCATTTAGCCATTACAATTTGGCTCGTCAAATTCTTATGCTTGCCCATTTTACCTGCTTCTAACACATCGACTTGTTCCCTTGCTGCCTAATATATCCGACCCAATAACAGGTGCCATGATGAAGATAGATAATCAGTGTTACTCACATTATCAGTCACACTCACAGGCTACTTCAAATTGGTAACCTGCATTAAATATGACCAATCATGTAGCAGCAGCACAATGCATAAAATAATGCAAATTGAGAGATTCGATTAATGATCATATCAAAAAATATTTGCTATTGTTTTTGGTAAAAGTTGGATTTTCACAAACAGTAAAAAAAATGTTAAACTAAAGATTTATTGAGCAGTAATACAAAAGATGCTGTTGGTAAGAAAGATCAGAAAAATATGGCTAGTTTAGCTGGAAAACTCAAGCAGCCACTCTTTACGACCATTGTGAGCTGAAAAGCAGCTCAAAAAGCATAAATCTGAGGCTGACAGCATATACATTTCCACTCCTGCTAACCAGGCGACACTGGATGGTAGAAAATGTAACCAACATTGCCTAGTTTTTTTTAACTAAAATACTTTTAGCCAACATGACTTTTTATCTTCTGAATGTTGCATTGAATAATAGGAACATCTGTGCACTTGTTTAAAGTGGCCTTAAAGTGTATGCATGCATGTAAGTGTATGTACAAGGTAAAGGTAACCTTCTGCAAGGCCTTTTACAGGTTACACAGATTCATTTTCAACATTATTTGGTCAATTTACTACAGGTAACATTTACTGAATTAGAAGAGGAAAACAAAATGGCGATCTACAGGTTGCACTTCCTGGACAGTGTATTCTGTCTGATCACTGCACTGGTTTTGTCCATTGGTGGCACATTCCTTCCTTTTGGCCAGTCTTGTGTTTATTTCCAAGGAGAAGTCTTTTTTTTCCCCAGGTCTCTCTTGGCCTTGGTGAGAAGGGTTTTGGCTGAGATTCATGCAGCACAAAAGGGCCGGGCATTCCAGCTGTCTGCTACTAATCCCCTGTGTCAGCTCTCGTTAATGTTGCAGTGTGAAATCTGAAGGCACATAGTGGAATAGAATATAAAAAATAAATAAATAAATAAAAGTAATCAGAATTCATGTGGAAATTCAATCTGTGTGTTGGTAGCATTACTTAGGCATTACTGCCATCTTAGATGTGAGCGATCCCAGCCAAGCCAGCATGAGGGTGAGAAGCAGAAAGAATGGACATACTAATAAATAAAATCCTCACACCTAACAAAACAAAAAAAATGTTAATTCAACTTTTTCTGTTCTTGTTCAGTAGGATAATACATAATATTTGAATGATGCACTTTTACATATTTTCCCTGCGCTTCAAAGCCTTTCAGTTCCCCCACTGTGTCACCTTCACAACCACACACAAATCCTTTCTTTCTATGACTCAACTATAACATAGCCCCTACCAAGACATTTGCAAATGAGGTACCCAGGAAGCACCTGCTGCCTTTTCTTGTGTTCGATCTCCCACTGCATGACTTACAATCATATGTGAAGACCAGCTTGTTGTGCTGCTGACTTGACATTTCGGGAACACTGTTTGCAGCGCTTTAATACGAAGCCCATGTAGGGAACTGGATGAAGGTAAAACCTGCTGGAAGGGTAGTGTGTGAGGGGGGGAGGTGGCCGAGAGCACCACTGAGACCCAGAGCCACTAATGAGACATCGACAGAATGCATGGCTTGCAGTGCTGTGCTCCATGAGAGCTGCAGCACCTCTGCCTGCTTCCTGATGGTGTGTCAGTTGGGCAAAGACGAGCTGTTTGTCTAGGCCACTGGGCTGGGCCTCATTATCACATCAGTGTCATCTTACTCCGTTTTCATGCAGCAGGCAGATCACACCCCTGTGAGATTAAAACCAGCCACACATAACCACACACACACACACACACACACACACACACACACACATATATGCACAACAAATTCACACAGAGGTCGGGTCGAAGTGTACAGGGCTGAGTGTGATTGTGTTCCTTGGTGTGGTTTCATTTGTTTCCTCTGTGGATGGTACAGATTTACGCATCAAGCTGGCTCACTAGGACACGGGGACGAAATATTCTCGAATTCACTTCTCAAAAGCGCTTTGATCAAGCAAAAACATTGACATTCCCAAATTTGAAAATTGTTCACTGATTTTACGTGAATATTGGAAAACACGATTAAAAACAACCTTTCACAAAGGCAAGCCTGGCTTTTTTAGGTAGATGCAAGAGCTCTGATATGCATTCACAGCAGGTAAGTGTACACAGACAAATGATATCTGCTGAAGCGAGAATTCCCAAGATCTGGAGGGAGGGAGGGAGGAAGAAAGGGAGGATGGGAAGGAGGGGCGTTGATGGTTGGTCTATCCATGAGTGAGATGGTGCATTGCTTTATCATGTTTCTCACTGGCTCCGTGTCTTTGTGTGGATTGTTAAGAGGTAGTCTAGAATGCCAAACCATGTTCTCAACAGCCAGCTATCTAACTTTCTCATCTGCACCCTAGATGCAAGCGCTATTGCTACCTGTGCTGAAACAAAAAAAAAGTGTGTGTGACGGGGGGGTTGGTGCATTGAGACAAAGCTGGGAGCGGAGCAGCAGAACACAGTGTCTGTTGTGTATGAGTGCAGGCTTGGCACAAACACTAGCTTTTCTGTAAAACTATCCGACTGCTCCCAACCCACTGCCTGGGCCCTCAATACTGCCTTTGTCCTTTCACATCACCAACGACATTGAGAAGCCAAATCTAGCAACACCTGGCCCCTTGCTGCCTTTTCCCCCATTACATGCAGTGCAGTGAGCAGCACCACTGAGCTGCGAGTTCATACTGGAGCACAAGTGTGAAGACACTCTGCTCAGTCTGTGTAGCGCACATACTCTATCTGTATTTTTTTATTTGAGGTTCCAGCTCTACAAAGAACGCCATTGAGTTTGTATTAATTGAGGAAATGGTCTTACAGCAAACAGAGCTTCCTACAAAGAGTCTCGTCATTCATTGCCACAGCACTACAGATAATAAGCGGATCAGCATCTGATGCAGGACAGGCTTTTTATTCATAAACCATTGTGAATGACTCATAATGTGTTTGCAAAAGAAAGAAGAGTACAAATCTGGAGTAAACAATTAAAAAAAATGACCAGAGACAAAGACATGTTGAATAAAGTTAATGTTGCCTATAGTCATTTTAATATATTAGACCTTGTTATTTCTTTAGGTCATAAACAATAAAGCTGATCAATGGTGTATTCTTTCCTGTATACTGCAGCACCCATGTATTTCTGACACATACCAAATTCACACACACACTTTAACTCAGAAAGGCTGGAAAAATCAGATGTGTTGGGAACAGGACAGGGGGCACTCCAGGACAACATTTAACACATCAGTCACCTGACCATGAGAGCAAATCAGAAATGGACAAATTATTATTACATTTTATTTTGATTTAAGTAGCCAAAAGGAAATTGCTACAAGGCATCTTAACAGTAATCTGAAGAGAAATTTACGATTACCCTCCAATAAAAAACCCTCCTAAGATAGCATTTCAAGGTTACATAAAGGAAACCTGTTGTTTTCAATCTTTAAAATATCAACCAAACTATACAAATAAAACCATTCACATCCTAGTGTATCCATGTGATGCCACACCATTGCCAAAATCGCCTCTTTATGCTGCTACTATCTTGGGATTATGAAATTCAACACAACCATTTAAGTTGCATTTCTGTTTGAATCCAATATTGCAGAAAAAGCTATCCTTATATTGCATCAGCAGGAAATGTATTGTCATATGCACTGGGAATGAAATGGTAACAATGCCCTAGAAATAAATCCATAGAAATGACTGGCTATTTTACTGACCTTTTCCCAAAGAACCGTATTGATAAGAACTGGAACTAACTTGAAAGGGACTTTTATCCAAACATATTTATATGCAGTATCTTTGCTTTGCCTAAGCTACTTTCATAAATAGCTC
This sequence comes from Silurus meridionalis, assembly GCF_014805685.1. Classification (NCBI taxonomy): domain Eukaryota; kingdom Metazoa; phylum Chordata; class Actinopteri; order Siluriformes; family Siluridae; genus Silurus; species Silurus meridionalis. Next base: position 8,061,095 of record NC_060895.1, on the reverse strand, counting down.
TTCTCCAGACAGTTTATAAAACATCAGGCTAAAGATTGCTTTCTACAAACTAATGATAAGTAGGGACAAAGGAACAGGGAGGGGATTCAAGTGGGTTTTTTTTTTCACTTTGCAAGCCAATCCATTAAACAAGCAAGGGAAGAAAGATAAAAGGAAACAGAAGCTTTGTAAGAGTCTGTCTACAGAAAAAGCCTGCTACAGGAGGTGGGCCTTTATCAGGTGCACCGCCAGAGACCGAGCCAATCTTGAGGTTAGCGAGAAAGGGCACAATCCGCCTGAACAGGGCCAGGAGTTTCTCTGTTTACACTTCAGTATATATAGTGCTTTTCCACCTAGACTAATTGAATGTCCTGCACAGACTACTGCAAAGTGTTCTTTAAAAACTAGAACACTGATTATCATTCCACGGACTGGTGACACCTTACAGTCTATGAATGCATGCCATTATTTCCAGAATGACCTTTAGATTAAAATCTAAAACACTGAGTAGTATAGATATGTAGAGCATTTTATTTAACTTGTACAACATTTTTTTGAAATATTGTTTCTTTTGACAGAATGCATATTGCGGGAGAAGGTTTTGAAGCCGTGCACCCACGTTGTTGTTTCATGGCAACAAACGAGCGTGGAAAAAAACTGGAACCTGGTGAAAATGTTAAAAACCTGTTGCCATGTTGCCTGTTCTAGTCCCAGAGGGAGAGTTTTTCCACCAGTGTCCTTTTTCAGCATTGTATAATTCCACATTTTTTATTATTGTAATGGCAAAATCAGTTGTGCATGCTTTTAGCTGGCCCCACTCTATGTTCATTCATGGAGGGACTCTGACTAGAAGACCATAAGACTGAAGAATCAAAATGACGTTTTATTTGGGATAAAATTGTACCTGGTATATATAAGCTGAATTTTGCTATAGGAGGGTAATTTTATAATTCCACTATTCATTGTTACTCACAATTCGCTCCTTTCGAGGAAGTTCCACTTCCTTTTTTCCATCTGTTTCTTCCTTGTGTCATCCCTGGCAGTTTGTCAGATCGGGTTCGTTCAATCCAAATCTACATCTGAATTTCGGTGAAGTTACTTTTAGACAATTGCAAACAGACAAAAACACCATCAGAATTGAAACCTATTTGAATTGAACGGCAGCCATGAAAAAGACCCTACATGTTAATTTTCAATGGAGTGCTCATTTTATGCCAGTTATGGCATTTATTTTTGTGAGTCATTTTAGATCCAAGATGCAGAATAATCACCCAACCTTTTCAGCTGGACGCAACTGAGCTTCATGGAGAAGCCATCTTTCCAGATGCAGCTATTCTATTAGAAACTGTTAAGGCCACAAGCTCAGACAAATCCTGTCATCATGGGTGGCTTTATATTAGTGCAGCTCTTTGGTATCAGAACTATGACCTTCTGCAGATGGTGAGATCCAGAGCTGAAATCTGGTTAGGTGAAGTCCGCATTTAACCCTCATCCCGTCTGCGGTGGAGAGACAAGCCCAGCCCCCTCTGCACAACACGATCCTTATCAATCACGCCGCCGCTGTACACTGCTGCCATTGTCATGCACGCGGAGTTGCACCGCGGCGAGATGGAGTGTGTTTTCACCTCCTCCATTCGCCGTTCCTGCTCTGTGCTCTGTGAGTCTATGCCCTGTGCAATAGCCATCCCTTTGTGTGGCAGTTCTGATGGAATTTGAAAATAAGCAGATTTGTGATGGATATTAACAGTAGCTGTGGAACAATGGCGGTCCGTGCCGCAAGGGTCAAAACAAATGTGGCTTTTTTTGTGAACAGGGCGCTATGTGCTGCAGTGGGGGGGTGCTGGGGGGAGCGGGAGGGGGGGTAGATTCATTCAGAAAGGAAACGACAATATCTGCACTGTCCCTGGCAGCAACAGCAGATCTGAGCCAGGCGCCACCACGACTCTGCATTGACAGACAGCATTAAGGCTCAGTGGAATTACAGTCACAGGGGCAGCAGGTATCCCGAACAAACAATGGCTGGTTTAACATCCAAAATGCACTAGCATTTTAATGCATTTTTATTATTATTTTTATTATTATCTATTTGACTGAAAATAGATTTGTTATTTATGAACAATTGTAACACAAGCTGCTACATTTATAAATCGTATAAATATATAGCCAACAATTGTAAAAGACGCTACTAGGTTATAACGCTATTATAGGTTATAAATACAAGGTTCTGTTAAAAATGTAGATAAATAATTATTCCATCAACTCAAACCATTTACATAGGTAACCATATGATAAGTAACAATATGATTTTTTTATAACCTTTACTTTTATACAGTTTTATCAGGGTGCAGTTTGATCCAATCAGATGGGAGCAGTGCATTAGCATTAGTTAAAAACAGCCAGAATATGGAAAATGCGCTATTTCACTTTGTTGTTGGTTTCAGGCAGCTGTTTAATTCATTCAGAAACTGCTAGTTTTTACACACCACAGTCTCAGGTGTTACATCCAATGAGTGGGATATTTAGCTAAACTGACCACTGAAAGTATTCTAACTATGAACTATGAAATGCAAGAATTTCCACTATAGGAAACTTTAGTATAGAAAACTTTAGCTGTTCTTGACTGACATTAGTGAAACCTCTTATAGTCTTCTTCCCCTGTAGCCCCCACTCCTTGAACAACGTGTGTTATGAGACACATTTCTGTTCATGACGGGTGTAAAGAGTGATTTTATAAGTAACTGGAGCTTTCAAATAAACTTTTCACATGCAGAACTACAGACCTGTATTTTTTGTGTTGTTTTTCATCCCATTTTCATCTCAAACTCTAGAAACTGTTGTAAAACACTGAGAATTTCTAAAACACTAATTTCTATAACAACCAAAGCCATGCCATGGCAAAAATGGTACAAAGTGGTTAAGGAATGGACTCTTCCTTTAGACGTCCATAGTGTCCACATATTGTATTTGAAGCTAAATATAAAATTCATTGCATGTGTTGCAATTTGTTTATATATTAACTTTTTCAATTCTGGAACTCTATATGAAAAAGTTATAAAATACAGGTGTTATATATATTTTATCAATGGGGAACATTTGACCATGCAAAAATCTAATGTAAGTCTGCTGAAGTATTTTTAAAAAATGGGAGCTTAGAAGTATGTGGGGTATTTTGGCTCGGTACTACATCTAATCCCAGTGTGTTAAATAGGTGCAAACTACACTTATGTCTGCCAACACTACTCTGTAAATATTTACAATTAATAAAAATGATATATATTCCAACTAAATTCACATGAAGAAAGTGGCAGCTAAATAAGCTTTGACAGGTTTCTTTAACCGCAGAAGGAACTGCATTTGTCTGGCTGGTTTGTCGAGGATATGTCCCCCTTTAAAATGAGGGGAACGAATAAGCTTACAATCCTCTTCCTTTGTTTAGCTGTTTGAGGCCTGAGATTGTGAAAAGCCAGTTTGTCTTTCTCACACATAATACCGCAGTGGTACAATGTTTGCCTTGCTCAGCACATTGAACCAAAAACCAGACACAATTGTTGGGCTCTTTCATCTTAAAATCACCCTAAATCCTATTTGTGAACATGTATGTACACTGTGCGCTCCTGGCGAGGAAGCCGTTTAGTGACAGCTGGACATGTTGACTTGTCTCGAGTTCGCGATATTCGAATCTTTGCTCTTCCGCAGGCATGGAATCTGATTATACCTGCTTTTAAATTCAAACCCCAGCAAAACAGTCTATGCGCCAGTATCCATCTGTTGCTTTCAGGTCTCAGTAACGAAGTTAGATTTTACAGGAGGACTTGAAAGCTTGGTAAAGCCTGTGGTAAGGACCATCCCTAGAGGGTTGGGATAGCTCCACTGCTTCTCAGCATCGGTCTTGTGCTTGCTCCAAGCATTGGGTGAAGGGGTTGGTAAGCCAGCTCAACTGCACATAGTGTTTGTGTTTGTGTGTGGCCATTTGGCTGGTGCTGACGGAGACACAGTGACACCTCTCTAAAGCTAAACATAGCAACCTGAGCAGGGCCATGTGTAACGAGAGACAGAAAGGCTTTGTGCTTGCTGGCAAAGCATGCCATATGTTTGAGGGGCCTGAAAACAATCCATTTCAATGAAAAAGTCTTTTTTTTCTTAGTTATATAGTTTTTATTGCAGGTCATGCAACTGAGAACAAATATATTGTCAAAGATTCTAAAGATTTTTGTAATGTTTGAAACATGATCAGCCATCCATATTGACTGTAATGTTTTCTAGGCTGGGGAGTGGACCCTGGCATGCAGTCTGAAAAATCAATGAGAGTTATCGGGAGAGAAAAAGATGAGTGCAAGAGATGGATCGGAGGCTAATGTGCCATCTCCCTTCTGGGGAACCGTTAATTTCCTTTTCTTCATGACATAATATTTGGGGTATCAGCTCTCCGTATTGCAATGCTAAAGGGTCCTGTTGCTAGGAGAGCAACAGCACCATTCTCTTCCACTGGCTACAAGGACATGCATGTTTGGCCAATAAAAACGAGCTTGGCTTTAGGAAAGTGCTTTCTTTCCAGATAGCAGAATTTCATGGAATTCAGAGAACACATTTCAGGAAATACAGGAAAGCAAAGAAATACAGATGTCAGTTTGTTTATACATGTGATATGTGATTGCCTGTAAAATGGTTGTAATGGAAAAAAAAGGTAGTTTAATTGATATATCTGCACAATCCATTTAAACAAGATGTTTATATTTGGACAGGATGTACACTTAACGTCCACTTTACCTGCAACAACTGTACACCTGTACATTAACGCAATGATCAAATCAGCCATGCGTGAATGTATAAAATCATGTAGTGCATGTCAAGAGCTTCCGTTAATGAGGAAAAAGTATCATCTCAATGACTTTGATTATATATACTTTGGCATAGTTGCTGGTGCCAAAAAGCCTATTTTCAGGAAGTGTCCTCAGAAATCTCCTGAGATGTTTATGCACAACAGTGTGTAAAGTTTATACAGATGGTGTGGGGGGGAAAACACCCAGTTCTGTTGGTGAAAATGCCTTGCTGATGAGAGAGGTCAAAGGAGAATGGCCAGACTTGTTACATTTGCCAGGAGGGCTATGGACACCCAATGAATCGATCTTTACATCCATGGTGAAAAGTACCCCAAAATATCTAACCAATGAGACATTAGCAGGCACAGACTCGCAGAAACTAAACATGTGAAGATTGGCAAAACATTATATCGATTTTTTCCAAATCAAATAGACTTCAAGCCGATTCAAGGTTCCTGCGTTTTTATCCACTCGGCTGTTAAAACCTCTTCATTAACATTGGCTATTTGGGTTTACTGTTAGCAGACTAAAAAACATTGAATTTTCACTTCAAAGTAAATCAGCAGCCCTGATTTAGGAATGTATACAAACTGTCACCACCTGCAAAAAAACGTCATCTACATAATCAGAATCAAATGCTTGAAACGTTACAGTTAAACCCATGTTTTCTTCGAGTACACTGCCACTCTTGGTTTAAAGGCTCCCTCTTGGGCTGGCAAACTTGCCCTTGACCTCATGCGGTCACTAGCTAGTTGACCCCTGGCCTTGCAGTGTTTGGAGGGTCAGGAAGTACTTTATGTGGCTGAGTAATGTGGGCTGACCCTGCTTTTCTGCTGGCTGATTATACGACCACACACCCATCTCCGTGCCACACTTTCCTCAGTGTGTATGTTTTGTGTGGGTGGGTGAGGATTGGCTGTGACATTGCAGCTAAATGAATGGAATGAGATTTCTCATGTGCATTCTTTTGTTGAGATGTGACATTCTGCCTGATGTCCTATATATGTACTGTTCAAACAGTGGCTGTAAAGACAGACAGTGCAGTTATTTTTATCCCCCAAGTGATAGCAGAAAGTAGAAATCAGGAAAAGTGATAGAAAAACTGTGAGATAATATGCTCATCATAATACCAGAAGTGGTAAATACATAGGTAAGTATTAAGTATAGCAAGAAATTATGCTCAAGTATTATTTTGAGGGGGCATTTACTTAATATACTTGAGTTTTATTACAATTTAAGGCTTTTACCATTTTTATTCTCAAATACATATTCAGGAAAAACTTTTTTTTTTATTTAGACCATCAAATCATGAAGCCCTCCTCTACTCTCAACTTGGATGATATACGCCCCCGATCAGGCATAACATTTGGACTAATGTCAGGTGAAGTGAATAACATTATCTCTTCATCATGGCACCTGTTAGTGGGTGTGATATACAGTATTAGGCAGCAAGTGAACAATTTGTCCTCAAAGTTGATGTGTTAGAAGCAGGGAAAATAGGCAAGCGTTTGACAAATTGTGATGGCTAGATGACGGGTTTAGAGTATCTCCAAAGCTGCAGCTCTTGTGGGATATTCCTGGTCTGCAGTGGACAGAATCAAAAATGGTCCAAAGAAGAAACAAGTCTGGCCCATTTGGTCCGATTCAACAGACGAGCTCCTGTAACTCAGATTGCTAAAGAAGTTAATGCTGTTAATGCTCAATAAGTCAGGACTGTTGTGGCAGCAAAAGGGGACCAACACAATATTAGGCACAAAATAATGTTATGACTGGTCATGTATATTAGTCTAAAAGACTTTGTTTAGCATAGACTCATTTCACCTTAGCATCTAGTTATTTACATTTAACATCAAGTAGTAGTCCTTCTTGATTGTGTTAATGTAACACATATGAAGTAAACCCCACACTATTCATGTCAAGGACTACTATATTGCAAACCTGCGTCCTGGACTAATTTGAAAAAATAAAATCACCGCATTGCTTCACTTTACATACCCTGCACAAACTGCATAGTTAATGTCTTTATCTTTATTTATTATTTTCATTATTTTATTTTCATTATATTATTAGTATTTTATATTTATTATTTTTTATCTTTATCTTTTTTATTTTATTAATAGTTTTTTATTTTTATAGCACAGAATCAGGATTCTGATTCCTTCCAAAATATTAATATTCGGATCTGTGCGAGTTCATCACAGATTCTCAGACAATGTAGTTAATATTATAGTTACGCATTGGTGTTTGAAATGCCTTTCCCTCTCTCAGTAAAATATAAAAACGCATGGCCCAGTGGAAACGCAAAAAAGGCATTACGCATCTAATAAAAAAAAGCGGTATGTTGAAATATTGTAATAAAGTTAACCGGTCATATTTAACTTTAATGTAGCCTGTAGACTTGCATCAATTCCAGTAGCTAACATACAGATTTGTTTGCTTTTGATTAGTCCATAAGCAAACTATGCTGGTAACACAAATGCCACAAACCATGAATGATGGCATTGTTGCATGAAAGTCAAAACCCTACTACATGCACTATATAGAAAAACGTGGACACCTGACTTGCCTAGTGGGATGTAGTTTGTTTATTTATTTATTTATTTTTACCTAAATTTTTATCTCAAAGCTGAAAGCACACAATGATGACAAACCATTTTGATGCAGTTGGATTAAATGTAAATGGGTTTCATGGGCTGGAGTAGAAGGTCTTGAGTGGCCTGCCATAGAGTTTGAACCTCAACCCTATTGAACATCCTTTGGATCAATTGGAACGCTGACTGCATCCAAACCCTTCTCGACCTACAACAGTACCTGACTTTATTAACACCCTTGTGTTTTAAATGAGCACAAGTCTCCACAAGCACACTCCAAAATCGAGTGAAAGATCTAACTGAAGTTGTCTGGCAAACTGACATTTCTGGTGTCGTTAACATTACATTATACTTGCTTCTACTGAATGTCATGTTTTGTCCGAAGACAAAGTCCACAAAGATGCAATTTCTTGAATGAGTGCCTTCTGCTATACTGTGCTGCTCAGTAAAGGCATGCAGACAGGTTTCAGCCAGGATCAGCATGGTTTTGAGTAAAGAGCCTGAGGGCACATTAGCTGAGGTGGATTATTAACCAGATTTACACACTGAGAACATGCGGTTCTAATCACTTGTGTATAATATTCACATACAATCTATGTTTACTGTATGAAAATCGTTTACATCCTTTACTACTTATAAGTGCATCTTCGATTTAGCTGCTCAAATTGAGGTTTTTAAATTATTAAAGAAAGAACTAAAAAAGAGTAATGGCCGTCTTTTTCGAACATTAAAGAAAATACATACATACAAAATATTGTCTTTTTTTGTTCTTCCTGACACTCTGGGTTTATTGCACTTTACTTCTTTTATCTACAGAGTGAAATGCGTTTGGACGATAGATTTAGGTCTGTGAATGTTTATGGAGAGATGCTCCCTCTACTGGTAAATCAGCAAAGTTTACGCCAAGTGCACATTCACAGGTGAGTGTAGAATTGATCAACCTTAACAGTTAAATATATAGAGAAATAGCCACTCTTTTTTTCGTGTGTGTGTGTGTGTGTGTGTGTCCTTGAGGTACCGAATGAAAAAGACTGATGTACTCCTTCAAGCTTTCTGTAACTTCAATGTCCTTCTCTTTTACAAAATGTTTTGTGTTCTTATTGAAAACAATTAAAAACTGCCCACTTTTAAATTGTGAAAGTGGGACGAGAGAAGGACAGCACAGTTGCATAAAATATATGTATTATTACATAGAGTTTTACAGAGTCTTTGCCATAAAAATATCCACATATTCTAATACGCATTAGCATTTTCTAATTGGAGTTTGACCCAGTAAAGCTGTGGTGCTATAAAATCGAACTGACCGTACCTGCTTCGACCTGCACTGCTCACATATTTTACCTTATCTGATACTCAGAATGGGCAAAACTCATGATTACAGTGACCCTAATTCAGCCATGACATTAACGGATGGCCCAGTGGAATAAAATCACAGTAGAGTGTTGCAAACTGTTGAAGAGAAATGTCTAGCTTAGTGCCGCACACTAGGGCCATATTTAATGCAGATCCATTATGCTTTCAGAAAAGTGGCTGTGTAAATGTTTTAAATGACATACTACGCATACTAAAAACAAATGCAAAATCCTACATTTAACATGCAGGGGCATCATTTATTGAATTATTATATTATGTAAGAAAATATTCATATTTCAATTGTTCTGAACATTTGTTTAGTTGTAAATTAGTTAATTATGTCAGTAAATATATGTGGCATTGTACACTAACCGGTCAAAGCTTTAAGGCTCAATATTGCCAAGAATTTTCAAATTACAGTAGAATTTATAATTGTCATGATTAAATGGATGCGGTTGGATACAACCACATGCTGTTTGTTTAAACAATCCAAATCGACCAGAACAAAACCTAGACATGCCAATGATCAATAGCCGAACACGGCAATGCAGCCAAGACACAAATCAGAGTAGTAAAAAAAAAAAAAAAACAATAGCTAAACAATACAAAGATTCAGAAGAAAGCAGGTTGTGATTGGTGATCGTAGTAGAATGGTTCCTAAGAAGTCCCTCTTGTTGCTTCTGTTATCCTGCATATTTAATTGATTAGATCCTGATTTTAAGGTCATGCCCAGGTTTTTTCCGCTAAGATCTAAGGGTGAATTGTTTTTCACAATCTGTGTCTGTATCTTAAGGAAATCCATTAAGCCTAAAACAAGCATTGGCTGTACAATTTGAAAGGGTTGTTTAGGTGATATACTATTGCAATTTTTTTTTTAATTTAGGTGATGCCCTTATCTAGATGAACTTACTTTAGAGCTTTGAAATCTCCATCAAAATCATGCTAGGTCACTAGGTCAGGCACTTCGAAAAGAAAAAAAAAACATGTTGGGAAAGTGAAGTATGAAAAACCATAGTTAAGTTCTTGGTGATAATGCAGGTCTATGGTCATTGAAGACAGCCAATGATTTAGACAAGTTTCATTCTAAATCCCCCCCTAAGTGCTAGAACAAGAATCCTGGTTTAATTTATGTTCTTGTTACACCCTGAAATGGTGGGTCTGCTCCAGCAATGCAGAGGGCTCAGGGATTGTGGTGCAGAGCCGTGCATGATAAATGCTTTATAGTTGGTGAGTGTTAGTCGATTTTTGGCTTTGTAGGTGAGCATCAGTGTTTTAAATCTAATGTGGGCAGCTACAGGAAGCCGGCAATGAGGTAGTGTGGGAATAATTGGGGCGGTTGAAAGCAAGTTCAGCTGCATTTTGGATTAGTTGCAGAGGTCAGATGTTGCCTAAAGTTGCAGAACTCAAGTCTCAGAAAGACAAGGGATTTAACAGGCACCTGAGTGTATGGTCCGAATCTTTCAATAGTCTAGAGGAGAGTTAAGCATGAGTGATGTGAGCCAAGTCAAGCCACTTGGTTGTCAGAGGTGAAAATAAGAGACCGAGACCTTTCCAGAGAGATCAAAAAATCTGGATATGGGGCTGCATCAGCGATGTACATCAGTTCAATTTTGCTGGTATTACATTTCAGTTGCTGAGATCTATGGTAAATCCGTGATGCATGTCTGTCTGACATGCTGGGATCCACACAGAAACATGAGGGTCTGGAAAAGTTTTGGAGAGGATGAGAGGTTGTCATCAGAACAGCATTGATGTGAACCCATGTGAATATTTGACATCATGACAGCAGGAGAACCGAATAGGACAGCGCACAAAGCCAGTGGAGAGTCTGCATGGGGCAGATGTAGATCTCCTTCATGTCACCTGATATGGAATGGAAAGTGTAAAATGTGTTGAGCAGTGGTCTTCCAGTAGCCGGATTGCGAAACAGTGCATTAGACACTTGGACTGTATATCTAGAGCTTCTGTGTGCCCATTTCATTAGATGATTTCATAACAGTAGAAGTGAAAAACTGATATTTTAGTGAAAGACTGCTTTGCTGTGCCTGACAAAAAAAATTGCTAGAATGCAAGATTCAGGAAGAACATGGTCAATCTTTTGTTTGCAAGGTTCTCTTTGTACTGCAGATGCCCACCTTCCTTCCCTGACATATAAATGGTCAAAATAAACCAACAGAACAATGCCCACCTGCCTAGCTGTGATTCAAACCACTCCAATGTGCAGGCAGTAGATGTTGAGGACCACAAAAGGGTGAACAGCCAGGCTATAATTGAGTGGTGGTGGTGTAACCAGGGCAGGCCAGGAACTACTGATGATGGACTACTGATGGGAATGAATGGGGTCTTTTTGTGATATGTGTGGCCCCTACGACCACATAAAGGGTATCTGTGAATCAAGTGAAGGACCCCTCTCCAAAGGATCACCCATCTAGAGCATGAAACAAGATGGGCGAGTGTCTGCAGCCATGAATACGGTTGAAAAAGAAAGTAAATGGCCATGAAATGGCAGTGGATTTTCATGGGTACGAGAATTTGTTGTTTGGAAAAGGAAAATAAAACAAGGCTTTAACACAGTCCATTAGGCTCACAGGACTGATTTCAAAGGCATTTTTCATTGAAATGGTTTGCCAATTCTCTGTTCATGTATCTGTACTCCTGGAAACAGCAAGGCTTCATCCTTTTATTTTGGTAAACACCTTTATGTCTAAAGATGTTTCTACACACTTCTCTTGACTTGGTTGCTGAGCTCATCCATTATGAGCTGGTTCATACTTGTATATCCTCTCAGTGGCCCTTAAAGATCGGGGTATACACTGCAAAGCTGCCTCATTCCATCAGCAAAACACTGTAACGATTTGGACACAATGCATATTCACTGGCTAAATTGGTACCGTGTGTTAAATCTCTTCCAATCCTGGTTTCCATGTGAAGAATAATCATGGAACTGCACTGAACAAGGAGATGAGGAGATTAATAAAGGTTTCTGAGCACAGACATTCCAAGACAGACATTGCCCATTCAAGGGCTCTTTGTAAAAAGAATATTTGCAATAGGATTTTCTTTTTATGTTTAAAAGTAATGGTTTTGTAGATGAAGTATGAGGGCAGAGGACAGTGTATGCTGGAGTCCTATGGCAGAACCCAAGCGGGGACAAATGCTTGCTTTGGGGGAGTTTCGATTCTGTTCTGTGCTGCACATCTGAGCAAGAAGGTGGATATAATTGCAAGATGTTTCTTTTAAAACAATTCAAAATGTCAGAGACAGTGATCTATGAACAGGCAGACAGGGCAAAGGCAGGTCATGATCAAAGGCAGGCCTAATCCATAAATAAATGACAGATAACGATGTTTAATAGGCAAAAGTGCAAGGAGTATGTTATTGTTATATATATATATACACATGTTGAATCAGTTTGTTGTGGTTCTAATTGATACAGGAGTTGCAGTTGATCCCAAGGGGACAGACTCGTTTGAATGTACAGTTATAATAGAAAATGTATTATATATATATATTTGTGTACATACATTTTAAACATTAACTCGTTTTCCAAACTCATACAATGGGGGCTACAAACTTGTGTCCATATATTGTAGGTATGCATTTTTTAATGTTAACATGTTATAATAACCTCTACTCTTCTGGGAAGATGCTTCACTAGATTTTGGAGTGTGCCTATGAATATTTGTGGTCTTTCCACAAGTGTATTAGTAAAGTCAAGTACTGAAAACAGAGTTGTAGACTGATTTATCTTGAATTTGAAAATCTAGAGTACCAGTGTAGATTTATTTATTGCTAAAGACTCAAAAAAAAAAAACAATTTTGTCACTCTAGACAAGGGCGTCTGCTAAATGCCCCAAATGTAAATGTAAAGTGCTGATGTATGGTGAGGAGGCCTGGGGTGCAGGCAGAATTCCAAGTCATCCCAAAGGTGTTCAGGACGGTTAAGGTCAGAGCTTCAGAGCAGGCCTCTAAAGATCTTCCACTCCAACCTATATTAATCATATCCACATAGGGCTTGTATTGTGCATGGGGCATTACCATGCTAAAACAGATTTGGGTCTCCTAGTTGGTTAAATTAAAGGAAAATTGAATGCTTCATCTAAAGACCTCCTATACAACTGTGTGCAGATTGGGGACGAACCACATATGGCTGGGAAAGTCAGGGTTCATATAGTGTCTAAGAATATTTTTTTCGATGTGTTATTTAAATTGTTATACATATATACACACTATATTGCCAAAAGTATTGGGTCACCTGATCTTTCCTGCTATATGTGGATCTTTTCCAAACTGTTACCACAAAGCTGGAGGCACTCAATTCTATGGGACATTGGAAACTCAAACCTGTTCCAGCATGGCAACGCTCCTGTGTACAAAGTGAGCTCCTTGAAGATCTGCTTTACATGCTTTGGAGAGGAAGATCTTGAGTAGCCTGCTATAGATCTCATATCATTCCTACTGAACACCATAAGCACACTTCAAAATCTAGTGGAACAGCTTCCCAAAAAAGGGGGGGATATAAGAGCAAATTGGGACTAAATGTGAAATGCAATGCTCAACAATCACAATACTTATGACCAGGTGACCCAATACTTTTGGCATTATAGTGTATCTTGAAGCAAAATCCCTTGCACAATATGCTACGCTGTAATGAATATTCGACAAAGGAAGTCAAAGGACTTTGAAAACCCTAGTAACAATAAGTAGGCTAGAATGATTTATTGTTTTATTCCTATGAGCAGTGGGATCATTGCTTGAAATACCTTTCTAATGAATATTTTCACTGTGTTATGTTTCTGAGCTGCTTTTCCCACCTACAGCGAGGCAGGAGCAAGGGAAGGTGAACATGGAGGCACAGCCAAACTCATCAGAGACCTCTGCTGGTTTCTTTCGCTTTGGAGGTTTTAAACAGACGTAGATGTTTTGCATCTGAAAGGGACAGGCAGAATAATTTTTTCCCCCTAATAGACAAACAGAAATCTCTTACAGTGAAAGCTTTAAGCCAAAATAAACGTTAATAGTCAACTATATTATTGTCCTGTTTAAACTATTTGGAATACTTACAGTTTTTTTGGATAGTTGTCAGATTCGATCGTCAGAGTATATACGATAAATCAGTATATATCAGAATCGACCATTGACTGACACGTCTCCATCAGCTCAGTTATGGCGAAGTGACAACCATCGAGCGTCCTACTCCCTCGAATTGTACTAACATACTGCCACCATGTCTGGGCTGCGGGTGGGAGTGTGACATGTGAGAATAAATAAAGGCAGGCGAGTTTAAACAAACAGAGCTGGGAACAGGCTGTAGTGGAGGAGGAGGAGGCTGGCCCTCTGTAAACACGTCCAACTGCAGCCCAAAAGCACCACCACCTCATGAATAAACACAAGGAAACACGAGCTGAAACAAGTAACAGCTGCATTGCCTTTGATTTATTCCTATCTAGCACCACTTGGCCTATTTTTTTTTCCCTCTCCTAAATTTGCCCTTCACTATGAATGCTCTAAGACATCTTCCTTTTCCTCTTCAGACTCCGAGAGAACATACTGCAGGCAGGATCTCAAACCGAACACGACTCTACTCTATAGGGATGAATAGCATATCAAAATAGTACACCACAGCATACTGTATTTTGTAGAGTAGTATAGGATAGAGCAGGTTTGCATAGTAAGCATCCAAAAGCTTAGCAGGGAACTTGTGTTGGGATGGTGGGGGTGTTGGGGGATCATTTCAACACGCAGAGCACGAAGAGCCAGTTTCAACAGTTTTCGACGTGTTTATTTGAGCATAAGTGGTTCTTAAAACACCTCTGACGGTACCTCTTCACAAGATTCATGTCGGCAAAAACCCTCCACAGGCAAGCAGGATCGAATCAAAACATGGCTGTGCCGGATGTCATTACTGTGCAGAAGTAAACATCCTATTTTACCAAAAAACAGTGGGTTTCAACATTGCAGATTTCACACATAGCCACAAAGAGTTACTGAGTGATGATGACAAATATTGTTTGGGGAGCAAAAAAGGTTGGGGGGGGGATCGTTGGTTTAGAATTCAATCTGGTGCTTCAGTGAAACAAAATACAGACACTATGTTGGAGTCATTTTGGAATAATTCGGGGCGTTTTCTCTTTTTCCTTTATCAACCAGAAAAACCGTTTCGAATAAGGCACATGTGACCCGACTACAGAACTGAAAACACATCGGATATGCTATGATTCTGTAAGCGTATCTCGTGTCTACGTGAAAAAAAGCAAACCGAATGGAGTCAGGTCACACGTTTCACAACACACAGTGAAGGTTCTAAATGAAAAAGTGACATCACAGCGTAAATACAGGAGGCAGACGTGATGGAAGCGGATAAATCGTACCGGCTTTACCTGACCAGGTCTAAATTCAGAAAAAAAGTACTGAAAAGGGTCCTGCGATTGTTTTCTACGTGAAGAAAAAAAAAATAATAAAAAAATCACAAAAAATACATTCATGACAAAGGCATGTGAACAGTACCTGATATCTCAATGAGATTCAACCTGTTTTGCTTTTTTCCCCCGAATCAAACGTCCTTTTAAGACAATTTTATATTTTTTCTGCTTTTCTTGTACATTTGGCACCAGATATGTTATGATGGAGTTAAGATCTTTGAGCAATGTGTAAAGACAAGGATGCTGTGCTGCATGACTACATGCCTCAGAGAGAAATAAAAACACACCATAACCACATACACAGGCTGATAACATTGGTACCATGCCCTAACACACACACACACACACACACACACACACACACACACACACACACACACACACACACACAAACTTCCCTGAGTACATCCAAAAGACTAACTGGAGCATGGAAACAGTTTTACCGTATTGAAATAACTGAACAATAAAACAATGAAAAGAGAAAATCAGTGCGGGTTTTTGTTGTTGTTGTTTGGAAAAAAAATCCGTCAAATTTTAGGAAAGCAGAGGGGGAACCTGGAAACCTAAAAACAATTCCTTATACTCTTTTTATAAAAAAAAAAAATAAAAAAAAAAAATTACAAAATAAAAAATTCTTCAATGCCATACAGTGTTTCAGCATTATAGCCCAGAAGAGGTGTAGGGGGAAAACCCACAAATATATAGTTATTATAAAACATGAGGTGAGTTCACATTTTCCACAAGCAGAAAAATACATCTATACAAGCTCTAAAGCGATATGTAGACAAAGTTTAAAAAAAAAACAAATAAAAAAAAAGAGAAGGAGATTTACACATTAAAATGTTAACTGCAGCCAAAAATACACGTCTACTGACAAGGTGACACGATAAAAGAATATATAACAATCCATTTCTGTGCAATTCACTGTCAACAGCCTAAGTACCACTTTCCCTTTTTTTTTTTTTTTTTTTTTTTAATTGCCATTCATAGGCCCATTCTTTTATTTGGACATTTATATATATTTTTTTGTCGTTTTTCAGGTTCTTCTGGATAGTTGATAGGTGCTTATTTCTTCTTTTTATATTTTTAAGCGAAAGCAACGCTCCAGTGTGTTTGTGATTTGGTGGGACTGCAGGGTCTCTTTTCTTTCCACTAAGCCCAGCTGACAAACCTCTTCACAGCTTGCCTCTGTCTGCATTTTTTCCCCTCCTCATGCCCAGGATGTCCATCACCCACAAACGATATATTATATATAAAAAAATAAGCTATTGCGCATCCGAAAAAGTGCATCATAGACGTGTTTTTTTAAAAATATCTCTTTTGCTTTCTTTCTTTCTTTCTCTTTTCTTTCTTTCTCTGAATCCTGAAATCCCAGTTTGGGGGGGCGGAGTCAGTCAGCCAATTTGGAGTGAAGGTATAATGCAGGGAAACGTGTGGAAAAAGAAGAAGAGGCGAACGGGGATGGCGGGTCGGAGGAAAAGGGCACAGTGGCTCGAAGGCCACTACGCTATCACCATGGGAACGTCGTCCGCAAAGCCGCCGATCATGGGGTCGTCCTCGTCGTCGTCGCCTTTTGGAGGAGAAGAAAAAAAGAAACAAGAACAACGTGTCATGTCTTGTGACTGACTGCGAATGAAATGGAAAGTGAATTCTGAAAAGAATAAGTGTAATGAAGGAATTAAATGCTTTCTTTAAAAAAGACTGTGTGTGTGTGTGTGTGTGAGGGGCTGTGTGTGCTGCTCTTACCGAGTTCGTCTCCCGAGGAGAAGATAGCCGAGCCGAGACGAGAGTTGTAGTGGCTGTTGGCGAAGGCGGTGAAGCTGTGCTGCAGGCGACGGTGGCGCACGTACAGAGCCACAAGACCTCCACACACACAGCAGCAGCACGAACAGCACCGGCACCACCACAGCCGCTGTGTCACCTGAATGACCTGAATGAGCAGCTGAGTCACTGGGACCTGCAACACACACACACACACACACACACACACACACACACAGATTAGTAAGTACATCTAACACACACACTTTATTTTAACAATAAACCTATGGCATAATCAATGAACAAACAAATGACTAAACAAAATTGAATAAAGCACAAGCTAGATATGCTACATGACCAAATCTATTGAGACACCTGATATTACCACAAAGTTGGACTGTATAAGATCTCAGCATCAAACTTTCCCCTGCACTTGAACTAGAAGACCTGAACCTGCCCCAGCATGAAGATATGGTTTACATGGGTTGGAGTTGGCTGAATTTACACGTTGTAACCATGGAACACAAGTCCGGTTTAATCATCGTTTTATATTCATGTGCTGCCCTGTATTTCACTGTAACCTGGTCACATACAGAACCTAATTACCTTAATGGATTAAACAGATCATTTTGCGTGTCATTTAACTGATATGTGACTATGAAAAAGGCACAAGCTATATTTGACTAAGAGGAGAGGACAATGCAAAAATAATCAAATATACAGTGATTCTGTAAGTATTCAGACCCTGGCAACAACCCCAAGCACACAGCCAAGACAACACAGGAGGGGCTTAGGGACAACTCTGTGAATGTTCTGGAGTGGCTCAGCCAAAGCTTTCTGGAGAGACCTGAAAGTGGCTGTCCATCGACGGTTCCCATTCAACCGGCCCCCGAATGGAGGATTTACAAAGAAAAATAGCAGGAAATCCCCCAATGCAGGTGTGCTCGTTCGTTGAGTCATAGCGAAAAAGACTCGAGGCTGTAATTTCTGCCAAACGAAGTAGTGAGTAAAAGATCAGGCATAACATTATGACAACATGCAACATATTGTCGAGCATTAACAGCAATAACTACATCACCAGTGTGAGATACAGGAGTTCATCTGCCGTGTGTTGGATCGGACCACACTTCGCTCCCCACGTGCATCAATGAGCCTCGGCTGCCCACGACCCTGTCGCCGGTTCACTACTAAACGTTCTATAGATCACTTTTGATAGACACTGACCATTGCAGACCAGGAACAGCCCCACAAGAGCTGCAGTTTTGGAGATGCTCCAACCCAGTCGACTTCACAATTTGGCCCTTGCTCAAATCCTCACACGTACCCATTTTTCCTGTTTCTAACACGTCAACTTTGAGGACAAAATGTTCACTTGCTGCCTAATATAAGCCTCTCACCAACAGGTGCCATGATGAAGAGATAATCAGTGTTATTCACTTTACAGGTCAATATTATAATGTCATAATGTTGTGCCTGATCGGTGTATAAGTGGCACTCTCTCCCTCACACACATGACTAATAATTCGGGAGAAAGTGGTAGGCTGGAAATCAAATCAGCTAAAAGCTGGACAGTAATCACTAACCTGTAGAATATGTGTAACCTCCAACATACCCAATAAAATGTACCAGCAGTTGGGTTTGAACAACAGCTAAATTTTTTTTCTTTCCTCTATCTAAACTGTAACACCAAAAGAACGTTGTCGTTCCTCAAAAGTTCGATGTTTTTCATGGTCAGGAAATCAGTGCTTTGATTATCTTTACACACTTTCGCTAAATGTTAGTGCATTCATTTACAGAGAGCTTTCTGACCTGACAAGCGACCAAACTAACAAGCCTAATTGCTCTATTCGTTTGGATGTTTATGGTCCAACATTATTTGTTTTCGCTCCTGCATGTTTACAGAGCCCGGGCAAGAGATTGCAGTGGCTATTTGATGCAAGCTGGGAGAACTTTGTTTTGTTCTCTTTTTTCGTTGTGTGTGGCAATCAATACAAAATCAACTTTTTTATGTTTTCATATGCATGGCTCCCTTTCAAAGTCCAGGCAATCAAACTCAATGTAAGCAACTCATGACAAGTTTTATGCCAGATATAAACCGAACCCTTAATCCTTAACCCTTGATAAACTCAGTTCAA
Source organism: Silurus meridionalis (assembly GCF_014805685.1). Lineage (NCBI taxonomy): Eukaryota > Metazoa > Chordata > Actinopteri > Siluriformes > Siluridae > Silurus > Silurus meridionalis. The sequence continues at coordinate 8,042,034 of NC_060895.1, read as the reverse complement.
CCAGTTCACCCAAAAGCCTACATCACTGTGTTTATGTGTGTGAGAGGATTTACCTGCTCCCGCGCTCCCCAGCTCATCGTAGAGCAACACCGCAGCTTCACCGCACAGCTGGCCGTTCACCAGGCAGCTAGCCCGCACTGAGAATGTGTAGTTGTGGCCCACTAAAAGATTACTGATCCTGAAGAAGGTCTCTGTGGTGTTTCCCAGTGATATGGTGGAGTTACTTACACTGTCATACACCGACACCTCATAGCCCTGTGGATTCCAGACACAGAAAGACAGAAAGTTAGCATTCCAGGAATTAAACGTCAGTAATCAGGTATGTAAGTGGAGGGTGGAGGCGGCAAGGGTTTGTACCCGACTCTCGTTGAAACTCCGTTCTTTGACGGCTAAACTCTTCCAAAACAGGAACACGTGGTCTTGCTCGGTAAGGATTTTGAGAGCCTCGGGTGCAGGTAGTGGAACTGTAGGAGATAATGACAGCCTATGTTACTTTTACGGTTGCTGTCACATGATTTCATTTCCACTTCGTTACCTAGCTGGTTTACACAATAATTATAACACAGGATGCACTTTTCTAGTAACCTGGAGGACATAATGCCACATACAGTATGTTACGTTTGCAAAAAACGTTTTGCTCTTCTCACTCTCGAGTGTGAAGCTCTCGCAGATCGAGCTCAAAGAAATGAAATTAAACTCTCTCAGACGTCTCTCAGGCCATTCCAGGCTTTGCTCCGAAGAAAAAACCCATGCAGTAATACCATATTGGTTCTGTCTGCCCTTTTCTTGCAGGTTTACGAGTGCTAGAGCTGACTGAATTGCATCACTAAGACCTGCATGAAAACAAACGCACCACCCTATAACTCAGAGACGGACCGTGACACATAGACACCTCGTCTGAGGCATCGCTTTGCTATTCATTCGAAGAAGACGATGGATGAGAATCTTATGGCTACAGTTCTGCATTAATCCATGTTTCTCTGTCTTTCACTCTCTCTCACCCCCATTCCTCCTTTCTCTCTCTGTCTCAAACTACACATGCCGGTGAGATACCAGTAATCCAGTCCCCTTCTGCTCTCAAGACCTGCCTGATTCATCCTGATGCTCTACTTCTAGATGGAATTCTGCTGAGTATGGAAAGATCCATAAGGTTACAGTGGAGCATTAAACTCAACTCTTTTTTGGTGATAGCAAATTTTACCGCAATCAATCGGTGCTTCGACGTATATTAATAACTAAGAGAAATTTTAGTTTGAAACCAAACCTTTATTATAAAAATACATACCGTAATTTCCGGACTATAAAGCGCACCCTTATATAAGCCGCACTCACTGAATAAAAATTATATATATTTTTTTAACATAAATAAGCCGCAGATGTCTACACTAATGAACTTTACACAGGGTTTAACGAAAGACACGTTACACATGGTGTAATGGGTGAAATATGTTGCGCTTCCTTTAGGAGCATAGCGGTATTTTGGGAATAGCCTAGCGCTGCATTTTTTGGCTATTACTGCATGTGTGGAGACCGAGGAATATGTCCTTATTATTTTCTGATGCTCATTTTGACTAGTTTCTTTGACTAACCCTTAACGCTGTTGCCAAGGAAAATAAAAAAGCACAAGTTTTGGAAAGCTGTCTGTGCTTATATGATTTCTGTTGCAACTGGAGAAGCTATCTCTGACTAAAGCTATCCCTTCACCCTGACTTAAAGCGTTACAACGGCTTGTATCTAAACAGTAGCCGACCAAGGAAGTCATTGTTCACTGTCTTCCTCCTTCCTTTCACAACTATTTCTCTCGAGAATTTATCTTTTGGCATCGTCGTGCGTTTAAAAATCACCCGGTGAAAGTTTTTTCTCCCAATGCCGTGCAGCTCAGAACACAGGTGAGGTGTGTTTTTTGTTTCCGTTCAGAAATTTCATTGGTCTAATGTTATGTCGCTTTTGGCTTGAAGTTTTGAAACCGGAAAAACCCAGGAAAAATTTATAAATTAGCCGCTCCGTTGTTTAACCCGTGGGGTTCAAAACGTGGGGAAAAAAGTAGTGGCTTATAGTCCAAAAATACGGTATATGAAACGAGTAAAACATATATTTAAAATCTAATTTTCAAAATATGTCTCTGGGATTGTTGAGAGGGATGTTCCATGTGTGGTTTTGGGCTGTATTCTGCCCGTGGGCCATAGTTTGGGGACCCCTGGGTTGAGGCAATGGGTTTTGGATCCGAAGGTGGTAAGTTAAAATTCCATCCGCACCAAGCTGCAACTCCTGGGCCCCTGAGCAAGGCCCTAACCCTTATTGCTGTTCAGTTGTTCGAATTGGATAAATTTAAGTCGCTCGGGATAAAGGCATCTGCCAAAATGCTGCAAATGTAAAATGCAGATGTTCAGATTTAAATAACTCAGAGTTAAGACTGAGTACAATATTGTCATGTGTAGTTTTAAGTGCTCTGTTTTTTGGCACTCATTCTCTCTCTACCTCACACACCTCTTTTTCTAACTAGCTGATCAGTGTTTCTTCTTCTCCTTGTTTTTAGTTCATTGCCGATCTTGTTTTTGTTACTCGAACACCAAACTACATAGAATACTAATCCCTCAAAAACTACATTTTTCTCTCTCTCGGTTTAGATTTGAATTATTATGACGTTCATTCTTTCATTCGAATCCAAAATGACTTCGAAAATGCTGAAGAAACATAATTTGGGAAAATATTTTCATGAGATTGGCTGTCTAATGAGACCGATTTTTCTGTTGAGACTGATTAATTAGAGTAGATTACAGTAAAGCACCGACACTCGCTGGTGCTTCTTGTATAAATAGACCCATTTCTTCTACAGTCAGGTGTCATAATAAGACGGCGCTAACACTGAGGTGTTATGGAGCGTCTGTGGTGGCAGTGTGTGACAGCTGGTGTGAAGTAAGATACTAATAGATTCGAAGACCTGGGTTGACTCAGTAACGTTGGGATTTTAAATGTTCTTCGAGGCCTGTGTTGTACATGAGAATTACTTTGAAGAATAATAAATCTGGTGAACTATAATGTGCATTTAACAGCTGCAGTGGAATGTAATCGGTATTGAGAGCTGCCTTGTGGTATCTTGGCTATTAAAAGGCATTCTCCTGGGTTCCAGAAGGAACTAAGAGCTAAAGAAGGGTTATAATGGGTTCTAAGGGCTTCCCTGGGCTTTATTAGTTATTAACTGATATGTTAGTCTGTGTCTGGAAATATGAACTTGTTAGATGTCTGAGAGACACGCTGGTTTTCCCTTTCAATACCTGTTAGATGGGTTCTAATGGACTGTGTGATGCATGTAGGGTTTAATTGGCATTATGAGGCACGTTGAGAGATATCTGAGTGCTGTTATAGTTAATAAGAGACATGCTGGGCTCATTTGGGTATTCAGAGGTACAGCATTTTTAACTCTTCCAGGCGGTGAAAGGCATGCTGGGATCTTCCGGGCATTAAAGGGCATGTGGAGCGCCAAAGGTCACTGATATTCGACTGATACACTGAACTGTACCTGTGTTGAGCGTGTAGCTGGCTTCCTTGGTCATGTTGCGGAGGCGGACGGTGATACTGTAGCGTCCGCCAGGCTCCAGTCCTTTAAGGCTGTACTCAACCGTGTTGTTCTGCGTGGTGAATTTAAAGTCGCGCTCCGTCTTCCGAACTGCATCCCTCACATGCACGACGTACGTCTGCACGCACACCAGCTTGCATTAGATCGCTTTTTCGAAATCGGAAAAAGGCAGACAAAGGAAAAACAGCGTATTCTTACCAAAGGAGAGCCGGGCGAGTCGTACGGCGGCTGCCATTTCAGCGTGGCTCGCGTTTTATCCACTTGGACTTTATGCAGGTTGCGTGGAGGAAGTCGCTCGTTAGGGATCATCTTCACTACAGCCGATTCCGACGGAGGACCCAGATACGGCAAGATCACCCGTACCTGCAAAGCAAACACCGCTCAACAACCCTGTACGCACGATTTCAAGAGGGTCAGACTCCGAAGTGAGAGAAAGGGTACCGTCTTACAAGGAAGAGGTACTGCTCGTCGCTCTCCACGGTGACGGTTATGCTGGAGCTGGTGCTGTTCACTCTGTGCGGTCGGCGGTAAAGATCCAGGAAGGACGTGGCATAGAACACACCGTACATCTACACAGACACACAAACACATTTAGAAATATGCTTTTTTTTATGATTTATGAATAGTTACCAAGAACGTTTGTGGAAATAGGATTCTAATATCCCATTCCGCATTTTCTCCTCGTTTGTTATAATCCTCACCCTTCTGGGACTAGATTTTGGAGTTTGCTTGTGGAGATTTGTGCTCATTCATCCACAAGGGTATTATTAAAGTAAGCGGGTACTGATGTAAGTGAGGTGAGGAGGCCTGGGGTGCAGTCAGGTTCCCAATTCACCCTAAAGGTGTTCGATAGGGTTGAGGACAGAGCACATAGTGGGAGGTGGTGGCTAAGTGGCGAAGCATTCAGGGTTCCTACACATTTTTCATTTCAAAATTCCAATATTTTCCTAACTAAAATATGCAGACTTCCCTACAAATTGTTAAGATCATATTTAACATTGAAAAAAATGATGTTAAATTCCAACTAAAACGTGCATTACGTTTACAATCTCCGATGTATGTCGGAGTCAGAATCTCTGATGGTTTCCAAGTGTTTTCATTTTTGTATACGCATTTTATGCCCCTGTTTTGGCCTTCCGTCCACACTGAGAAGGCGTTTTTTTCCTGCGATGTTTCAAAAAGACGGCAAGTTACTAAGGGGTTATGCGCAGTCAGCGTTTTTTAGACAATTCAGTGCGGATGAGCGACTTTCGGGTGAAACGATTGAAAGCGAAAAGGTGTGGACGTGGAGCTTCTTATACGAAAACGCTGTTTTCAAATGTATCCAGATTAGTGTAGGCGTAGCCTTTGTTTTATTAATTAGAAAACCGAAGTGGGCAATAGTATGGAAACTAAATTAAATAAAAAATATCAGTCAAATTAAATTCCATACGTTTCAAAATTTGAAGGAAACCTGAGCATTGGTCTTTTGATCTGAAGGTCTTGAGGTCAAATCCTAGTCACAGCAAGCTGCCACTCCTGGGCCCCTGTGCAAGGCCCTTAATACCCTATAGCTGCTCGGTTGTATGAATGAGATCAAAGTAAGTCGCTCTGAATAAGGGTGTCTCCCATATGCCATAAATGCAAATGTAAGCTCAATAGCAGGAACATGTTTGGGTATCCTAATTAAAGTAATGGGAAAATTTAATACTACCGCATTTAAAAACCTATACAAATGATCTTATACATGTGTTTGCCTCCACCTTTGTGGTAACAGTTTGGGGAAGAATCACTTATGGAAGGGAAACCCAGGTGTCCCAATACTTTTATCCATATAGTACATACTGGATAAAACCCTCTTAATATAATGGGTTTTATAAGAGGGGTTTTTTTGGACCTTTGCCAGAATCTGACAGGTTTTCCCATGCTACTACGAACATATTTTACTGCACTGGGTTTTCGTTTTGGTTGTCGTGGTAACTAACCTAAAATACAGTATGTTTCTGGCCTCAACAGAAAGAGAAGAGATGCCTTTGGAAACAAAATCTTAAGAAAACAAGTCTTCACTTCTTTCAAAACTCAAACGTCGGACACTGGTGCATTAGGTATCTTTAGAATAATTGCCACTCCGATAATGTACCTAATTATACTTCAGTGCCATCATGTGACTGACAGGAAATAAGTTGACGTAATCTAAAAACATTTAATGTGATCAACGACGTACAGTTTTCACGTGGAAATGTGAAAAGAAAACCTACATACAGTATCAGCAACAAAGAGTGAGTTTATATAGCCGAGCGTGTAAACACTGCTTTTCCTACAGCCTCGATGCCGCTTCTTTCTGTTTTATTAAGCATGCAGGAGTCTGCTTGCCGAGATACGCTTGTACAGAGACGTGCAAAACCCATGAACTCTGGACAACCCCGCGGCTTCTCCGTTTTTTTTTTCCCACTCCGTTTTTTTCTCTCGTTGCGGAGCTCAGTGCAATGAAAATCAGCATCTCGTAAAAGATAACGTTTCGAAACCCAAGGATTATGCGAAAGCTGCTTTACGTGAAATCACCTCTTTCTTTTGGCGAATATACGCCGAGCTCGGAAAACAATCTCTATAAGCTCCATGTGACAGACGGAATTTGTGTTGCTTATGTTCTGATTTGACGCGTTGGGAGCAACATTTACCATGCTTTGTTCGAGCATGTGTGTGGGCATGTAAAATGTCCCCGCAAGAATAGGAATATCTGGCTGTTGCTTTTTTAGAAGAAAAAAAAGGGGGGGGTTGTTTTTGCTTTTTTTGCTACCAAGGTTAAGGTTAGATTTAAGCGTAGTACAGAGTCCATAATTATGTTAATGAAAGGTGCTCACAATTAAAATAATAGTGTGTGTGTGTATATACCTGTGCCTGGGGTCCAGTCCAGCTGCAGTCCACAGCGGTTTGATTGAGCGCCCGAGCTTTGAGCAGTGGTTGTGCTGGCTGTGTTCCAACTGTCTCTATGCGAGTCAGGGCAGTTGGACTGTCTCCATCAGTGGTATGTGCCCACACTGCCACCTCATACACCGTTCCCGCTGTCAGATTCGTAGCTGTTTGGCATAAAGGAACGCATTAATATACACATCTATAAGAAATACTATGTAGGTAATGAGAGGTCCACCGATTGATCGTGTCGATGTTTGCCAATTTTTTTTAATTTGCATCGACCGATTGTGCTGCAAATGATCCCGATTATTATTACTGGCGCATCTGACCAGCAGGTGGCAGTAGTTTGTATTCGGCATCCAAACTTTGAAACCGGAAAAACGAATTTGTGTAGCTTTTTTTCATTTAAGCAATTATCTGTATCACGTCTTATTCATTAAGAAGGTGATTTTATGCTATGAAAGGGAACAAAAAAAAGAAAAATCGATCAACCTCTACATGTAATTGTGTCATCCAAATTAAATATTTCCAAATTTGACAAATCGACACAGGGAACGCATCAGGCGTATCCTGTTTGCTGCATTCTTTGATTTGTTTCATTTCCAGTGGTCAGGTTTAAAGAGGATCTGAAACACTCGAGGTGGAAATACGTCCAAAAAGTATGCCAGTTTTAAAGTGTATGGATTTACGAGACACACATTTGTAGCTTTTTATATTGTGGCTCCCACACACTAAAAGGTGTTTTTTTTTTTTGTTTTTTATTGGAAGGAGGCAACACACATGGACACAAAACTGTATACAAGCAGTGCAGGACAGACCCGGGAACCTGATTTGCTTCATTTATTCAAATTTGATGCATTATGCACTATGTGAACAAGAGTATTGGGACAGCTGACTTTTCCAGCGATATCTCGTTCTTCCCCAAACAGTTACTACAAAATTGGAGACACAATTACAGTATATTACATATTACAATTACAGTCTTTGGGTGTCAGTAGCATCATTTTCCCTTCACTGAAACTAGTAAACCCGATCTTGTTCCAGTAAAGTTCATTAGTTTCAATGTAGCGGCTTATAGACAGGTGCGGCTTATTTATGTTCAAAATAAAAATCTTTGTCAAATTCAGTGGGTGCGGCTTATATATGGGTGCGCTTTATAGTCCGGAAATTATGGTAAATAAATGATATATTCTTGATTTTGACAATTAATGACAATATATAATACATTTTTTTTTCTTCTCTAGATTTCAATTAAGATTTCAATTATTTCTCAAACCTCAACCCTGTTAGAACACTTTTGGGATGAAGTGGACTGCTGAAAGTTTCACCCACACCAAACATACTTCATGTAAAGTTTAATTATATTGTTTAAGTATGAGAGACAGTAGGACCACTACTCTATGTACAGTGCATTACAGTCGTTAGTTATTTCAGTAGGCCATTAAATACTAATATTTGTTGCATTTTTAATTTTTGTGAAGAAAAGCTCAAGAAACACTCAATCGTCTTCAGTAATCATTTGGATCCGGAGCCCATACTATAAATACTAGAGAAGTGGGAATAAGGCCTGAAAATCCAAGAAGTAATTTATACCCCATACAATACGCCTAGCACTCACTATTAGTATTAAGCCAAGAAGGTACCTGTAAGAGTATCTGAGATGGTGTAGTTCCTGTTTTCTTTCACATGCTTGTCAAAAACCCAAGACAGCACCACTACATAGTGTTTAGCCTTTAAAACAGAAGAGACAAAAGGGCCACAAAGGTCAAACAGGAAACAGACAATAAAGAAAAAGTACAGTTACAAAGTTAATGAACTTGCAGGCAATTCACTCATTTTTTTGTCTGCTCACCTTGTAGTCGGAGCTGATGGCTAGCGTCACCGTGTCTTCCGTGATTCTCGTAATCTTTGTAAGTGGCGGAGACAAAGCTAAAATACAACAGAAAAAACAAACAAACAATAGAAGCAGCCAAACAACATGTCCTTTTGTCTGCTTTAGCCATTTTTAAAAATGTCAACCAAAATAAGAGGCAAATGAATTGAAGCTGGAAACAAAATGCGGAATAGATGAATATTTTCTACTCTAATGATTGTTACAGGCCTAGAAAGAAGAACAGGAGCAGATTACCTTTCTGAGGGTTGATGGATTTGATCTCTGTCCAGTTGCCCACCCCTCTGCTGGTGACTGCAGCAACCTGAGAGACAGAAAGAGAGAGTGACAGTAAGAGAGATAGACAGAGAAAGATTACATAGCTACACATATTTTAGGTAGTTTTAATGTATTAATGCTGTGTTCGAGGTGCCAGGTAAGCAATCATTTGTAATGAAGTTGCGATAACGTAATTTCTGACCTCAACACATTGGATGTGTGAAATGAATAAATGTTAAGCTGATATAAAGCTATTTTAAGCAATAATTTCATTTCATTTAAAGAACACTTACCGTTACAGGCCTGAATGGCTATTGTACTGTTGTACTATTGTACTATAACAAACTCCAAACATTCATTCAATGTTTTGGATTGAAAACTCACTGGTTAATGTTTGTTATAATTAAATACTAACTGCAAAAATAAATAAATAAATAAATAAAGGGAGACAGTAAGCGTTAGAGTTAAACAACGTCTGTGTGGATATCAGCGATGATTAGCGAGAAGAAATTAATCTACATATAAAATATGGGTTACAGATTATTGGTCACTTTCTAACTAATAAAAGGATAGTGCATCTACTAATAATTCTATGTAAATAAATGATTTTTTTTACTGATGCAGTTGTTAAAAACGATGCCAACATATATCCGACACACTTTTTTTTTAAAGCTATGCGTCACGCCTTTAAGTTTTATGCCGATGCACCGACGCGAATTGATTAATCTAACCAAACCTACCAATACCCAATAATTGCTTTGAAAGTCAGGGCCATGTTGATTTGGCACCATTTGATAAACTGGGAAGGAACAATCAGTTCCATCCTAATTTGCCAAATAAAATGACCACCCCATGCTGATTAGTTGAAATTGTAAGTTAAGCAGGGCTTTTTCTTTGGCTTTTTACTGGTTGTAGGTGGGACATTACAAGTTGCAACTTCACCTTGAACAAAGCATCATTTTACATCTTTAGCATTGAGTTGAGTCTCACCCTGAACCTGTAGAGGGCGCTGGGCTGCAGGTTCTTAACCTCGGTACTGGTGCTAGAACTTGTCTGGGAAAACCACTCTGAGCTGCCTTTCTCGCTGTATTCAACCTGGTGATCGCACGTGCACACACACACACACACACACACACACACACACACACACACACATTATGTGCATTGAGCCAGTATTAACTTAAATTCGTTTTTTCATTCGCTTTGTCAGTTGAGATAAATGTATATGTAATGGAAAATTGTAAGCTTTTATTGGGCTGAACAACAAGTCATTGATCTGAGAATGAGCAAGAATGAATCAAATGCACTCCTGAGAGCTCCTGTGCCCCATTTGCTGATTTAAACTTGCTGCAGGGAAACACTAAAACAGGGAAATTCACTTCTTTAGTGTTCTTGAACACAATGGTAAAATCAAATGAATAAAACATTTGATGTAAAATTCAGCATAGAAAAAAACACTAACATGTCTGTGTGTATAACATTTTCTGGGATTTTTTGTCACACGTCTGTTGCACCTCACGAAGGGCCTGATGATAAGCTCATGAATTGAACCAGGACTGGTAAAGCAGGGAGATACGTTGATAAACTATGCGAAACGCATTCTTATTGACCACAAATACATTTCTTAGTGAAAGGTATTTGATAATGAAGCTTGAAAGATGCATCATTCATTCTTTCACATTGGAATTGTATAAGAGAAAATTCTTACAAGATGGCTTACGGGTGTTGAGAATGAACTGATTTTAACTAAAAGTTCACCGATCGGATTTTACCGATACCGATAGCTATGTCGGATCGTCCTAGCTGATACACGACTAATCAATCGATAGTTTTTAATATGAAAAGAAAAAAAAGAAAAACACCATGTAAAATAGAACAAAACTTTATTCTAAAATTAATAAAGTACTGACTCAAGAGATAAATATGAATAAATTAATAGTATTAATAAATATATATCAAATAAATGATCAATAATAAATAGATTTAATGCTCTCCGTGCAGCGCGCAGTCTCGTGTGTAAAAACAAACAGCACATTGTGTCAGTGATTCGCCTCTAGAGGCCGCTCACGTAATGACAGCAAACCTTCTCAGCCGCTATACCAAAATATACCAAAATACCAAAATATTGGTATGGATTTTTGCCAATAGCTGATTGTTCCAGCGATCAACAATCAGTGCAAAAATTATAAATCGGTAGACCAATTTTAACACAGAAAACAGAAATTGAGAATTCATTTCGTTTTTAAATCACAGATAAGAGTGAGAAAAAATAAACTAATGGAAAAAAAACAATAATAATCCAGTACAAATATTCTAGTTATAATTATCCAAAAAAATATAAACAATTTTCATAAACAGATACAATTAAAGAAACTATGATTTAAAATAATTTTCAATTTTCAATTATTTTAAACTTAAGATTATAAAGGAGTTGTCGAGTCACTGAGTTTTTATCTCAATAAAAAAAAATTATTAAAAAAATATTTTTTGTGTATTTTTACCTCTATGTACTTCTCGACCTGATTACATTTCCTCAGCGTAAAAGACAGCAATAAACTATATAAGACATAAACTCACAATGTACTCTCTGATGAAGCCGTGAGCATTAGCTGGAGGACTCCAGGAGCACAGCACCATGCCGTCTTCTGCGTTATCACAACTGAGCTGCAAAGCCTGAGGAGGATCGGGCACTGAAACACACACAAAACTCAAGTCGTACTTCATTCTGCCTTTTGCATGTGCGATGATGAAGCGTGTTTCACGAGAGTCACTCACAGCCCTCGGGGGTCCTCAGCGTGAGCATCTCGTTGGTCTTGTGCTGCTTGCTGAGGCACTGTGTCACCACTTTCACCTGGTAGGTGGTGTCTGGCCTCAGCACACTCAGTGTATAGCTGCTTTTGCTGCTGTGTGTGTCCATGGTGGTCCACTGCTGAGTCCCTACCAGCCTGGGGGCAGGAAAAAAGTTCAATACAGAACTTTGGCATATTATATTTAAACTAAAGAAGTGCTGCCAAGCAAGATACAACAATCATCTAACCAATTGTTTTTGTTGTATTTTTGTGAAATAGACAATCCTCCCAGCAGTAACACTTAATACACTAGAAAGGGAACGAAATGGATTGAAGTGGACGTATTTTTCTTTTATGAAATTGTCAAAAATGATTCAACTTACATATTCCCATTACAATAAAACAGACTCCGACTAATTAAATATGAACATATAACACATCGCAGGCTTGTGGTTCATTAGCTGGTGAGTTTACACTTTATCCATGCTCTCCGTTTTTTCTCACGCTTCTCCCTCACAATGATTTGATCGCATTTCGATTTCGAACATTTTGAAACACCTAGTCTTACCTTTTTTGAGTCACATCTATGTTCCTTTTGTTTATACCCAATAAAACTAGTTTAAAGGCAAAAACAAAAGAAGTGCACACAAAAACTGGACAATGTGGACAGAGGAGTCCAAATTAGACAGATGAACTTATGTAAGACGGAGAACAGAAGAGAAAATGTTAGCAGACTGTCTCACACCCACAGTCAAACATGAAGGTCGAAGCCTAATAGTTTGGCTTCCACTATGTAATGCAGCTAATAGAAACCGACTTCACCGTAGAACAAGACCATGACCTGAATCACATGTTCACGCTCTGTAAGCATTATTTCAAGAGCAGACAGTCAAATGGAGTGTTCGCAATCATTAAATGACCTGCCCAGTCACCGCATCTAAATCCTATTGGACTACTCTGGGATGAATTGAATCACAAGGAAAATTCTGGTGAAGAAAACCTGAAGTTTTACAAGGCAATGCATTCGGCAATGTATTTCAACTGAATGTTTGGATTAAACTGTCTGGTTATCAAAAGTGTGTAAACCTAAGGCAGGATTTATTCATACTCAGAGAGGATTTTAAAATGAAAATAAGGTTTAACATCTGTATATTTATATATTTGTTTGGCCAAAGTTTATCTCCATACTGTTAAATTACCGAGTTTGATGAAAATCACAAAAGGAACATGCGTGTCATCAAAAGTGATTAAAGACTACTTTCATGTGGCCGTATGTGTCTTGGCGTACTGACTCGAAAATGATTAATTTACAATAAGCGACTTTTAGCTGGTGTAATGAAAACGTATTTGCTGGATGACGCAGCAAAATGGCACTTTGTGATATCTGGGTTTTGTCGTTTTTGTTTTTAATGCAGCTGCGGCACCAGCAGATGGCACCAAAGTATGTCACAAATATCCCTTTTCAATCCTGAGAACATTAGAATTAATTTCGTATTTTTTTTCAGTACATCTTTACGAACATAATCCAACGTAATCCAATTGTTCATCGTTACTTGAGCATTTGCTCATGCGCATTCCAGCAACAAAGCATATTTTAAAGAGCCACGGTTAATTCCTTCGTCTTTCTGCAAAATCGACATTCACATACAATAGAAGTGGTTACTGATAAGTGTTAAATATTAGAAACAACTCAAATATGCATTTCACATCATACTGTTCAGCTGGAGGACCACACCCCCGGACCACCCCTCCAGAATCAAACTGTCTGCCGTTATGGAATGCAGGCAGGAGAACATACGACAACCTTACAGGGGGAACATGGCGCACTGTGGGATAGAAATGTAAGGTTTCAGATGAAGGCAGAATACCTGTAGTAGATGAGGAAGGAGCAGGAGGAGGGCGGCATGTTTTTGGGCCTGGACCAGGTGAGTGTGACAGTGCCGGAGAAGTCTGCGTGCCACTGGAGGTTCTGGACTTTATACACCAGCTGGTCGGCTGACGAGCAGAAAGACAACACTGGATTGAGCAAGCAGGAACTAGAGCAAGATTACCCTTGTGAAATTGTTTTCTAGGGACCAGGTAAGAGTGATGTAGTGTAGTGTCTCTCACCGGTGCAGTTATCCTCATCACTGTGGTCTGAGCAGTCTAAGAAGCCATCACACCTCTCACTCTCCAATACACAGGCCTCCCGGTCAGCACACAAACTCCCATTCACACACACCAGAGGCTCACGGGTGGCTACACAGAGAGCGGAGAAATACACACAAGGAGAACTCATTTATATACACGTTATTTCCAAAAGTATTGGGTCACCAAGTCATAAATATAGTGTGATTTTTTGAGTATTGCATTCCACATTTAGTCGCAATTTGCTCTTATATTACGAAAGGCAGGTACTGATGTAAGTGAGGAGACCTGGGGTGCAGTCAGTGTTCCAATTCATCCCAAAGGTGTTCAATAGGGATGAGATCAGAACTCTATAGCAGGCCACAATCTTCCTCTCCGAAGCATGTAAACCAGATCTTCAAAAAGGTAACTTTGTGCAGAGAAGCATTGCCATGCTGGAACAGTTTTGGGTTTCCAAGTTCAAGTGAATGCAAAATTTTATTACAGTGCATCCAAAGTATGTATATATATATATATATATATATATATATATATATATATATATATATATATACACACACATATACATACACACACTGTACAGACCAAAAGTTTGGACACACCTTCTCATTCAAAGAGTTTTCTTTATTTTCATGACTATGAAAATTGTAGAGTCACACTGAAGGCATTAAGGGCTATTTGACCAAGAAGGAGAGTGATGGGGTACTGCGCCAGATGACCTGGCCTCCACAGTCACCGGACCTGAACCCAATCGAGATGGTTTAGGGGTGAGCTGGACCGCAGAGTGAAGGCAAAAGGGCCAACAAGTGCCAAGCATCTCTCGGGGAACTCCTTCAAGACTGTTGGAAGACCATTTCAGGTGACTACCTCTTGAAGCTCATCAAGAGAATGCCAAGAGTGTGCAAAGCAGTAATCAAAGCAAAAGGTGGCTACTTTGAAGAACCTAGAATGAGACATTTTTCAGTTGTTTCACACTTTTTTGTTATGTATATAATTCCATATATAATTCCACATGTGTTAATTCATAGTTTTGATGCCTTCAGTGTGAATCTACAATTTTCATAGTCATGAAAATAAAGAAAACTCTTTGAATGAGAAGGTGTGTCCAAACTTTTGGTCTGTACTGTATATATATATATATATATATATATATATATATATATATATATATAAATAAATAAAAATTAAAATCGCTTAAGATGCTTCTGAGTAGTAATTTCAGGAATCAAATTCACAAGTGTACAGGAGTCTAAGAAATGCAAACTTGGCCATGTTCTCAGGAAGGAAGGAGAAGATCAAGCATGCAAACATAAACAGATAGTGCTCTTCTCAACCACAGACTCTGCATCACCACCAGGTGGGAAAGATACAGTCAGCTGGCTTCATCTAATTACTTTTTGTTTCTTCTTCTTTTTTTTTTTTTTAAGAAAAATAAAGGAATAAGCCAAAAAATATATATAAAAATAATAAAATGTATGACAGTTTTGTATGAAAACTTGAATGTTACATGAGTGCTGTATAAAAACAAGAACAAAAATATATTTTACAATTTATTTACAAAAAAACTAAAATTCTAACTATGGAACTAATACAGTTTGAAGAACTGTAAACTTGTATTATTTAGACTGTATATAAATATATAAATTTTATAAAAGCTCTACTACATTCGACTTTGATCAATTCAATGTAATGTAATATGAGTGTGTGAACCTGGGGACCTGTAAGGAACTGGTGAACCATCAAGGTTGGATTTTCTCATGTTTAAATGTTCCTGGGAAATTAAGGCAAGTATTATAAAATAAATAAATAAATAAAATAAAAAAGGAACGGAAAGTGCCGTTGATGTCGGACTGAGGCAATGGAATTTTACATGTGAGTATTTTCTCTCTTATAGAATTGTTTCTTCTAATCTTACAGTGCATTTGAATAGGGAATGAAAGATTGAAAATCTTGAACAGCCAATAAAAGTGAATAGATAAATAAATACGGAGAAATTTTTCGTTTACATCATTGTGTCAGCGAAACCAAAAGCTGGCGATGATTTCCAGAGTAATATATTTCCCACACAGCTGGCCATCATGTCTATCAGCTCTGAGATTTAGAAAGCTATTGTTACGAGGATACGCAAGTAAATGTAGAACAGCATGGGTGAGGGGAAAAAACCCTGATCTATCACAGTTCTACAGTGGCAGTGGATTTCATCATGGATTTATTGTTAATGTTACTGGAAAAAGAAATGGAAATCATTTGAAACAGCCAGTGGGTGTGAAAGTGTCACAGGTTTCCTTATTTGAGACTGTTTTCTGTCCACCAGCTGATTTTAATTATTCATTTATTTACTATTCTTTTCTAATAGCCAGATTGAAAAGTTTTCATGTGTGTGGTCCCTGAAAAACAATTCCCACAATAATAGCTTTTTTTTTTTTTTTTTTTTTTTTTACACAGAAGGTTTCCAACACCAAAATATTTTTCCAGGATGTAAATACATGAACAGTGCAGTTTTTTAAATGATGATTTTATTTATTAAGGGAAAAATGCTGTCCAAAACTGCCTGGCACTATGTGAAATAAAGTAATGATCCAGACAATAATCCGAAGCACACCAGCATGTCCACCCCTGAATGGCTTTAAAAAAATAAAAAAATAAAAACAGCAGGGTTTTGGAGTCAAAGTCTGGACTTTTTTTTATTGTGATGCTATGGCATGACCTTAAACAGGCCATTCATACTCAAAAACGCCCCAATGTGGCTGTATTAAAGCAATTATTAAAAAAAAAAAATAAATAAATAAAAAAAAGAGTAAGCTAAAATCAGTTATAACGCTTATATACGCTTGATTGCAGCTGTTACCACCGTAATGCATTTTTTAAAACCAGTTATGATGTTTAGGGGCAATTACTTTTTCACACAGGGCCTAGAAGATTTGGACAGCTTTTTACCCTTAAATAAAATCGTTAATTAAAAACTGCATTTCGTGTTTACTTAGATTATCTTTGTGTAATGTTGAAAGTTGCTTTGGTGATCTAAATCATTTGTAAATAAATCAATTGTGACAAATATTTACAAAAATGTGTTTTTTTTTTGTTCCAAATATCAGGAGGGGGCAAAAACATTTTCACAGCACTGTACTTTCTATCCTTGCATTGTTACACTGTATGGACTTGTAATAATGCATGTGCTTTCTGAACATCCCAGGCCAGATTTAATCCACATTTGTGGTTTGCAAAAAAAAAAACTCCTCTGGAAAGATGTTCCATGATTTTGAATCGTTATGTAGCGAATACACGACGCAAATCTCAGTGCAAGTTGTTACTATGGAAACAATAACATGGATGTGACGGTGGACACATACGGCAGTCGGACTCGTCCGAGTTGTCCTGACAGTTGGAGTGGCCATCGCAGCGCTGCCATTCCGGGATGCATGATGGCGGCTTACGGCACAGGAACTGCCCTCTGGAACAACGGCCAGACGGGTCAGTGGCATGAGTGGGCACAGGCATCTGAGTCACCGAGCTATTAGAAGCTAACACACAAACACACAGAGTAAGACACAGAAAAAGAACTGCCAAATAAGTGTTGTTGGGAGTGTGTAATGTCACACTTCTACCTGTAGGGCAGCCCACTTCATCACTGCCATCGGGGCAATCAGCATATCCATCACACACCCAGTTATTCACTATACATGCTCCAGAGCCGCAGTGGAAGCGGTTAGGCGCACACGTTGCAAGGCCCGGGGCAGGCGTATGGGGATAAAGTCCATCTAAAAGAGGCCATACGTATATTATAAACACAGGGCTTTAAATAATTTCGCGCTTGTACTCCTTCATATTACAAAGCGAATCACAGCGACATAATAGTGTGTCTCCATTTCATTGTTAAAGTGCATGCATGTAGAATTACTAGGGTAATATTTAAGTGTAGTTATGCGGAAGTAGAAGACAGTGAGAGGGAAAGGGACAGACGGACAATTAGACGGCGTACCTGTGCATTGCGCCTCATCCGACCAGTCTCCGCAGTCATTCTCACCATCACATTTCCACCACGTAGGCACACAGCGGCCGTTCTTGCACTCGTACTGGAAGTAATGCGTGCAGCCGG
The DNA here is from genome assembly GCF_014805685.1 of Silurus meridionalis. NCBI lineage: Eukaryota > Metazoa > Chordata > Actinopteri > Siluriformes > Siluridae > Silurus > Silurus meridionalis. The sequence goes on along the minus strand of NC_060895.1, from coordinate 8,024,404 downwards.
GCTCCTCTGTGGGAGAACCCGCTGAAAGAGAACAGAGAATTAAGAGGTGCAAAACCACACATGCAGACACGTATGAGCAGCATTCGGGGGCGGTTAACAATAAGGGTCGACCAATTTTGCAGATAAATTGGCACCGAAAACTGTTCCATACTGATAGTTATTCCGGATTGTGCCCTTTGCTAGAACGGCTTAAAATGTCTGCTGTTATTACGAGAGCGGCCTCAAGGGGGCGAATCCCTAGCATTTTTACTAACATGCGAGACCGCGTGCTGCACGGAGAGCGCTCTTTTATATTTATTACTTTGAATTTGTGATTAGAATTTATTATTATTTAGTACATTTATAAATGAATATAATTCTATTTAGCACTGTTTTTGGAACAAAGTTCAGTATTATTTTACACAGTATTATGTTTGTTTTATTATCTATTATACATAATAACCTCTAGTTAACAACACGGCGCTTACCGCAGTTTGCTTCGTCCGAGTAGTCGCCACAATCGTCCATGCCATCACACTTCCAGTCCAGACTTACGCACATGCCGTTGGTGCACTGGAAGTTGTAGGTGTCGCACTTCTTCTCGAATTCGGGATGGGTAGCTGGCGGAGGCACGTATACAGGAATTTGTAATTAATCCAATAGGGATTTCCTTATTTGTTTAATGAATGCAATTAGAATGCAAAATGAACCTAATGTGCACAAAAAAACGTCGGACTCACAGCAGCCGGCGTAAGCGGCGTCCTCATCTGAGCCGTCGGAGCAATGCTTTGTTCCATCACACACCAGCGACTGGAAAAGGCACTGAGCTCGGTTCCGACACACAAACTCCATGTAGCGTGTGCACAAAGGATCTGCCACAACGAACACACAGTGTTTGAGATTTTTAACACTCGTCATGACTAGAATTGGTTCTGTAGCTCCTGCTCGCACTTAAATACTAACCGCAGTGCTGCTCGTCGGCGCCCCCTGGGCATTCCTCCACGCCGTTACAGTGCGAACTGGCAGGCAAGCACGTGCCATTAGAACACAGAAAGCCGTTACAGCGATCTCCTTCTGGAGGTGTTGAAAAAGAAAAAAGCACTTCAGAAGGGTAAGTACGTACAGACTCAACATTTTTTTCAAATAAAGGGAGAGAAAAAATATTCCGGGTTATTGGGTTTTCCTTGTGTCCCAAGTGGAACAAATTCTTTAATGAAAAATGATTAATTTTCCTGATTTTTACGTTTTACGAGCACACACTGTGCTTTGATTATGCCCTTCGGATGTAACCTTTATTTCATCTTTTTCTTTTTAGTTGAAATGATTTGAATTTCTTGTCACGGTGCAGATATTTTGGACTCGTCGTTATCACTGGCCGTTTGATTAAGCAGCTCATTTGCTGTGATGCCTCATTGATTAAGGGCATCTTTAATTAGCCCTTTTCATCAGTGTTTTTATTAAAGACACGGCTAAATATCATGAATCCAAAAGCCAGTCGGGGAGGGGGGTGACCCGCTAATCAAAGTGGCGCTTTTCTTCCGCAGAGCGTAATAACAATGCAGTCGCTTTTACGGTCATCGCTGCCGTTGTGTAAAGTTGGTGGGAAATTAATTGGAACCACAAAGTCTGCTCGCCCTTGTCTTTTAATGTACAGTGGTGGGTGGGGTGAGAGAGGGGGAGGACATGTGTTCGGGTTTAGTTTCTTATATTCTATAGTGCACTACGAAGGGAGCTTAAGGCCTTTGTTTAAGCACTCGATAGCTCACTTTATAGAGCTCAAGCATCAGTCCCTTTTGTCTTCTTCACCTGATGTGTCAATCTGTGTGTGGGTGCTATAGACCACTGACCACAGTGACTGGGCTCCTCGTCAGAGCCGTCCTGACAGTCATCATCGCCGTCACAAACCCAGCGCTGAGGAATGCAGTGACCTGTGTTACACTGGAAACTGCTGCTCTCGCATGTATGGTGGCCCACTGAGTAAGAGAGAGATCGGAGAAGGGTTTATCATTAAGCAGATGTTATTATAAAGTCCCTTCACTCAATCAGGTGGCAGTCAGTGTGTGTGCGCCTTACCAGTGCAGTTGGCTTCGTCAGACCAGTCCCTGCAGTCGTTATCGCCGTCACAGCGCCAGGCGTCACGAATACACACTCCTCGCGCGCACATGAACTCCGCAGGACCGCACTGATGCGAGTCTGCAACAAGATTTACGCAGTGACCGTCAATATCACAATCGCACGCCATGGAGACGCACACAACACAAATTCGAGTCAGCGATTCCTATTCAAAATTTTCAGATGCATAATTTCACATTGATTTATTTATATATATATATATATATATATATATATATATATATATATATATATATATATATATATATATATATACATACACACACACACACACACACACACACACCCGTTTATTAATATATGCTACAACACACACAGTTTGTAAAGTATCGCACAAAATTTCAGCAACCATTTCATATCTTCTCAAGGGACAATACTAAAGAGATGACACTTGGATATATTTTAGAGTAGTCAATGTGCGTCTTGTACAGCGGTACAGATTTACTGCAAATAACTCGACATGCAGCCATTATTGTAAAAATAGCAACAAAATGCGCATGGTGTGTACGTGTGTAGGTGTGCAGGTGCCATTCTGAGTTTTCAGTTCAGGCCTTCTCTGCACTAAATAAAGCCGCGTCCACCTCCCGTAGGTGACGTCACCAGGGGGTGACCCATAAAGTCGGGTCGGAAGCTGGGATCAGGGGTTCGCTTGGTTCTTTTTGTTATTCTGCTTCGTGTCTTGTTACTTCTGTGACTGACCTACACCCATCTTGATTTTGAGTTTGCTCTGTCCCGTTTGACTGTAAATACTCACTGTATCATACCAGTTGTAATATATATATACATGTGTGTTGTCGTGTCGTGTCTTTCATTTGAGTTGTACAGATCTAGTAAAGATCTAGTAAAGTATAGAAAGTTTTTGTAGTTTATCCCGGTGCAGTACGGTACATATTTTATTATGCCTCCTGTTATTAGATACACCAGCGTTTCAGTTCCATTCTTTATCCCCAATTCAACCAAATACACCCACATCCACCCTGTTAGTTTAATCACGCTGTCCGGCCCTACCCTAGACTGGGGCATAACAGCTGTAAGTGCTCGATGGGTCACGACTGTTTTGGCAGCAAAAGGGGGACCAACACAATATTGGGCAGGTGGTCATAATGTTATGCCTGATCTTTTTTTTTTGCCTTAATAGAACGTAAAATAAATATTAAATAATGACATAAATGAAATTTGTTTTATTCACACACTGTACACAGGGTCTTCAATATTAGTTGTTTTGAAAATATTCTTTATATATTCTTTAATATAGGCAAATATCATCAAATATTAATGCTTATTGAATCATTTTTAAACAAACGACTTCTAGATGCAACTATTGATTTCGAGCCTAAAAGGTTTTTTATGGGCAAATAATTGTACAGTGGAACCCCGTTGTACGAGCATAATTCGTTCTTGGAAATTACTCGTAGGTCCATTTGCTCGTATGCTCGAACTGATTTTCCCCATAGGAATGAATGTAAAAGTGATTTAATCCGTTCCGGGATCTCATCCGATCGCTTATTTCTGCACTTAAAAAGTATTTGTAGCCTATTTTTAAAAACAAATACACAGCAAATTACCGTAATGTAAACATAATTTAACACTTACTCATGTGGTAGTGGTTGATTGCGAGTTTGAGACGCGCACCACGCTCATAACCTCCTCGGTTTCCATGGTAATTCTATTTACTTTCGTTTTCACAGCACCTTCACTGATTTTCTTGGGAGACATTTTTCAAGATTTCGAGTGAAATAAAAATATAAAAATAAAAAGTTACTGTGGGAGAGCGTATGAATACGGGAGCCACTTTTATTTGTTTGTTTTTTTTGTGTCGGTCTACTTAGTGCCCCACGCAGCACGTCTCTGTTTGCTCGTGCCTTCGAAATTTGCTCATGAAACAGGGTAAAATTTTGCGAGCGAGGTCGCTCGTATCTCCGTTTGCTCGTACTATAGGTTGCTCGTACAACGGGGTTCCACTGTTACTTGTTTTTCTAGAAAAATAAACTCGTCAAGAGCCTCGGCCCATTTTTCTAAATTGTCATATTCTCAATATCGGTTAAATGGCACACAAACTTCATCGATTTTTCTCAGTAAGGACATTTAGGAAATGTAAATTGTAGCTTACTTTGTATGCAACTGTAATTGTTTGGTTATAATTAACTGCTTATAAGGCAGCACATAGAGAACAAAGATCAATAGATCAAAGATCAAACAATAGAACAATGATTAAACTGACTAGAACTACCCATCCAGCCAATCAGAATTGAGTATACAGAGTGTATACATGTATAATAATAATAATAATAATAATAATAATAACCATATCACAAAATTTTAAAATAAATATCATGTATCATTTCGGAGAAAATAATTATTACAGCACAATATCAGTAGAATGAAAATGTAGCTCAGACACACACACACACACACACACACACACAAGCTTACCACAATGCTCCTCATCACTGTTGTCACCACAATCGTCCTCGTGATCACACTTGAAAGCCAAAGGGATGCATGAGCCAGAAGCTACGCAGCGGAACTGCACAGACGGATCACAAGAGGTGGTGGCTGCGGATGGAACGAGGGAGAGAGATAACAGTGAATCTCAGGAAACATAGAAGGAGACGAACAGCTCTATCTGAACAGTAGGTGGGCAGAGCCAAGGCTGCTGTCACTCACGGCACTCCTGCTCGTCACTCATATCTCCACAGTCGTTGTCACTGTCGCACTTCCAGATGCTGCTGATGCACTTGCCGTTCGAGCATCGGTACTGGTTCGGCAAACAAGTGTGTTCTATTGAGAAGAGAGAAAAAAGAGACTGGTTGAAGATATGGTTGTGTGGACTGCTATAGATCTGCACCACAGGCCTCTTCATGCTACATCAGTACCTGCCTTTACTAACACTCTTGTGGCTGAACGAGCACAAATCTCCACAACCACACTCTGAAATCTAGTGAAACATCTTAAGTGGAGGTTATAATAACAGAGAATGGAGACTATGGAATGCGATGTTCAAAAAGTTCAGAGAAAACTTTAGAATGTTTGTCCATATACACGAAACCATATTTCCAATTTTTTTCCCGCTACAGCGTCTCTCAAAGCCTCTGAACGCAAATCAGCACCCGTAGGTTTGTAGATCAAAAGCCAATTTCCTCCAGAGGAGATACTCCACCAGTGGACCATCACAATAACTCTGCAGACCTTTTCATTTTACACGCCTGCTGCTCTCGCATGGAGAATTCCTTTCAGTTTTCATTCACTGGTTCAATAAATGTCTGTACTGAGCTTATTTATTTTAAACACTGCACTGCTGCTATGGAGCTCATTAATCCTGCATCCTCGGACTTTCAGCAAGTTCGACATCTGGTCCTTTTACTCTGCGTTTAATATTTCTGTTCTCTATTTTACTGTCGAACACAGACAGGAAATAAGTGGTTAAAAAGTAAGTCATTTGTCCTATTTTTCTAGCAGTTACATTCATTACATTGGAATGATATTACATTAGAAACCAATCAATCAACAATCTACAACCTTCTCCTCGTATCCTTGTGGAAATGTGATGCGTGTGTATTAGGGATGGTAAAATCCACCAATTCGCATCGGTGCAACAGAATAAAAGTTAACAATGTGATGCATCGAAAAAAAAAAAAAAAAGTTGTATATCAGATTCAATTTGCATTTTGGATCACGATGCATCCCTTTTACATATTATCCTCCGATTATATATAAATTATAACACCCATGCGTACCAGAATCTTTCGGTACTGGGCTTCCGGTTCAGTACACACATAAACTGAATGCAATCCTTTATACAAGCGGAACATAGTTACAATCTGAGTTTCATCAGGAACGTATTAAGTGGCAGACCGCACGATTGTTTATTCTCCGCCTAGCATTTTGAGCAATTTCTTTTTGAACTTAAAAGCATACACAAAATAAAAAAAACACTACAGTTAGCGCAGTGTCACTGTGGCTACTCACTCCGTACAGGAATCAATAGCGTTAGCGCTGTGGATTCAAGATTCTTTATTTGTCACATAGTTATATGCAGGATACAATTTGCAGTGTAATGAAAAGTTGAAAAGAAAAAAAAAAATTCTTCAATCCATAACGTTCTACAGTTCCTGGTTAGCCACTAATGCTAGCGATAACAATTGTTTAGATTATGTTCAGCTTCAGAAGACATTTGTTGAAGTATGCTATAAACAAGTAGAAGAGTTAAGTAGATCATATCTTTGGAGAATAACATTTTATATGTAAAACACACACACACACACACACACATATATACACCTGTATTGCCCAATTAGGATCTAACAAATCTAATCCAATTAATTTTTTCCTTTCATTTAATTGATTTCATTTGTGCCAATTTTATTTATTCTATTTTATTTGTATAAAATATAAAATATTTTATTTACAAAGCATTTTATTTCTAATCGAATGAACCATGACAAATAATATGTTTACACGCTACACTGTTTCTCAAGCGCAGTTATGGAGATGCACATCCCTAGTGTGTACGTTTCTCACCTGTCTTCACACACGTGTTGTTGTGGAGCTGGTAGCCACTGGGGCACTGACACTGGAGTTGTCCTGAGGGCAGTTTGGTGGTGGCTACTCCGTCTGGACACACACAGCTATGTTTGTGGCCCGGCTGGGGCAAACAGAGCAGTGTACACGGCTGATCGGCGCACGCGTTATGGCCTGCAGTGTGCACACACACACACACACACACACACACACACACACACACACACACACACACACACACAGATGACACGAACAGAACAAGAGCTTCTAAAATATGTAGTGAATAAGTATGGCTTTGACATGGAAAGTGAAGCAGTGCTGATCTAGAAGCTGACCTCTGGCCTTGCCCTTGTAGAAGATTTTAAGATCCATGACGCCGGTCAGCCTTCCGACGAGGAGCTCGCCGTTCGATGAACCTGATTTAGGTGCCTTGAAGATGCCCATTCTTGACCAGTCATCCCAGTAGAGGTCATTCTGAAAAGTAAAAGGAAATCTAGTACTGCTGCATTCACAAGAACTGATTTTATCCTAATCATCTTTTTCATAATCATCATGTTTTTTTTTTTTAATAGAAAACACTTTCATGCGCATTCATTACACCAACATTAACAGGTTCCTGGTACATATGTGTAACCAAATAACAACTCGTCCATTCGTCAGGCAAAACATTATCACAATATAACATTATGACAGGTGAAGTGAATAACACTGATTAAATCTTCATCATGGCACCTTGTTAATGAGTGGGATATATTTGGCAGCAAGTGAACATTTTGTCCTCAAAGTTGACGTGTTAGAAGCAGGAAAAATGGGCAAGCGTTAGGATTTGAGTGAGTTTGACAAGAGCCAAATTGACTAGTCGACTGGGTCTAAGCGTCTCCAAAACAGCAGCTCTTGTGGGGTGTTTCCGGTCTGCAGTGGTCCAAAAACGAAGGTTGGCCTGTGTGGTCCAACAGACTGTAGCTCGAATAGCTAAAGAAGTTAATGCGGTTAGTGATCGAGGGGTCAGGACTGCTGATGCCTAATGCCTGGTCTTTACCTTAAATACAGCTATAGCGTAGGGATGCGGCAGGCCCTCCATGAGCACCGTGCGCTGCCCCCCGGTAAAGTCGGCTCTCTCAATGCGGTCTCCGTATGCTTCGGTCCAGTAAAGCCAGTGCTCGTCCGCCGTGATACCATTAGGCCAGCGCACACCGTCCGACACGATGCGGGACACGTTGGAGCCGTCCATCCAGCTGCGGTACACTCCAGCCGCTCTGTCCCCCCAATCCGTCCAGAACATGAGGCTGACAGACACGTATTAAGAGTATTAAAACACTGCACACTGTGAAAACTTTTAAAAACCATTGAAAGCCAGATTCGTTTAAATTCTTTGCAGAAGAAACTACAGCCACTTTGTATTTAGTCCTACATGCTACATTCTTTGAATGCAACAAGAAAAACTCCAACCCGAATGTCCCCTAAACATTTTGGATTGATGTATCTGTAATCTTCAATGGCGTCCAGGATTTATTTTTTTAACACAATAAGAAAACTGGATTTTTTCATTTGTTTAACGGGTCACTTTTTAAATATTGTACCAACCCCTAAATTACCCATGATGCAGTTTGACTACCTGCTGATAGTGGCACAGTGGAAATTCGTCTCGATGCAAAAATATTCTCCCGTTTTTACTTTTTACACTATATGGGCAAAAGTTTTTGGACACCTGTCTTCATCCATCGATATGTTGTTCTTGCCCCGAACCGTTTCCACGATGTCAGAGGTACGCAATAGTATTGGATGAATTGGGACGCTGACTGCACCTCGGGCCTCGTCACGATACATTAGTCCCTGATTTTACTAGCATCCTTGTAGCTGAATGAGCACTAATCCAAAATCTAGAGGAAAATCTCGGCAGAGGTAAAACAGCAAATTGGGACTAAATGTGGAATGGGATGTTCAAAAAGCACATACAAATCTTATGGTCAGGTGTCCACAAACTTTTTGCCCATATAGTGAACGTCGGATTTCTCATTCATATGACATCAAAAACAAAATGAGCTGAAAAACAGCGTGTTCAAGAAGCTACATAAAAGAATACCAGCAGAATACCATTCTAAAAGCGACAAAATGGAGAAGTCCAGAAATTGCCATACCTCTCTCCGGGAATCAGGGCCAGTGCTCGAGGATGCTCCAATATGGAGGAGTTGACGAGGGTGTGTCTTAGATCCCCGTCAGGGTTCGAGACCTAAACAAGACAAACCAGTGAGTGATTCACTATTGCACCCAATATATCAAAAACATTATAAAATTTAAAAAAATATATATATATTTTTTTACCTCTATCTTCTGAGACCCTGCATCCACCCAATAGAGAAGACGACTGACAGGTTCAAATGTCAGAGCCTCAACGTTCTGCAGGCCTTTCCGAATGACCACTTCCTGGCCAGAACTGCCGTTCAAACACAGCCTCTACAGATTCACAGGGAGACGGAGTGTCAAGTCAAGTTTATTTCTATAGCGCTTTTCACAACAGACACAGCAGCTTTACAGGATTTAACAGTTAAGGTGAATGGTGTGTATTTATCCCTGATGAGCAGCCATGGTGACTGTGACAAGGAAAAACTCCCTTAGATGTTATGAGGAAGAAACCTTGAGAGGAACCAGACTCAAAAGGGAAACCCATCCTCATTTGGGTGACATCAAGACTGTGATTATAAATCTTTAAACAATACAGAACACTAGAGAGTGTACACTAGGAGTGTATACTATGGCTGACAATCTCTGCCCTCTATTCCGTTCATGCGCATGCAGATGCACTGATTATCTTAATAAAAATAGCCCCTGTCAAGATATTATGCTCCTTAAGTTGATGTGCTGAATGACAATGTGAAATATCTGCATTTGGAATGAAAAACATCATAAAAAAAACATCAATTCTTAACAGTCCCTGAGGACATTCGCTTTTAATCGCAGTACAATACAGAACTGCTACAAGTGCTAGTACCTGTATGGTGTCAAGTGAAATGTCAGCCCAGTAGAGGCAGTTCCTCTCGTAGTCGAAGTCCAGAGCCACAGCCTCACGGAGGCCAGAAAGCGGCAGGGGCTGGTCCACGCCTGTAGCCAGGTCGTAGCGGTGGATAGAGTTCCTCACGGCGTACAGGATGAATTCGTTACTCTCTACACACAAAAACACATCAGAAAGAATCAGTGAAAACGGTTAATAGATAATCAAAGATTTAAGTGCATTTTGTCAGCCATGCGAGTTTCCACAGACCTTTACCAAAATTTGCGGATTTTGGACGCACTCCCGCAGCCCCATGGTACCTTAGAGAATTAATCTAGACATTATGTCTCTTTAATACAATAATTTGTTTAGCCAATGATACGATACACTAAAGACATATGGTAGCTCACAAAAGTGAGTACACCCCTTACATTTGAAAGGTGTACTCACTTTTGTCAGATACTGTAAAGCAGCTACCGAAGCGATGCGATATGATTCACCCCATTACGATGCAGTGTGATCCGATTTCGATTAGATTCAACACAAAGCAAATCAAAGCAATACTATGCAACAGAAAAAATATGACGCTCTGCAATTCAATATGGTACAGAAAGTTTTTTCTTCAGTTTAGACAGACAGCAAATCATAGATTTACTTAAGTGCCTTCTGACTTCTAACGTATGGCCCTTTCACAAACACGCCTTTGTAGTTTTCTTCTTCTTCTCCTTCCCATTAGGGGTCGCCACATCCGATCATCATTCTCCATACTACTCTGTCCTCTACATCTGCCTCTTTCAAACCAACTACCTGCATGTCTTCCCTCACCAAATCCATGAACCTCCTCCTTAGTCTTCTTCTTTTCCTCCTTTCTAGCGTTTCCATCCTCAGCAGTCTCTTACCGATATACCCCGATATGTCCCTCCTCTGCACATGTCCAAACCATCTCAATCACGCCTCTTTTACTTTGTCTCCAAAACGTCCTACATGCACTGTCCCTCTAATAAACTCATTTCTAATCCTGTCCATCCTCATCACTAACAACGAAAAAGATTACATCTTTAGCTCTGCTACCTCCAGCTCCACATCCTGTCTTTTACTCAATACCACTGTCTCTAAATCATACAACATCTCAGGTCTCACCACAGTCCTATAAACTTTCCCTTTCACTCTCACAGATACTCTTCTATCACTAATCACTCCTGCCACTCTTCTCCACCCACTTCACCCTGCGTGCACTCTTTTCTTCACTTCTCTAACACACTCTGCATTACTTTGCACTGTTGACCCCAGGTACCTAAACTCCTGCACTTTCTCCACCTCTTCTCCCTGCAACCGCACCACTCCACTGCCCTCCCTCTCATTCACACACATGTACTCTGTCTTACTCCTACTGACTTTCATCCCCCTTTTCTCCAGCGCATACCTCCACTTCACCAGGCTCTCTCACCCTGCTCCCTACGCTCACCACAAATAACAATACCATCTGCAAGCATCATAGCCCACGGAGACTCCTCTCTGACCTCGTCCGTCAACCTGTCCATCACCACTGCAAACAGGAAAGGGCTCAGAGACGATCCTTGATGTAGTCCAACCTCCACCTTGAACCAGTCTTTCGTTCCTACTGTACACTTTACTGCTGTCACACAGTCGTCCATGCATGTCCATGCAAAAAAGTTTGTTTATGCTGATGCACTGATGTGAATCGGTGAATCTTATCATCCCTACAATCCAAACATACAACAATCAGACAAAAGGTTGTTGATGCCTGACCATAAGATTCATATGTGCTTTTTTGAAAAACCCATTCCACATTTAGTCCCCATTTGCTGGTATTATAACCTCCACTCAGCTAGGAAGATGTTTCACTAGATTTTGGAATGTGCTTATGGAGAGTTGTGCTTATTCAGCAACAAGAGCTTTAGTAAAGTCAGGTACTGGTGTAGGATGAGGAGGCCTGGGGTTCAATCAGCCTTTACAACTCATCCCAAAGGTATTCAACAGACCACTTAAGCTTCTCCACTCCAACATATGCAAACCATATCTTCATGAGGCTCACAGGGGCATCTTCATGCTGGAACAGGTCTGGGTCTCATAGTTCAAAAGACATACTTGAAGTACACATGGCTGGTGTCTGAATACTTTTGTGGATACATTCGAGGTCAGGAGTTTCTATATGCCGTGCAGAATGTCAACAATTTCAATCAAATGAAAGGGACTGGAAAAAGCTTTTTTCACATAGCTTGAATCAGCTATTTCACACAGTGAAACATTATGAGGGTTTCCAGCTCGAACTGCATATTTCACCGATTTCAATCAGTCTGTTGGAGATTGCAAACATTCCCCGATGCTCAAAAAGGCGACACGACAAATTAAGACCTATTGTGGGGGGGCGTATTTTTCACAAGCCAATCAGCGTACACTTTGCCCTATATTGCCCTTCAGAAGCCACTTCAAATATCTAGACGTGTTCAAGAGGGATACAGTTTACGCCGATTATCCTGTTCAAAAGTTTATAGCCCCCCATAGAATTTACCGCTTTCCGACAAACAAGGCTCATGAACAAGTCTCACAAAAAGATGGTGTTGAAAATCCAGTTCATGCAAATTTACAATCCATCTAATTATTTTTTTCTTTTTTTTTTCTTATCTAATTATTTATTCTTGTGTAAACCCTTCACCTCAGCTGTACTACTGGTTTTGACAAAAAAAAAGCTTCAAATGCTGCATTCTTAAAAGCCTGAAGAAAAAGCATTAATTATGATCAGATTCCAAAAGTAGACCGACCAAAAAAAAAAGGGAACAACCAGTCACGCATGATATTTTGAGAATCAGAACCAGTATGAGGAAAACATTATTAAAAATAACAAGTTAGATTTGCTTCACTTACATTTTCTGACGTTTGGCATACGAGGTGGTTTCAAAAAAAGTTTTGAGACTAGTTTTGTAACACGCCAACAGAGGGCAGCACAAGACCGCACGCACAGTCACAGGAAGCACCGACCTTCATAAGTCACTAAACCAAAAGATAGGTCCTGTGTACATCGAGAGCCATGCAACTGGTGCTATTCGGACCACGTGCGCCTCTTCCTGAAGATGAAAATCCAGCTATAAGGTCGCACCAATTGCAGAAAGCGTTTGACATGCTTCGAAAAGAAGATTTCCAAGAACACATTTCAAAAGTGGCAGGAATGCTGGGATCGCTGTATTGCTACTTTTTGATGCCACCTCGTATGCCGCTATCCAGAACCTTATTGGTTGACTTAAAGATCTTGCTCAAGAGAGACTGAAGGGGGTGCTTGGCAGTGCTGGTGTTTGAAATTATAATTTGAAATAAGGGGTGATTTGAACAAGTTTGTTAGATGAAAATAAATAAAAAATAATACAAATCAACCAATTTGTTTCTGTCAGTCTGAACAAATGAATCTCACATATACAGTAATACATCGGAATTCGTTCCAGAACTCGTGACGGTTTCTGAAACTGAGTACTGAAAAAGTTTTTATTTAGTACTGTGCTGTATAAGGAATAAAGAAAATGCATAAACAAGGCACTCTATGGCACTGTTCACGAGCTAACATGAGACTATTCGTGCACCTGCTTGACGGGGAGAGTGAAGCTCTCACGAGTCATGTCGAGTTCTGTAGCTGAAACGGTGCTGAAACATTTTTTTGCTGTTGTCATAACGTGACAAATACCGAATATAACGAGTTCCCGGAGCAGACGAGCACCGGTGTATTACTGTATTAACTAGCTAATAAGCTTACGATACAATCATGAACAATGGCTGAAAGACTGAGAAACTTTCTCTACACTTGGAGCCCACTGTAGCTTCCTGAACCTGAATGACAGGAATGGCCCCCATTGGGATCTTCTGCTGTTGCAGCATATTCATCTCAATGCTTGTGTCTTGAGATGCTTTTCAGCTTGGCATGTTTGTAAAGCTCAAATCGTGACATTAAACATTAAAAATTGTACCACTGCTGCATGATTAAAAAACTGCAAGAATGAGCTGGTGAACATGTAAATAACAGTGGCTGCTGAATGTATGCGTTGTCCACCCTGAAAACAATACAGTAGCACAGCAGTAATAAAGCAGTACGTCTGATTCCCCTGAATGTTGCCATAAACAAGGCAATAACTCAGGGAGTAACTGTTATCTAATAGTAATAACTGTTTGAAATGCAGGCAGTAGGTTCTGACCTCCAACAGGACACGGGAGCATCTCTCCATCCAGCCGGGCCTCGACATCCCCACCGGTGCAGCTATCACCAGGCACTTTTCTATACCTGTACCAAGCAAAAACAACACAAAAACACATTTTACTAGGTTGTGCACTAGGTGGTGCTACTGCTACAAGTCCATAAACTCGTATTATTGCTCTTAACATCCTTATCTCACCCTTTGCTGCGGCGGTACGTCGTGCCAACCGGGCAGGGCACAGGAGGGGCGTACAAGTTGCCTGAAAACTCCGGATCGGGAACACACACTTGCAGAGAGAGGTCCTCGCTGAGCTTGAATCCGTAATCACTGCGAGAGAACAAGAACGGACTTAGGCGAGCAAGTCCTGTCGTTTATCATGGCGGCTAATCTCTGAGGCAATTTGGAAGAATTCATCTGGCGTTCCTCAGGCAATGAAACCGCACAGGCTGAGATTTAGTGACCGTGTGACACGGTGATTTAGTGAACATGGAACGAAGGCCAGCGGGAGAAGGTGTGTGTGCCAAACCTATAACCCGAACCTCTCGCTCACTCTGCGGTGTTCAAGGTTAAGAATGACTTTCAATTCTGCATTTTCACTGAAGCGTTCTATTCTTTTTTTTAATCTCATGCAAAAGGAAATCTGGATGTCTTCTAGTGACCTCAAAAACCATTTGCCCCCCTTCTGGCTTTTGCAGATTTGTACCACTTCTCATAAACAACAAGCACGAGCATGCACACAATAATGTTTTAGTTTTTTTAACGATTACTTAATTAAAGACAAATAGTTTAAACTAAACATCAAACAAGAAAAAAAAAAAAAAACAACACAGCAACCATAAACAAAAAAAAAAATGAAGACAAAGACTGTGGATAGCAACTAAAACCACGGGACAACGAATGTGACACAGAGTGTAGTGAAAGATGAGATTATATCCACAATGCTAATTGACTGTAAACATGAATCCGCTGTGGACAGTCATGTGAGTGATTGGACCAGTGATGCACAGTGGCTGATGGGTTCCGTGTTTCAGGGCCATAATTGAGACAAAAAGTCTCTCCATTATATATATGGCTATATTGCCAAAAGTATTGGGTCACCGGAGCTTTCCAGCTATGTGTGGTTCTTTTCCAAACTGTTACCACAAAGCTGGTGGTAACATACCATATTTATGAGCAGGTGACCCAATACTTTTGGCAATACAGTGTAGCTCATACTAGATACTTGAATATTGGCTGTTTGTACTAGTCAATCTAAAAGAAAAGCTTTAAAATACAATAGAAAAGCATGCTTCAGTGGCTGTGATTGTCATAAATTGACAGAAGCACACATTTTGCTCTCTACCAAAAAAATGCCAAAGAAAAAACTTCTGGTCAACTGAAAAGTAAATAGATTTTATGGATGAAAACAATAATCTAAAGCAGAAGAGCTTTAAAAGGCTCAAAAGAAACAATCAGGGTTTTTAAAAAAAGGCCTAAGTCCAGAGATGCTGTGGCTGTGACCTTAATAGGCAGTTCATGTCCGAAAGCCTTCCAATGTCCCAAATGAAAGCAATTCTGTATAGAAGAGTGGACCACAATTCCTCCAATTCAATGTGAAAGACCTTTGGGTCAATGTGACCTTTGGTTGCAGTAGTTGCTTCTAGTTTATTGAGCAATGACTTATATAAGCGATATACAGTATATTGCTAAAAGTTTGCAGACACCTGTTATGTGCTTTTTTGAGTATTGCATTCCAAATTCAGTCCCAATTTCCTCTTATATTTCCCTCCACTCTTCTGGGAAGATGTTCCTTTAGATTTTGGAGTGTGCTTGCGGAGGTTTGTGCTTATTCAGCCACAAGGGTGTTAGTAAATTTAGAAACTGATGTAGGTAAGGTGAAGAGGCCTGGGGTGCAGTCAGCTTTCACATTTATCCCAAAGGTGTTCATTAGGGTTGAGGTCAGAGCTCTATAGCAGAAGATCTTCTATTTCAACCGATATCTTCACGGAGCTGGCTTTGTGCACAGGGGCATTGTCATGCTGGAACAGGTTATGGGGGATCCAATGGGGGATCCAATGGAGGATCCAGTGGAGGATCCAGTGAAGGATCCATTGGATGATCCAGTGGGGGATTAAATGGCGGATCCAGTGGAATATCCAATGGATCCAGTGGAATATTCAATAGAACCATTAAAGGATTATGGGGAATGTGGGGCATGGAATGTTTAGAAGTGGAGGACGAGCTCTTGGATGTCAATTCAATATCTCATTTCTAAGGAGATTCTTTACAAAACACAGGTACGAACAACTCTGGATTGTGAAAGGACGCAAAGTTGCACCTAAGCTTGTGCACCATTCTACAACCAGACTCATCCTCCCATTTGCCAAAACATATCTGTCCGAGGTTGCTTTTAGCTCCCTGATAAAATTCTAAACAAAGACACGCAACAAGCTGGAAGTGCACAATGACTTTCGTCTGGCTGTCATAAAGATCATGCCTAATAGTTCACATTAAAGAGCCTTCAACAATTAAATAAGGGCTTAATTAAATCAGGAATACAAGAAAAAACTTGAAAAAACATGCCTAACTTAAAATATATATAGTTATTATGCAATGGTTATTGTTGTGTTTCAACTTTAGTTTTGGAATAAAAAAAGAAATAATAATAATAAAACAATACATTCATCCTCTGATTAATCAATATTCACGTTAATAGATTTTTATTTGCTCCTGTTGTTTGTTAGTCAGTTATAAGGCAGAGCCTGAAAGGAAAAGTCTGTCCTTGTGAACCCTGGCATGTTGTTACACGATTTTTGGTAATAAGTAAAATGGACAGATCTGTTTGGTATTTATATTAACAGATTGAAATGTGCCGCTGTTTATTTGTTCATCGGGTTTATGAAAACAAGCGGGAAAAAAATCCTTATGAACAGTTGCAAGGCGCAGCTAAATGTTTGCATTCTGCTGTTTTTGCATATATTAAAAATGTATACTACTGACCATCACATTAAATGAAATGGGGAGAGAGGCACTTTCATATACAAATGTGTGCCTTCAACTTTGCAATAAAAGTTTTGGGAAAGAACAGTGGTGGACAGTAAAAAAGTACATGCCATTTGTTACTGTACTCGAGTAGTTTTATTTGCGTAGCTGTACTTTACTCAAGTATTTCCATTAGGGGAAACTTTTACTTTCACCTCACTACATTTCAAAGTCAGATATCTTATTTTTACAAAACTGCATTCCACAAAATCGTTCTTTTTTATTAAAGTGAATAAAAACTTGGTCAATCACGCAGCAAGCCACCAGTCAGGGTAGAGCACGTGATCTGTTTTGATAGCTGTTTAGGCAGCACGAAAAAATATATAAAAATATATTATATCCTATCATGGTCAATGAACCTGGTAAATGCAAAGGTGTGCACCCACTGCCCCATTCAGAAAAGAGAGGTGGGGTTATGGGTGACGTGGTGACAGTAATTAGAGCTGAATCCAAATTCAAATTGTGGATTAAACAAAAATAAAACATATATATATATATATATATATATATATATATATATATATATATATATATATATATATATATATATATATCAAAAATTAAAAAAGGTCTAAACCCTCAAGAACCCAATTAAAAAAAAAAAAATGAGAAAAGAAGTAGGAGGGGAAACGTGCAAAAGATTAAGGTGTGTATGCATCTTTTTCATCTCGTTATGAGGACTTTGGACTGCTCTGAGAACAAGTTCTTACTCATCCAGTAACGGTAGCTTAAGCAGAGACGAGCTTTTCAAAGGGGAGACGTTGGGTCACGGCATGGTTCACCCGGGGAGCCATTCTAGCAAGAACCCCCATTGCCGCTTAGTGGTATCTATTTAGCACGACCATACAGTTCAGCATAGGTTTAATATTTAGACATTCAGAAAATAATAATTGATGGAAGAAACTCCTGACTCGGACTTGCCTCAACACTCGTGGCGTTTATTTCGAAGTCGTTGAAAAGAGAGGTTTTGGGCTCATGATCATTTGAATAGATATCAATCAGTCACTCATTAATATCATTATTTTAATAGATCTTAGAGTCTTTTCACATAAACTGAGTTGATTAAGCAAAGAATCTTGTGATAATGATAATAGAAACATTATAGCCATAATATATCATAGTACTTTGGATACTTAAGTACATTTGAAGACAAATACTTTTGTACTTTTATTCAAGTGAAATACTTTTACTGGAGTAGTATTTTACCTACTGTATCTCTACTTTAACTCTAACTCAAGCACATGCTTTGTGTACCTCGTCCACCGCTGGGAAAGAAGCACATATAGCTTATTTTTCAACAAATCAAATGTGTTCTTTGCCTTATATAACATTTTATATGGGGATATGAACCCGTTAATGTAACAAATACAAAATAATACAAAATAGAAAAACATAGTGGGGGTAACGCATGTATTAACGCTTATAGAGCACATTACCATTCGTAGTCCTGACGCGTGCAGGAGCAGTTGGACAGACTGACAGGACGATCGAAGTCCTCGCCGTTGAAGCAGGTTGCGTGTGGCGAACGCCGCTTGAAGAGCAATTCGCGGCCCAGAACACAGCCATTTCCTCTCTCATCAGAAGGAGACCAGGGCTTATAGTCGCCCTCAGAGCACGGAACTCCTTTATATAAAACAAACATTTTATTTAACCACAAAATTTTGTACTGCAAAAAGAAAACACTGGAGAAAATAGTTATAATTAATATGAGCTAGGGGTGTACTTACTTACTTACTTACTTACTTACCTACTTACTATCTATCTATCTATCTATCTATCTATCTATCTATCTATCTATCTATCTATCTATCTATCTATCTATATTCAGTAGTGTGATTTCTTTTTTTTTTTCATGTTTGTTTACTTTAATGTTCCAGATCATCAAACTAATTTAAATATTAGTAAAAGATAACACAAGTGGACACAACATGACAACATGCAGTTTTTAAATGAAGGTTTTTATTATTGAGGGAAAACCTAAATACTATAATAACTGTGTCACCCTAACTGTTCCACCCTTAGCAGCAACAACTGCAATCAAGCGTTTGCGATAACTTGCAGTGAGATTAAAATATCATAATGTATAAAAAATTTATATTAAAATTTCTTTCGGCTTCTCCCGTTAGGGGTCGCCACAGCGGATCATCCGCATGTTTGATTTGGCACATGTTTTTACGCTGGATGCCCTTCCTAACGCAACCCTCCCCATTTATCCGGACTTGGGACCGGCACTAAGAGTGGCTGGGGTTGGTTCCCTGACCGGGGATCGAACCCGGGCCACAGCGGTGAGAGCGCCGCATCCTAACCACTAGACCACCATTAAAAAAAGCCTGATTTCATTTTCTTGACCAAAATGTTTTATTATTCAAATTGTCTGAATAAATGTAAGAATTTGACTCAAAAGATAATGCACATTTTTAGAAAAAAACGGCTTTATAAAAGGTATAAAATAGCCATAAAAGGTAAAACTCAATTTAAACTTATTGGGAAATATAATCTTTGACACTGCTGTGAACCACACAGAATATGAAGAATATCAAATATTTTAGGAGTCAGCTGTCCCGTTTAGTCCTTATGGTACCAGCACAATAACACACATTTGGCAAAATATAATATAATTACCGTTATAGATCAAATCCCAAAATAAATATTTGCTATTTTTGGTCATCAAAGCACACTCCCATCATAAACATAAAACGTTTTCATTTGGATTCAATTCCCCCACTCAAACTTGAGCATATTACACAGTTCTGGAAATGAAATTACACTAAGTATTTGTTACACAGGAGATGAAACGTTTCATCCTCACCGAGCACGTCGCTCACGTTGACCTGCAGAATGAGCCAGCTGTGGGTCTGATCGGCGTACGAGCCGAAGATAGTGAAGATGGTGCTCTTTTCTCCTGGCTCAGTCAGCAGCTGATACACATAGACGTCCTGCTGGGAGAACTGGAACTCACTCCACGTCTCGCCCTCGTTGGTGCTAAACCTGCAACACAAACGATGACACGTGAGTATTCCCTGCTCGAACACGTCTGAATGACAGATCATTAGTGGAGACGCAGAAGGCTGTGCTGCAATGTATTTACATTTAGACATTTTAGTCATTTGTTCAGTTCTCTGTAATAATGCAAAATGCTTAATAACATGCGGCAGCTTGCTGCAAGGGTCTTAAAGGAAGACTCGTGCTACATCACAAGACAGGACAACACGCTCGGAAGAAAAAGCTATCTGCTTTCTTCCACATATGTGTCACTCCGACTGACAGGAGAGACACTAACACCATCCCATCCTACTTTAATTTTGCTCTTTGAGTATCTGTGCACGTCGTTCCGCATGGAAATTTGACCCAAAGTTTCATGCTCGAGTGAATTAATTTAACTGGCTTACTACACTTACTACTCTCCTATTTGGCTTAATCCAATAAAATACAGGTGTGAACATAATCATTGTTTAGTTTTTGTTGATGTTTACATATATGGCATTTGGCAGACACACATTTCCACTGATGAGCTTATGTTTAGAGGAGCCCTTGATCTCACACAATCTTCATACACATATGACTGCGTTATATCTTCAAAATGGGGTGGTTGCTCAGTGGTTAAGGTTCTCTGTTACTGTTAGGAAAGTCAGGGAATTAAAGCCCCAAAGTCGCCACTCTTGGGACCCTTAAGCAAACTCCTTATCCATCTGTCCTCCCGGAGCGCTGTAACATGGCTGACCCTGCGCTCTGACCCAGGCTTCCTACCATCACTGGGATATGTGAACAAAGAATTTCACTGTGCTGTAAAGTACATGTGTACATGTAACAAGTATAAAGCACCTTTTACTTTTTGTTTTCCTTTCTATACTTTGCATTGTAACCTTGAAACAACTGAACAGGCCCCACATAAGCTTCAATGGCTAACACTAACACTACCAATCTTCAATGGCTAACACTCACACTACCAAGCTTCAATGGCTAACACTCACACTACCAAGCTTCAATGGCTAACACTCACACTACCAAGCTTCAATGGCTAACATTTACACTACCAATCTTCAATGGCTAACACTCACACTACCAAGCTTCAATGGCTAACATTGACACTACGATGCTTCAATGGCTAACACTCACACTACCAAGCTTTAATGGCTAACATTGACACTACCATGCTTCAATGGCTAACACTCACACTACCAAGCTTCAATGGCTAACATTAACACTACCATGCTTCAATGGCTAACACTCACACTAGCACACTTCAATGGCTAACACTCACACTAGCAAGCTTCAATGGCCAACATTTACACTACCAAGCTTCAATGGCTAACACTCACACTAGCAAGCTTCAATGGCTAACATTAACACTACCATGCTTCAATGGCTAACACTCACACTAGCAAGCTTTAATGGATAACACTCATACTAGCAAGCTTCAATGGCTAACATTTACACTAGCAAGCTTCAATGGCTAACATTTACACTACCAAGCTTCAATGGCTAACACTCACACTAGCAAGCTTCAATGGCTAACACTCACACTAGCAAGCTTCAATGGCTAACACTCACACTAGCAAGCTTTAATGGCTAACACTCACACTAGCAAGCTTCAATGGCTAACATTTACACTACCAAGCTTCAATGGCTAACATTTACACTACCATGCTTCAATGGCTAACACTCACACTAGCAAGCTTCAATGGCCAACATTTACACTACCAAGCTTCAATGGCTAACACTCACACTAGCAAGCTTCAATGGCTAACATTAACACTACCATGCTTCAATGGCTAACACTCACACTAGCAAGCTTTAATGGATAACACTCATACTAGCAAGCTTCAATGGCTAACATTTACACTAGCAAGCTTCAATGGCTAACATTTACACTACCAAGCTTCAATGGCTAACACTCACACTAGCAAGCTTCAATGGCTAACACTCACACTAGCAAGCTTCAATGGCTAACACTCACACTAGCAAGCTTTAATGGCTAACACTCACACTAGCAAGCTTCAATGGCTAACATTTACACTACCAAGCTTCAATGGCTAACATTTACACTACCATGCTTCAATGGCTAACACTCACACTAGCAAGCTTCAATGGCTAACACTCACACTAGCAAGCTTCAATGGCTAACATTTACACCACCAAGCTTCAATGGCTAACATTAACACTACCATGCTTCAATGGCTAACACTCACACTAGCAAGCTTTAATGGCTAACACTCACACTAGCAAGCTTCAATGGCTAACACTCACTAGCAAGCTTCAATGGCTAACATTTACACTACCAAGCTTCAATGGCTAACACTCACACTAGCAATAGCTAACGTTTACACTACCAAGATTCAATGGCTAACACTCACACTACCAAGCTTCAATGGCTAACACTCACACTAGCAAGCTTCAATGGCTAACACTCACACTAGCAAGCTTCAATGGCTAACACTCACACTAGCAAGCTTCAATGGCTAACACTCACACTAGCAAGCTTCAATGGCTAACATTTACACTAGCAATAGCTAACATTTACACTACCAAGCTTCAATGGCTAACACTCTCACTAGCAAGCTTCAATGGCTAACACTCACACTACCAAGCTTTAATGGCTTACACGTACACTAGCAATAGCTAACATTTACACTAGCACGCTTCAATGGCTAACACTCACTAGCAAGAAACATATTTTAAGTATTGTTTGTAGTTTTTCTCTTCTTTTGATAAAAAATGTAGGGTTAGGGTTAAAAGCAGACTAGCAGTGTAAGCTAACATGATGTACACTTTATTCACCAGCTTTGTTTCAAGCTACATTTTTCCTCGCAATGTCTCTATGCAGTACACATACGTTTAATTAAAGGCCGTATCTGACTGAATAAATGTAACCAGGTGAACAGAAAAATAAACAAACATTCAGACACAAGTTCCTTTTAGTTTCAGTTATTTAAATGTGTTGTCATGTTTGGATACATATATATATATATATATATATATATATATATATATATATATATATATATATATATCTCGACTCACTTCAGTGTTTTGGTGGAGCCCCCCTGTGAAATCGCCATCAGGATGCCTCCATGGTCCCCCCAGGTGTAGAAGTGAGGACCAGCCAGAGCCTGAAGCAATGTTAACATTAGAGTGAGTTACAGGTTTAATATTAAGAAGCACATGTTTATAATAAATTTGGAAAGACAGTAATCGGATGTGAATAAGTGTGCATCGGTGTACCTCTCTCCACCTGGCCCCAGCACTGCTCGAGACGTAGACGTTGGGCTTATTGGCCAGGTTCTTCCCCACGGATCCTGACAGAGCAAAGCGACCATGAGAAAGCAAAAAAAAAAAAAAAAGGGTTAAGTGTTTGAAAACACTTTTTTGTTTTCTTGTTCCTTTTATTTATATGCAAAAACTAGGTATTTACTTTGACCAAACAAATATAGAAATGTACTGATGGGAAACTTTATTTTCATTGAAAAATCCTCCCTCAGCATGAATAACAGCTTAGCACACACTTGGCATCCGGACAGTTAGTTGCTCCAAACACTCAGGTCAAATTCCTTGCCATGCCTCTTGTAAAACATGCCAAAGACGTATTTCACTGGTTCGAGATTTCTTTCTGACGATCCAGTTCATCCCAGAGCAGTTCAATAGGATTTAGGTGTGGTGACTGGGCAGGCCATTCCATGATAGATAACATTTAATTAGCCACAGTCCAGATGGATTTGCATGCTGTTAAAATGTGAAACTGTAGCCATGTAGCTATGTACTATGTTCACCTGGAGTAAGTCTTCAACCTTCCATGCCCTAAAAAAACCCAAACCATCAGGCTTCCACCTCCATGTTTGACTGTGGGTGTAAGACAGTCTGCTAACATCTTCTCTTCTGTTCTCTGTCTTACATAAGTTCTATTGTTAGAGCCAAAACATTTCTAATTTGGACTTATCTGTCCACAGAATTTTTGTCATGTGCCCAATTCTTGTTTTTTTTTTTTGTTGCATATAAACAAAAGTAACATGCACGAGTCTCAAAAACCATAAAAGGCTAGGTGTTTCCAAACTTTTGACAGGTGCTCTACTTCCTAAACCACACAAACTGATGGGATCATGGCATTTCAAATTAGGACACTATAATCATTTTAGGTACAGGTACAATCAAACTAATAATAAAGTTCCCAGGGCAATGCTATAATATTACTATACTGCCCAGTCCTCCGATCTGATCGGATAAAATATGTTGATTCATTTGAATGATAAATCGCAGTTATATTTGTGCATTTACTCATATGTATTAGTTCCTAAGCATAGTAAACACTTACACAGGAGCTTGTATTGCAAATGTGCTACATACTCCATTTAAAACCATTTTATAGTCATTGGTATGGTGCATTTTTGGTGATTTAAGTTACAGCCGAGGTTAAGTGTCACCCAAATGAGGATGGGTTCCCCTTTTGAGTCTGGATCCTCTCAAGGTTTCTTTTTCATAACATCTAAGGGAGTTTTTCCCTGCAACAATCACCATGGCTGCTTATCAGGGATAAATACACATCGTTCACCTTAACTGTTGAATTCTGTAAAGCTGCTTTGAGACAATGTCTGTTGTAAAAAGCGCTATAGAAATAAACTTCACTTAACAAGTGTCACAAGTTTTCCACCTCTCCGGATGGAAAATTACTGCTTTGGTATCGGAATAAAACACAAATACTGGAAAATACAAAGGTGGCAACATCACACCGTTCTGTTGTTAATTATTTTTCCTATAACCCCACACCCATTCCGTGTTATCCTGAAGATCCTGAAATGCTTCGTCGGAATCATCCATCAGTTATGCATACACTACATGCTCTCATGTTTTATTTCCAAGATAAGAAGGTGTATAGAAAGTGGGATGCTGGAAAGAAAGAAAGAACGAACGAAAGAACGAAAGAAAGAGGGAGGGAGGGAGGGAAGAAAGGAAGAAAGAAAGAGAGGGAGGGAAGAAAGAAAGAAAGAAAGAAAGAAAGAAAGAAAGAAAGAAAGAAAGAAAGAAAGAAAGAAAGAAAGAAAGAAAGAAAGAAAGAAAGAAAGAAAGAAAGAAAGAAAGAAAGAAAGAAAGAAAGAAAGAAAGAAAGAAAGAGAGGGAGGGAGGGAGGAGGGAGGGAGGAAGAAAGAAAGAAAGAAAGAAAGAAAGGAAGAAAGGAAGGAAGAAAGAAAGAAAGAAGAAGAAAGAAAGAAAGAAGAAGAAAGAAAGAAAGAAAGAAAGAAGAAAGAAAGAAAGAAGAAAGAAAGAAAGGAAGAAAGGAAGAAAGGAAGAAAGGAAGGAAGAAAGAAAGAAAGAAAGAAAGAAAGAAAGAAAGAAAGAAAGAAAGAAAGAAAGAAAGAAAGAAAGAAAGAAAGAAAGAAAGAAAGAAAGAAAGAAAGAAGAAAGAAAGAAAGAAAGAAAGAAAGAAAGAAAGAACGAAAAGAACGAACGAAAGGTTGACGGTGAGCAACACCCCCTTGGCAGCCATTAAAGAAAGCAGATGGTTAAATGTGAAAACAATTAAAGTTTTTTCCTTCACATACAACTGCCTATAAGTTAGTTTTTTACAAAGGCATTTAACTACAAGTAAAATAATTTAACTTATATAAAAAAAAAAAATAAACAGTGGCTTGATCTCAAACAAAATGGTGAGCTGGTGACAGGACTTAGCAGCCAATCAACAGTTTTGGACGGATTGGTTTGATTGGTGTGTGACAGACGCTCAATGCCGAGCTATTCAAACAGGTGATCGAATATTTTTCTACTATAAATATGCATGCAATCGACCCAAAATTAGCAAGTTGCAAGTCATCGATTAACTAAAAAGATCGCTAACCCGGCAATATTTCTATAATAGTTTTCTGAACATGTGACTCTTGAACATCTTCCACATTTAATCCACATTTGCTGTTATTATAACCTCCACTCTTCTGGGAAGTCTGGTATCGGTGCAGGATGAGGAGGTTTGGAGTTCAATCAGCCTTACAACTCATCCCAAAGGTTTTCAATAGGGTTGAGGTTAGAGCTAAAGAGCAGACCGTGCAAGCTCCTCCACTCCAAAATACGTAAACCATATCTTCACGAGGCTCAGCTTGTGCACGGAGGCATTGTCATGCTGGAGCAGTTCTGGGTCTCGTTGTTTAAGCGAATGAAAAAATGTATTTGACCTCATTCAAAGACATGCTTGAAGCACACTTTTGAGCAGGACCAATTAAGATCTTCAACTCCAACCCATATAAACCATATCTACATGGAGCTGTCTTTGTACACAGGGGCATTGTCCTGCTGGAGGAGATTTGAGTCTCCTAGTTTAAGTGAAGGGGAAATTTAGTGCCTCATCCAAAGACAATTGTGTGCCTCCAAATGTGTGGTAACAGTTTGGAAATAACCGCAAATGGCTGGAAAAGGCAGGTTTCCATTCAGTGTTTATATACACAGTATACTTGATTATAACTACATGGATATTTAAAAATACTGAATTACTTACATTAGCTAGTAAATCTTATTAGTCGAATTGACATGTAAATAACCATTTACATTTATAGCATTTTGCAGATGCCCTTATCCAGAGGAAGTAACAAAAAATGCTCAATCAATAAATACCTCCTGATATTGTCTCCTTAAGACACTGATTAAGAAAACTATTAATCTATAGACTCTGTTTGTTCAGAGTATAATTAGAACAGCATTTTTTTACATTAGCTAATTTAAATACTGCTGGATTATTCATTTAAATACTGGTAGTGTTTCAGCTGTTCGAAGTTCGTTCCACCTCCTAGGTGCCAGTAGAGTCTTGAAACCTGTCTTACTTGTACTCAGAGATGGGCAGTGGTTGAGGATCGAAGGGTGTGTAGCGCAGTGACGCAACAGCTTTATTGAACAAATGTTTGTGTCCAAATGTAGTAATTAGTAAGTTAAATAAGGCTGTCTTCCTATGTAACAGAAGTTCCTGATTAAAACTGCTGATCAAGGCGTTTTTTCATATCAATGTAAGAACACTGTTCCAAAATATATAAAAAAAAATTTAAGGCTTTTTCTGAAAATACACTTCGCTCCACAGGATTATTATGTAAAGCATGTCTTAATCCCTCTGAAACCTTAGGGAAACCCCTGATCAGTAGGACAAAAGCAAACATTTAGACCAAGTCCTGAATACTAATGAGTTGTCAATTAACACTTTATTGCCCCCACAGTGGATATTACTGTTTTAAGAGTATGTTCATCTTCAGCACTGACGTATTTTACAGCAATATTAAATGAATAAAATGAATGAGTTCTTACGTCCATTTCAGAGAACTTTAAGAGAACTCAACATACAAACGAAACACTGCATCGATTATCTTCAACATGCACACAGATGCCGTTTTCTCAGTGCTTTTTAAGATAAAAGTATTGGGAAATTTTTCCAGCCATATATGGTTCTTCCCCAAAGTTCTCCCACAAAGCTGAAAGCACACATTTAGTATAAAATGCCTTTGGAGGAAGTAGAATTAGATTTAAACCTTATTTAAACTAGGACACCCAAACCTGTTCCAGCATAACCAAGCCCATGTCCACCAAGTGAGCTCCATAAAGATATGTGTACATGGGTTGGAGTTTACTGAGAGATCCCGTGTGGCCGGCTATAAAGTTTGGACCTCAACTCTAATGAACACCTTTGAGATGATTTGAAACGCTGACTCCACTCCCAGGCCTCCTTCGCCTACATCAGTAGCTGACTTTACTGACCCCCTTGTGGCTAAATGAGCACAAATCTCCACAAGGGCACTCTAAAGAGAAACATCTTCCCAGAAAAGTCAAGTTTTATTTCTATAGCGCTTTTCACAACGGGCATTGTCTCAAAGCAGCTTTACAGAATTTAAGAGTTAAGGTGAATGGTGTGTATTTATCCCTGATGAGCAGCCATGGCGACTATGGAAAGGAAAATACTCCCTTAGATGTTAAGAAACCTTGAGAGGAACCAGACTCAAAAGAGGATCCCATTCTCATTTTGGTGATATCAAGAATATGATTACAAATCTTAAACCAATACAAAACCGAAATATAAGATTATGAGTAATGTCCTTTCTACAGTCTTATACAGTCAGTTGACGTTAAGGAACCAGGCGCTACTGAGCAACTCATCATAAATCCAACACCAGCTTCTCCATGCCAGATCCTTTAAACAGTGGAAAATGGAGGTTATGATAAGAGTAAGTCGGGACATTCATGTAAAGTAGGGTGTTCAAAAACACATGAAAATCTTATGGTGTCCAGACGGTTCATAAGAACCAGGAGGATCGGGATAAAGAGTTTAGAGAACAAACTTGGGGACTCAATTATGCCGAAAGAAAGGCAGGAAAGAAAACAACTGACATATCGCAGATAAGGGTTTGCACCAGACTGCAATTAAACTTCATTTCCACTGCGCCTGCCTGCACTAGTTCAGCCCACAAGGCAGCACAGGAAACCGAGACAGGAAGCACGAACTCTATGAGATCCATGATATGCATTCGCCGTAAACACTGCTACTCGATGCCTGCCTGTGATCTTCCTTGCACGAGGACGACTGTTCCCGACACACACACACACACTCTACTTCAATGGCACAAGCGGAGCCTGGGAGATAAAATCGATCGTCCGTTTCTTATACAACACCTCAAGCGCTAGATGGCTGACTCGCACACAAACCGAGGTTTTACACAATATCCTGTTTACACGCTACCTGAATCTGAATTACAGCTGCGTCAAGGTGTTTTTCCCCCCTGTAAATCATAAGCAAACAAAGAGATCGGATCAGTGGAAGCTACTTAACGGAGTCAATAAATACAGGTTCAGAATAAAACGCTGATGTTTTCTGGATTCTGGGTGATGCCATGAGGCGTGTGAACCCCCAAACACAGCGGTGTGTGTGTGCACATGCATACGTGTGTGTTAATTAGTCTGTGGCTAAAACGGCAATAATTAGCGCGTCTGTTCTCAAGCGATAGTGCCCAAAGTGGGCCGACATCTTCGCAAAAACCTGTTTCTCCGCTCGCTCCATGCTGCACATTATCTAATAATCATTTAATTAAAGAGCCGGCTGCTGAGAGACAAAACCAAAAAGGGGGGGGGGTGTATATGTGTGTGTGTGTGTGTGTGCCCTTGAGACAAGCAGAGAGGAACATCAATGCCTTCCAGCAGGCGTTAACACAAGAAAGCATGCTCCGGAGCAAAACCAGCACTTGTCCCCTATCATTACAGGGTGTTTATTATAGCTTTAGTAAAAGCGTGTGTTTGCTTGGAAGGCGCGCACGCACACTCCTACGGAATCAGCGCGAACTTCAAACGGACCGAAATGTCAAGACCGTAAGAAAGCACGGTGCAGGAAAACGGTGAGAGCGGTGCTGGTCACATGACCCACCGGTTGCCATGATGAGGCCGGGCGCTGACTCTTTGCTCAGGATGGGCATCCGACGAAGCTGAATGTTCATCAGCTGACTCCAGCGCTGAGCCAAGTGCAGGGAGCAGCCTTTAGAAATCTGCAGAGTGGATAGATTAGATTAGATTAGATTAGATTAGATTAGATTAGATTAGATTAGATTAGATTAGATAGATAGATAGATAGATAGACAGACAGACAGACAGACAGACAGACAGACAGACAGACAGACAGACAGACAGGATAAATAAGACAGACAGACAAGATAAATAAGACAGACAGACAGACAGACAGGATAAATAAGAGACAGACAGACAGACAAACAGACAGATAAAGATAAATAAGACAGACAGACAGACAAATAAAGATAAATAAGACAGACAGACAGACAGACAGGATAAATAACACAAACAGACAAGATAATTAAGACCGACAGACAGACAGACAGACAGACAGACAAAAGGTATCACACAGGAGGTAAAAATGGCCATTAAAATTATTTATTTCCTTATGGGACAGACAAACGTATTAGGACACCTGACTGTGATTCTTCCACAAACATTTACCACCAACTTGGAGGCACACAATTGTTGACTTTGCCTTTGGATGCGGTGGCATTACATTTTCCCCCTTTATTTGAACAAGGAGACCCAAACCTCTTCCAAGATATGGTTTACTTATATTGAAGTGGGGGGCTCTTTAGTGGTCTGCTACAGAGCTCAACCCTATTTAAAAAATTTGGCATGAATTGGAACGCTGACTGCACCCCAGGCCTCCATATCCTACGTCAGCATCGGATTTTACTAACACCCGTGTGGCTGAATAAATTTTACACGTTTCCACAAGCACACTTTAAAATCTGATGAAACATCTTTCAGAAGAGTGGAGGTTTATATAACTGCAAATCAAAACTAAATATGGAATAAGCTGTTAAAAAAAGCACACAGAATCTTATTGTCAGATGTCCGCAAACTTTTGTCCATATATTTTGTCGGTACCTTTAATCCTTTTATCCTTTAAGGAAAAAGCAACATTACTGTGATATGGCAGAGTAAAGTTTCACGACCTGAGGTAAAAGTAATGTGCAGTATTTAAATCGACCTTATTCTCATCATCATATTCATCAAATTAGCTGGGTCCATTCTGTTCTCATTACGGAACATCTTCAAATCGGCCCATTCGAGCCTTTATAATACGTTTTGATTATGATGTGACAACCTTATACATTTTTAGCATTTGGCAGATGCCCTCATCCAGAAAAACTCTCATTTAAACAACTGAGCAGTTGAGCATTGAGGGCCTTTCTCAAGGGCCCAAAAGTGGCGGCTTGGTGGTGCTGTTTTTTTTTTATTTGAACTCGTGACCTTCCAATCAAGTCCGCCATCTGGGCAACTAGAATAATACGAGCCCTTTTTAACAGCTGTTTTTTTGGGTTTTTACTTTTTTAAATACAAACATTTCCATGTTGTTTATGGAAAATAAGTGCTTTTTTTCAATCTGATCTGTCTTTTTTTCTTATCTCAGATTTTCTCAGGTGTCCTTTACTTCCACATCAGGAGAACAGATGGCAGCCAGTCTTCTGCAAACTCCATTTTAATTGCTTTCTCTAATAAGAAAAGCTTGATGGACTTAATAGTCTTGTCATAAACGTAAGCCTGTTGTTGTGTTCAGAGAATCATCCAATAAGCAAAACACCCTCACCGCTTCCTCCTACCATAATCACACCTACGCTCACACTCCGAAACCACACACTGACACATCGAGTAGCTCTTAGATGCTTGGGTGGTGTTTGATGTTTGTGCTACCTGGCAATCGATGGAGCCGCCGAGGCTGTCAGAGGTCGGCGGCCGCAGCAGCTCCCAGGTGCCTCCCTTGTCGAAGGTGATCACCGAGCGCATGTTGTCTTCGCTGAGTGAGCCGTTGATGAGCGTGGCTACGAACACACCACGCAGTCCCTCCACGCGGTGCAGGTCTGCAAATGGCTCATTGGCAAAGTACCTACACACACACACACACACGTTCTGATGAACAAGGTGACTTTTGAAAAGGTCAGCACCGTTAGCCAAGTCATGGCAGCTCATTTGCATTTCCTTTGTGTGCTGCACTGCTGCAAGGTAGAAGTTTCGCTAAGTAACGCTCTGCTAAATGAGAAATGAATGAGGTTGAATCCAAGATGCCTCCCTAAACCACCTCGGAGCTAAAGTGTAGCCGTGACAGGAAAAGGCACTATTCAAGAACAAAGAGATAAACAGTGCAAGCCCTTAAACAAATTATAGTGTCTATTTTTTATGAAGTGTTTCCTTTTATCTTGAAAAACAAAAAGGTTTTACATAATAAATAAAAATTGTCTACTTGCACACAGATGAAAAAAGCAATGATGTTTCCTTTTTAAGTCTGGTTCCTCTCGGTGCTATACAAATAAAAATGAATTGAAACTGAATTGAATATCTTGATGCATGTCTTTTTTTTTTTTATTCAGGATGGTGGCACTTGGCAGTTTTTACTTTTGTGACAGTGACATTATATATTATATTATATTATTTATAAATAATATATATATATATATATATAATGTCTAACAAATGATTTACTATGTAATTTTTTCATGTATTTCATTTTATTTAATTTGTGCCTGTTTATTTGATTTACCAATTTAATCAACATAATTTGATTTATTTTATTCTATTTTAATATATTAGATTTGTTTTATTTCAACCAAGCGGGCGTTTTATTTTAAATTGTTTAAAAAAAAAATGTAAACCACTGATGTTCACAAATGTTAATAATAATAAATGACTTTATAAAAAAAAAAGAAGCAATTTTATGCTTTACAATTTCTTCCCCCCAACTGTACCGAAATTGAACTGAACTGTGACTTAAAAACCAGAGGTACGTAGCGAACCGTGAATTTTGTGTATCGTTGCATATATACGCGCACACATACACACACACCCACGTTTGTATTGCATTCATGTGACTTGCGAGCAGCCGCTACAAAAAATATGAACACTTGTTTTTTTGTTTCCCTACTACAGTCTGTTTTTTTTTTCAATCAGCTCACAAATTTACCCTGTTCCAACTGACCTAGACATGTAAAAAATTAAAGGCTCCCCCAAAACAAATCCTTTGTCACCATTACATTTCTTTTTTCACTGAAGTAAATTTTTTTTTCTTCATATTCAGTCTGACCCAGGGCTATAGGACTCAATTTAAATGAATTCCTCTGTTAATCTGGGAGAACTGAACCCACCCAGGTGCTGAGGAAATATTGCAAGCAAAAAAAAAAAGAAAGCATGAAGAGGCATCTTAAGAGTTTTAGAAAGAGGGTATAGTTTTTGGTCAGTCACATGTCACAGCACTACCTGATGAGAGTGTTGCTTCCTGAACCCTCGGGGCTGTAATACAGCACGTTCTCCAGAGAGAGAGAGAAGGCGAGTCCCTGCGTGTCCGAGATGTACAGGTGCGTGACATTGTTGTTGTGGTTGACGCATACGAACACCTGATCCTCTGAGGCATCTGCTATGTAATATTCCTTAAATAAAAAAGATAAAAAAGGGAGATGTCACATGGCAAGGCATGTCAATCATCGTGGCAGATCAAACAGATGAGCTTGTTTCTCTTTATTTATTCGTTTAAATTGATTTAAATGGTTCTTGAGGACCACAAAATTCAGAAACACAGGGATAATAAAGTACTCACAGTGATGGGGTGGCGAGTGTTAAACTGGGCCGCTCTCATTGGCTGACGGTTGTAGGACACCCACAGCTGGACCGACTGCGGCTCATGGCTCCCAAGCAGCGTCTGAATGACAACACACGGCATCACCACCAAGACACACATTCAATTTACTCCCCAGAAACACAGAAAAATAAAAGATAAATAGAAGAATCTACAAACATGACCAAGTTTTGGATTTTCTCCTGACACTCCAACTCCTTCATGCACTACCCTCTTTACACATTTATAGCATTTGGCAGATGCCCTTCAAAGACCCCGCAGTGGCAGTTTTAGTGGTGCTGGGATTTAAACTCACAACCTTTCAACCCCTGAACTACCACTTCCCCCTTCAAAATCAAACCCGATATAAAGCTCACTCTGACTCAGAAACCAAAACTTAAACATCTCACTGAGATTCAGACAGTTGTTGAAATAACGCCAAGGTTCAACCCAAGGTGAAGCGGAGTTACTGTTACCACCCCACCACAGATTAGATTATTTTCCAGTAAGAGCACATCCCAGAATGGTAGAATTCCTCTTATATACTACAGCAATTTAAAAATAATTACATTATACTTAAAGTTGTTGAACATCCATCAAAAAACAAGTTAGGTCTTGTTACCACTTGCGTTACAGCTTCTATAAACAGTCATTCTTTCAGCACCCTTTCTTTCTTTTCTCCGATGGGAGAAGCCTATCTACAGTATTACTAAGAAACCACAACGCATTCCACCTTGAAGATGTTATGGTGTCAGAAATGTCAGAAGTATTATCTAAAATAGCTATGAAGCGTCGAGACTGGAGACTTCTTATGAAATAAATAAATAAATAAATACATTTACCTCACAGAAAGCTTGTGTGTTAATGTAAACCTCCCTGTCAAAATAGCGCCAGGAAGCCAATTACTATTTTAGTGTATTGCATTGTGCATAGAGGTTCTTCTCCAATAGATCAGCTGAAGAAAAGAAAGAAAGAAAGAAAGAAAGAAAGAAAGAAAGAAAGAAAGAAAGAAAGAAAGAAAGAAAGAAAGAAAGAAAGAAAGAAAGAAAGAAAGAAAGAAAGGATTGGAAGTTGGAAAGAAAGAAAGAAAGAAAGAAAGAAAGAAAGAAAGAAAGAAAGAAAGAAAGAAAGAAAGAAAGAAAAGATTGGAAAGAAAAGATTGGAAAGAAAAGATTGGAAAGAAAGAAAGAAAGAAAGAAAGAAAGAAAGAAAGAAAGAAAGAAAGAAAGAAAGAAAGAAAGAAAGAAAAGATTGGAAAGAAAAGATTGGAAAGAAAGAAAGAAAGAAAGAAAGAAAGAAAGAAAGAAAGAAAGAAAGAAAGAAAGAAAGAAAGAAAGAAAGAAAGAAAGAAAGAAAGAAATGATTGGAAAGAAAAGATTGGAAAGAAAAGATTGGAAAGAAAGAAAGAAGAAAAGAAAGAAAGAAAGAAAGAAAGAAAGGATGGAAAGAAAGAAAGAAAGAAAGAAAGAAAGAAAGAAAGAAAGAAAGAAAGAAAGGATGGAAAGAAAGAAAGAAGAAAAGAAAGAAAGAAAGAAAGAAAGAAAGAAAGAAAGAAAGAAAGAAAGAAAGAAAGAAAGAAAGAAGGAAAAAGGTTTTATATACTCGTCACATGTATTTAACAGCAAGGTGAAATTCTTCGTGTAAATCTCAGTGGTGTTGGGAAGAGCGGAGGGTTGGCCATGTTACCTTTCGATCAGTAACTCCAGAGTCAGAATCAAAAGCTATAATAAAAAAAACGAAATCTACATTCGTAGACTCGTGTTGATGGAATCACAACATCAGTTGTCAAGTCTACATCGGGTTTTACGGCATCATCCCGGATTAGCAGCCCTCAGCTTTCAATCCGCACAAGATGGTAGTGAAAGCCTGAGCCAAGACAACACAAGAGAGATTTTCTCTCCCGAATGCTGGGCATAGAGAACGCCATGAGCTGGACAGCCTGTGAACTGATCTGCCCGGCATTAATGAATTTCCCCTGATGAGGCGGAAAAGCACTTCTTGTTCTCCGGGGTAAAACAGAGCATGCAGTGTCGTCTCTCTCTCTCTCTCGAAGACCCTCCCGTCACGGCCCAAGCATCTATCAGCCTGATTTATCTGCCTGTTAATGGCCGTCTCCGGGAACAGACTGCAGTGGTGTCACAGGCAGCCAATGCACAATCTGGCTTTAGAGAGCTGGAAAGGACTAGAAAAAAAGGTTTTGGAAAGGGCTGGCGGTTGCTGAGGGAGCATGGAGAGAAAGAGTCCGTCAGCGTGGTAACAACAGCTTTATGTGACAAAAGAGGACAAGCTGGAATTGAACCTGCAAAACTGACACGACTGTACAGAGCCCAGGGACTGGAGCAAAACCAGATACGTTGTTCCATTAGCTGTCTGGTTTTGGGGTTTTTTTCTGTCCGGTTCACGAATCATATTCTAATAATGGTCCAAATAGGGACTCATGGACAAGGTCCATTATCGTTCACTTGACAAAATGCTGTTTAGTGGCTGTTTCTTGGTGGTGAGCCGGCCCCCAGAGAACTTCCTCAACTCTAATACCTCGACAGAGCCATGTAACATACGCGGGTGTGGTCCAAGAAGTCTGAGAATTGATCTCTACAAGCATAATTTCGCTTCGGGATTCCAACCCGTCTGCCAGCATGAATGGAGCTGATTCTTGCGGACTTGCGGCATTTCTGGCTCCTAGAGGCACTTTTCCTTTATTGTGCGAGGGGCTTTTATGTCGGAAAACAAGAGCCTTACTGTGCTGGCAAGCATTGTGGACTGGATAGACCTGACTCACGAGCAGGAGTTTAGGCCTGGAGATTTCTGCAGCTTGATTAGGTTGTGTGAAAGTTTAAGTGTGTGTGGTGTGTGTGGTGTGTATGTGTGGTGTGACCCACCCCCCCAGCTCAATTAACAATCTGGTGTCCCAATGTAGCTGCCTTGGTAACAATCGATAATAATAGCGTGGTACATAATGTACATTCGAAAGTGCAAAATGAATACTCCAAATCAGTTTTTTTTCTTTCTTGGATAAAAGGAAAAAGTGGGACATTGAGAACAAAAAAAAAAAAAGATTTTTGGGAAGAAAGGGCGAAGGTTTTCGTATAATTTTTTAATGAATCCTTTATGCTTCTTAGTGCCGAAAAGACCTTGTGATATTCATTATGGTAATCCTATTAGGAGGCCCAGGACTACTGAGAGTGTGAGACATGTATAGTCTCTTTTTTTGTGTGCATGTGTGTGTGTTTCTCTTTCTATATTGCTCACTCTGACTGGTTAGTGACCCCAGTCATGACTGACTAATCCTGACTCTAAAGATGGACATTCTCTCAGCGTTCGTCTGAAGACAATCTTCCAGACAGGGCTGCTTGTGTGTTTCGTCTGCAAGTCCAAATGATCATATTTAAACACTGACACAGAGCAATGATCACTTTGGCAAATAAGTCAGAGTACAGAGGAAAATAAATCGAAACTATGGATGGATTACGAATGAAGAAACTCATAAAGAGATCGCTGTAACGTGTTCATAGGTGATATTTAGCAGTGGTATGCTAATTAGTTAATTACCTTACAGAGAAGCCCATCTTTTCTTCCTTTTTTGAGACCTACAACGCAGTCCTACGAATCAATGGCTACGAATAGAACCTAGGCTTCCAAAGCATTGCACAACAGGCTCTGGTTATAAAACCTCCCATTTGTGTATACTGTATGTGCGTAGTAACTTCTTGGCACAATCGCTACCGAGTGTAGCGCTGACAACATGACCATATGGTCGCACGGGTTAGTGGAACACGGGTAAGTGGTGCATGAGCGGTTAAAGATGCCCCAGGGAGAGCGGACCGCATGTTCGGTTCTGCCGGGCTGAATAATCGACACCTTGTCCGCGACATGCCGATAGTTACGGTGGTTCAGTTACAGCCTGTAATATCAGAGACCACAATAAGTCACCTAGTAATGCTAATCTCTGCTCGATCTGATCCACCGGCGGTGTCGCGTCCGACAGACGAGCGTCAAGGTTTATTTTAACAGGCCAAACATTTACTGTGGACCACACTTGGTTAAGAGCCAGTGTACACACAGGCATGAGCAATCACTAAGATTTGGGGGAATAAACAAAACCCTTACAGGCTGGAATCCAGCAAAGGATAATAAACCCACTAGTTTTTTTTGCTCTTGTTTTTTTCTTCCCTTTTTCATTTTAAAAGTTCGAAACACAACAATGAGCAATTGTTTAATTCCCAAGTGCTCTGCAGCAGTTTTCTTGGATAGATGTCAGTTTCACTTTTTACAAAAAGCTGCAATGGAAAGAGGCAGCCAAGAAAATGTTCGAAAAGCCTTTTGCGATGGGCAAAGTGCATTTTTCACAGAACGTGGCCTTCTCAGAAGAGGCGCTCAACACAAGACGCTCCATTTAGCTGCATGCAACTGCTGAATCTAACCATAGATCACTGCGAAAGTGCAAAAGCTGGTCGTGGTTTCTCAGATTTGCCGCTGCCGGTCTTTATTTTTACAACGTGCTATCCACCAAGTCAAGTGGAGAACAATTTCACAGCCCTTCTCCAAAACTATTGGAATAGCAATGCTGTTGATGAATATAATCAAGTCAAGAAGGTTTTAGTCATTACCACCATAAATAGCTGACGCAGTACACAGTGAAAGGAGTCAACGTTTCTCCAGAACTTTGGTGCTACAATAAACAACATAGAGCTACATACCCCAGAACCCATAGTTAAGGTCTAAAGTGCATCGTGTGAGACATTGCAAAACAGCGTAGGGCAGATACACCAAACAAAATAGGGCCGAGCAGTAAACCTATTTTATAACATGTTATACAGTAATGTGCAAAAGAGAACTGTATACAAGAGTGTACTTGTAAACATAAACACAATGCAAAAACAGCAAGAGCAGCAGTCGAGAGGCGCAAAACAGCATGTAAACATTATAATATGATCAAATATAAATATAATATGGGTGGTGGAATGGATTGAGAAGAGTGTGTTGAGTTCAGGTTGTACAGTTCAGTGACACACAGTTGAGTAAGTGTGTGCATGTGTGTGTGTTTGTACAGTTTAGTTCTGTGTGTTGTGGAGCCTGATGGCTTTAGGGAAAAAAAACAGCTGGATGTGAAGCCTGAATGCTTCGGAACCTCTTTCCTGATGGTAATAAATGTGATATTTGGTTACATTTCCTTATAATTGCTCAACTTCGCTTGGCAACTTTTAACTGTTACTTATTGCCCAGGTGTGATGCGTTAGATTGTCTGAAGTTCGGCTCTAGGTCTGAGCTAAAAGGTTTCATTTGTTAAAAAAGATAAACCTAAATGAAGACCAGAGACCTCTCTGTGGAATCAGAGCCTTTTTGATGCTGAGAAAAGAGAAAATTGAACAAAACATCTAACAGGTCTGCCAAAGAAACCAACACCAGCTGATGACAGAAACATTGTGAGACCATGAAATACAGCCTGTACTCTATTCTGTCTATTCACGTAGACCTGCATATAAACAGTCAACTCTCTAACTACCGCCTTTCTTCACTGTTTTATTAGTACCATCGATTCATTCCCATTTGTATGTCCACAAGCATTTCTTCTGTACAATTTAATAACACAAAAACAGATGAATGGACCCTAATCTCTCTCAAATCAACAACCATGGTCTATACATCAGAGAGGCTCTCATGTGGGCTCTTAAAATTGTCTTTCCAGCCAAAAAAGCCCAGAAGTGTCTCTACATTCTCCTCTTCAGTTCATTCTACAATACGATAGACTACCATACAGCACATCGCTAGGGTCTGTCCTGCCTTGTGTTGATGACGCAGACCAGCTATGAAAATGAATAAACAAGTCTATTATATTTTTTAGGGTATTAAAAAACCCCACACATGTTGACTTTGAAATTTTATATTTTTTTACTAGCCGCTTTAATTAGCATGCACAGAAGACAGACAATCGTTTTACAGTCAATAACTCACTAATATGTAGAAACACTGAGGCAAAATAAAGACAAGCACAAACCTGCCATTTGCTCGCCTGCTATAAATAAATAAAGACTCGAGTGCAATTATCTCCAACGTGTCATGCTGGGATATAACACCACATCGCACATCAGCCAACTAAGTGACGCAAACGCAAAGTCTTAGTTTAGAAACTTTTTACAATTACATAACAGTCGTACGTTTGTTCAACTCTCTTCAATGCTGCGTCCAATTTACCTCAGACGAGGTACTTTCGCGTGAAATAACATCGACCTACAGTACATAGAAAAAAAAGTTTGTGGGCACCTGATCCTAAAACTCAATGTGATTTTCGAACATCTCATTCTGCATTATTCCTCATTTGCTGTTATAATCATTTCGAATCTTTTGGGAAAATGTTCTGCTAGATTTTGGAGTCTATTTGTGGAGATTTGTGTTCATCGAGTAACAAGGGTGTTAGCAAAAGTCAGGTACTGATGTAGCATGAGGAGACCTGGGGCGAGTCAGCGTTCCAATTCATCCCAATTGTTTTCAGATCTACTGTATATAAAAGCTATATTAAGGAAACCGAAGAACCTCCACTCAACCCAAGTGAACCATAGCTTCATAAAGCTCGCATTGTGTACAGAGGCATTATAATTCTGGGGCAAGTTTGGATTTTTTACCTTGAGTGAAGGGAATATTTAATGCTACCGCATCCAGGACAAGTT
The DNA here is from genome assembly GCF_014805685.1 of Silurus meridionalis. NCBI lineage: Eukaryota > Metazoa > Chordata > Actinopteri > Siluriformes > Siluridae > Silurus > Silurus meridionalis. The sequence goes on along the minus strand of NC_060895.1, from coordinate 7,984,792 downwards.
TGTGGAAGAATCACATATGACTAAAAAGTCAGGTATGTTCGAGGTACAAAGTGAGAAGAAATAAATGGCAAGCCCTGTGTTGTTCTTTTGTTAGCAACACACTAGCCAGTGAACTATAATCTATTGATGACCTTTTTGATTTGTTTAGGGTATGTGACGTCCTGGACTTGAAGGAACTTTTAACTAAAACATTACTCAAGAGTTTCTGACAGAAATGTAGAAGGAGTTTCTTCCTGGACAGCAGCTACAAGATGCAACTCCCTTTTAAACACAGAATTTCTATATACTTGTGCATGTTATTAGCTGTTAACTAGCTAATAATATGTTGGCTACCGCTTATAAATAACACGTGAGCTTTGATTAGCTGGCTAGCTAATCAATTTATAGCTAATCTTTTTTCCACTCTATAACAATTTTGTCCACAAGACAGTCAGGCTCTTCAATACCTAAGCGGATTAGCCTACATGGCCCGAGTATTATATACAAAACAGGTTTCTCAGGTGTACTACTATGTGCCCCCGGCATTGTCTTTTGAAGTGTACTGTTCCTCAACATACAGCTGATACAAGTGGGACATCAGAGAGGTTATGTGGAGAAAATATTGATGTTTAGCATTTTCTCAAGCACAGAATGCCACCCAAATCATTTTCCAGAAGCTACTATACAATCCAGTGCTCAAGCCAGTCGATTGAGTCTGAAGTACATTTCTTTCCATCACAACAGCATGAGCTGCCACGCTTCACCATGCAGATCTTACCCTGGTCGTCGTCGCGAACATGTACTTGTCTCGGAGCTGAAAGCTGTCCACCCTTTCTAGAATGATGTGTCGGTTTTCTTCGCTCTGAAAGAAGTCAGTGCTGCTGAGAATGCTGGAGACACCCTGGGGTTCATGCCTCTGGACCAGCACCGTGGTCGGGCTGTCATGCGACTCGACTCCCCTGAGGGAACACGATTGGCAAATTAAAACAGCTGAACAATCAACAACAACAACAAACCCTGAAATATAAAAAAAAAAAAAAAAAGATTCTTTCAGCATGTCCACGTTCTAGCTGTGAGAAATGTTTACGCGCTCTTCGCACTTATCTTGTTATGTGCATGAATGGCTCCTAAAAGGCCTTGTTCAACAAACGCGGCATGCAAAATAAGCGTCTTATCTTTATTAGACGAACGGAACGAACAATAAACATTACCGAAAAAGCTTTGGAGTCGAGTGCTGCTGCAGTTTGAGGCGGTTCAAATATTATTTTACCAAGCAGCGCTTAGAGACCATGGGGAAAAAATAATATATATATATATATATATATATATATATTCCAAATATATGGAATTGATTCTCTCTTCATCATGGCACCTGTTAGTGTGTAACACATCCCGTATTAGGCAGCATTTTATCCTCAAAGTTGACGTGTTAGAAGCAGGAAAAATGGGCAAGCGTAAAAATTTGCGCAGGTTTGACAAGTACAAATTGTGACCGCTAGACGACTGGGTCAGAGCATCTCCAAAACTGGTGGGCTGTTCCCACTCTGCAGTGGTCAGTGTCTAGTGTTTGCACCCCAGGCCTCCTCACCCTACATCAGTACCTGACTTTACTAACACCCTTGTTGCTGAATGAGCAGAAATCTCTACAAGCACACTCCAAAATCTCATGGAACATCTTCCCAGAAGAGTGGAGGGTATTAGAACAGCAAATGGGACTAAAATGGGAAGTTCAAAAAGCATATATGAATATTATGTTGTCCACACACCTTTGTCCGTATAGCGTATGTGATAATTCCACATCGAATTCTACAGCAAAAAAGCATGAAATAATGTTTACCATCAAACCTCTTAAACACTTTAATGGAACAGCAGCTACTGAAAACTAGTTTTCAGTAGTTATTATAAATAATGATTGCTATATTTATTTTCCAGTAATTACCTTGAACAAAAGTAAACAATTTGTTCAACAGAGATAAGGGAATACGATTAGGACTATTTCGGAATGCTCCCCTGATTTCGCACCACATTTCTCTCCAGGCAGAGGCAAGTTAAGAGCCATGAAGCTCCCTGTGTATAAATGATTCAGCACAGTAGGCTCAGGATTTAAAGCATGGCTTCAGAGACCCTGGAGCCCTGAGATTTACTCTTGAGCTCCCTGGCACAATAGCCTGCCTCGCTGCTTTCCTAAACACACTGGCTTGTTTGTCAAGACTGCTTCTTGATACTTCTAACAAATGGATGAAAGGATTAGACTGAAGAAGATGAGTACACAGACTACCGTGCCACCTGTGCTCCACCCATTTCATGCACGTACAAAAGCTGGGTGTGTGGCGCTGACATAAAACGGCATCTTTTTAGCGCTTTTAATCAGTGAGACTAAACTAAACTTCTCAGGGGGGATGAGGATTAAACCCCGAATACAAAAGGACAGTTATGGAATAAAACATGATGGGGCAGGTTGTATATGAGAAAATAATGGCATGAAAATAATGGACTCGGTTACCACTATGTAGTTGGTAGGCGTTTCAAGAGAAGCAGTGGCTCAATGGTTAAAACTCTGGGTTACTGAAAGTGAGGTTGGGAATTTGACCCTCAGCCCCTCCAAGCTGCCACTGCTGCCAAGCTGCCACTGCTGCCGAGTTGCCACTGCCACTCCAACCCCAGTTAGCAGAATTTTAATCCCTGCTAATCAAAACACGTCTTTAATAAATTCAACAGCACTGATGCACTATGCATGTATACCTGCTACCACAATTGATGAGTAGTTCTACATAAAACCTTCTATTGTGGCTCTCCTGAGCAAGACATGAGCTTTCTCAGTGTACTGGGAAGATACACAATTTGCCACACTTCCTTTTCCTGAGGTGCCTCACAGAGCAGACACTACTCCAGAGGACGAAGTGGACCAAATCCAGCCAAACCCAAGGGCCATTAATAGGAGATTAATCAAATAAGCAGCAGGCTGATGGCCACCAGTAAAACACACACACAAAGCTACCAGCAGCTCGTCTGAAACGCTGAGCACGTAACCATCGACTTCCTCAGTGGATATTACACTGCGGATCAGTTTCTCTCCCTGCCGAATAGGCCAGATGGAAATAGCAGCCATGGTTATAAAACAGTATGCGCTTCCCAATCATCTGCTGTGCTAAATAGTGCATAATGGAGTTTAGGATACTGGAAATAGAAAACAGGGGGCTGATATATATTTTTTGTTTTTTTTTGTATTATAAAAGTATAGAACAATTCCAGCAGTATATAAAAAAAAAATAATTAAATATAGTTTTCTACATCATTATCTAGGTCACAGATTTATTATGACCAGAATATCATAAATTAAGATATTTCTATGATGCAAAATATGTAACAATATACAACGAAAAAATCCGCTAATTATTTTAATATAAATAGAAATAATTATATGAAATTAGTTTAGCTGCCCTGAAAAACACTATGTATAAAAGTTTGTTTACACCTAACCTTAAGATTCATATGTGCTTTTTCAACATCTCATTCCACATTTAGTTCCACATGTGTTATAATAACCCTCCACTCTTCTTGGAAGATGTTCCACTAGATTTTGTGTGTGTGTGTGTGTGTGTGGAAATCTAGCCACAAGAGTGTTAATAAAGTCAGGTACTGATATAGGGTGAGGAGGCCTGGGGTGCAAGTTTGTTCCAATTCATCCCAAAGGTGTTCAGTCAGGTTAAGTTTAGAGTTCTGTCACAGGCTGTTCAAAATCTACCACTCCAACCCATGTACATTATATTGTCATGTACTTTGTGCAGGTTTGGGTCTCGTTCGTCAAGAGAAACGGAAATGTAATCCAAAATTAAGATTAATGGCTTAATCCTAATTTTGTGGTAAATGTTTGGAGAAGAACCACATATGACTGAAAAAGTCAGGTGTCCCAACACAAATGCTTACTTTCAATACTTAATTTCAACCAAATGACTAATCAGTAAATACCACTGTATTAAATTTGGTTTGATGTTAGGTATTGGTTACATTTCAGACATCATAATTTGCATTTAAAGACTATAAAAAAAAGTTCCATTTACCTTCAGAACACACATGGCATGTCTGAACTGTTTATACCTGTAATATCATGTGTAACAGTTTTCTGATGTCTCATTACCTTGAGGCACTGTTATATTGGTGCAGTTACCTGGGTGTGTGTGTGTGTGTGTGTGTGTGTGTGTGTGTGTGTGTGTGTGTGTGTGTGTGTGTGTGTGTGTAAGAGAAAGAGAGTAAGTGTGTGTGTTTCAGCTGTAGCCTGCACCTCCCTGATAGTTGAACTTGGTGTTTCGAAGATCAAACAGCATGAAGCTTATTTGCATACTTCTTTCTAACTCTGCTTTGCATGTGATCACATTCACACAGCTATTTTTCAGAAAAAGCTCACAGCATCTTTCTAAAGGGGGTCCTGTGTGGGTACACCAGCTTATTTAAAGGCACAAATTTGAAATCTCACTACAATATGTATGAATGTTTCCTTTTCTTTTGCGAGCACATGATGAGCACGTTCTTCATCCGGTATGGATGTTTTCACCCTTTTAAGTCTGGTATAATGGTGGAATGTTAGGCGGCAGATTGTTATTCGAGATTCGGAAAAATGCTTCTTCTTAGAATTCAATGCTGAATTCCACGTTAAATCCAACTTTAGCACAATACACACAGGAGATCTTTAAAATACACACTATATGGACAAACCTGGCTTTTCCAGCCATTATGTGGTTCTTGGGTGGCAAGTTGGCACACAATTGTATATGATGTCTTTGTAGAATTTACATTTTCCTTCACTTAAACTTAGAGACTCAAACCTGTTCCAGAATCACAATACCCCGGTGGGCAATGGTGTGTTGCCAGAGTGCCTATGAACATTTGAAGAAGAGCCTTTATTTGTCGTATATACACATTACAGTACAGTGACATTCCATTGTTTGCTTATCGCAATGATTTTCTTCATTGGGGTCAGAGCACAGGGTCAGCCATGATACAGCGCCCCTGGAGCACAGAGGGTTAAGGGACTTGCTGGTGAAAGTGCCAAAAAGCGGCAGCTTGGTGAGACCGGGGCTTGAACCCCCGACCTTTTGTTAAGTAACCCAGAGCCTTAACCACTGATTTACCACCTCCTCACATAATTTTATTTATTGGGCTAGACAAGCGAAAATGAACATTGCCATAAGATAAGACAAGGAGGTTTTTCTCAGGGAGTTTTTCCTTGCCACAGTTGCCACTGACTTGCTCATCAGGGATTAACAATTACTATAAGGAACTAACTTATAGGCGATATTCTTTTATAACTTTAAAAACATTCTTTTATAACCATATCGCTTTATCTGTGCGAAGCTGCTTAGAAACAATGTCTATTGCAAAAATTGTGCTATACAAATTAAATCTAATTTTCTAATCTAATCTAATTGTATATAATATGTGTGTACACAAAATTCACAGTTCGGTGCGTACCTTGATTTTTAGGCCACGGGTCAGTTCAATTTCGATACAGTTAAGGGGAAAAAATGCGAAACATAAAATTGCTTGCCTTTTTTATTAACATGGTTTATTATTATTATTATTATTATTGACATTTGAACAGTTCACATTTTTAAAACAATTTTCAATAAAATTCCTGCTTGATTAAATATATAAAATAATAATTTATATATAAAAAAAATCTGAATCAAATTAATGCAATATACGTTTAATTATATTGATTAAATTGAGTAAAGATTTAATTAGTTTGCACTTGTTAGACCCATTTGGGTAATACAGATGTGTATGTTTGTTTTACATTTAATATTACATTTTCTAAAGATATGATAAACTGTTCTATTTATTTTAGCATACTTTACCAAATGTCCTTTCATCCTTCATTCATTTACTTCCTCGATATGCGGAATGATCAGAATTCTCATTTTAAAAGAAATTCTTAAAGATGGAGAAGTTAATTTTTTATACCCCTGGCATTGTTGTGTATGTTTTTAAGTTTAATAATAATAATTTAAGAAATGGACACAATGTACGAGGCGTAGACTAAACAAACTTCCGGTCCACCACTTCATACGTTCCTGATTGTTTCTGATCGATTTTAACTATCGTATTTTTAGGACTTGTTATTTTTGTTATTTTAGCTTATTTGTTATTTTTGTTATTTTAGCTTGTTAACTCCAGTTGCAACAGAAATCATATAAGCACAGACAGGTTTCCAAAACTCGTGCTTTTTTTTTTCCTTGGCAACAGCGGGTTAGTCAAAGAAACTTAGAAATGAGCATCAGAAAATAATAAGGACATATTCCTCGGTCTTGCACACATGCAGTAATAGCGGAAAGATGTGGTGGCAGGCTATTCCCAAAATGCCGCTCTGCTCTTAAAGGAGCCGCAACATATTTTACCCGTTACACCATGTAACAGACACTGTCATTAAAGCCTGTGTAAAGTTCATTAGTTTCAATGTAGAAAGGTGCGGCTTATTTATGTTCAAAATAAAAATCTTTGTCAAATTCAGTGGGTGCGGCTTATATATGGTGCGCTTTATAGTCCGGAAATTACGGTATGTTCCACAAGTGAAAAGGAACCGAAAGCCCTGTACCGGAAATTTTCAGTACAAATACTTGTACCGTTACACCTCTAACATATACATATATTGTCTAAATAGCTGGCAACAAAAGTGAGTACACCCTAAGTGAACATGTCAAAACTGTGTCCAAAGTGTCAATATTTTGTGTGAGCACCACTGTTATCCAGCACTGCTTTAATCCTCCTGCACATGGAATTAACCAGAGCTGCACAGATTGTTGCTGAGGTCCTTTTCAAGACATCACGGAGCTGTTGGATGTTAGACACATGGCACCTCTCCACCTTCCATTTGAAGATGCCCCACAGGCGCTCAACAGGGTTCAGGTCGAGAGATATACTTCGTCACTCCATCACCTTCAGCTTCCTTAGCAAGGCAGTTGTCATCTTGGCGGTGTGTTATAGGTTGTGTTGAAAAACTGCCGTTCGGCCCAGTTTCTGAAGGGAATGTTCTGCTTCAGAATGTCTCTGTGCATGTTTGAATCCATGTTTTTCTATAAATGAACCGCAGCTCCCTAGGACCAGCAGCACTCATGCAGCCCCAGACCATGATGCTACCACCACCATGCTTGACTGCGGGGAAAACACAATTTTGCCGGACACCATCTGAACCAAACAAGTTTATCTTCTAATCAGACCACATGACATAGTTTCCAGTAATTCTTGCATTTGCACAGTTTGTCTTCAGCAAACAGTTTGCAGGCTTTCTTGTGAAACAGTTTCAGAAGAGGCTTCCTTCTGGGACAACAGTCACGCAACCCGACTTGTTGCAGGTGTGCGACGTACGGTCTGAGCACTGGCAAGTGGAACTTCCGCTTCTGCAACCTCTAAAGCAATACTGCATCTGTTTTTTGAAGCAGCTTCTGCATCTGACGCACAGCAGGAGGACTCGACTTCTTTGATCGACCCTTACGAGGCCTTAGAGTGGAACCCATCTAGGAAAACCTCTCTATGACCCTGGCCACTGTACTGTAACTCGGTTTCAGTGTGTCTTCTTATAGCCGAGGCCATCTTCATGTAAAGCAACTATTCTAATTCTCAAATCCTCAGAGTTCTTTGCTATGAGGTGCCATGTTTAACATCCAGTGGTCATTATGAGAGAATTGTACTCAAAGCACCAAATTTTAACTGCTCTTATACAAGATACACAAATTTGAATGGTCCTGTCAAGCAAACAAAAACATGAACATGATGAATAGGACATGTGGCTTTGCATGGTTACACGTTGTACAGCTGTTATCACTTAGGGTGTTTGTCTCTAGCTATTTAGACAATAATGGCTGTATGTTGAGTTATTTTCAGAGGACAGTAAATCTGTATACTATACAAGCTGCATGTTGACTACTCTAAAATATATACAAGTTTCATCTCTATAGTATTGTCACTTGAGAAGATCTACTAAAATATTTGTGATTAGACAGACAGACGGACAGACAGACAAATAGACAGACAGACAGACAGACAGACAGACAGACAGACAGACAGACAGACAGATAGATAGATAGATAGACCAAGAGCAATTAATTCCATTTATTATCTTACCAGAAGTAGGACTTGACATGTTCTTGAATCAGCACCCACGTTTCTCCAAAGTCATCTGACTTCCACAGCTTCATAAAAAAAAGGAAAAAAAAGAAAGAATCAAAGAAAAGGAAGTAGGTAAAAGTTTATGAGAATTCAGACACAGCTGATGACTATTTTTATTCAAAGACAAATTCAGACGAAACCTTTTTTCCTACAGGCTTTATTACTGATGAATCACCACACATATTGGACAAGAGCCACTGGCCCAAGAGTTGCAATATAACGTATCTAATGCAAAGTTATAAAGTTTATTCCCTCCTGAGTCAGAACACTAAAATAACCATCTTGCATGTTAACAGCTATTTCATAAAAAAAAAAAAAAAGCCCTGCTTTTATATCTAAAAATAAATCAAAGCTCACAAGGAATATGCAATAACATTTCACTCCAGCATGTCTCAAGGACTGTTTTGGACAAACCTGCTTATTAGGGTGAGAACTGTCATAACCCAGGACGAGGTCCGGTCGCTTGTTGTGTAGGAGCAGGTCTGTGGGTTTGAATGGGATGGAGAATCCCTGGACGCTCTTGCAGAAGTCAAATGTGTTCCAAATGTAACTGTTCTTGGTGTCGGCAAAAAGGTACTGAGGAGAACAAGACAGAAGAGAAATGCAAAGCTAATAAATTTTTTTTTTTTAATGCATTCATCAATAATGTTTTATCCTAGTCAGGGTGTATCCAGAGTTTATTCTGGGAACAGTGGTAAGATTGAATCGGAAATTCCCGTCCATCGCAGGTCAACGTGTACGCATTTGTGTTGTAAATATAAACAATACGGCAAAAGTATTGGGACACCGGGATTAACCATATGTGGTTCTTCTGCAAACGGTTACTGCAAAGTTGGTATAGGATGTATAGGCTTTAATTAAATGCTCCCTTCTCATGATCTAGGAGACCCAAACTTGTTCTAGCATGACAGTGTACAAAGCTGGTTTACATGGGTTAGAGTGGAAGATCTTCTGCTACAGAGCTTTAACCTCAACGCTACTGAACCTCTTTGGAATGAATTGGAACGCTGACTGCACCCTAGACCTCCTCACTCTACATGAGAACCGGACTTTACTAACACTCTTATGGTTAAATGAGCACAAATCTCAACCACACTCCAAACTCGCGGAGACGGAAAGAGACGTTCAAAAAGATTAGGTCCACTACTGAAATAGTTTTTATGCCAAGACTGGAAAGCTGTTGCAAAACTTCAGTGGACTACGGAGGTAAACACAGCAATACATTCTAAAGGATGGGAAAGCGTTGTGGACCGACCGAGAATTCGCTGACAAAGACACAATCGGCATAATGTATAGAGACTTTTGGGACACTCTGTAGAATAGAATGCAATTGAAGACAATTCGAAACTGTTTATTCATCTATGGACACTATACTGGTTTCTACTATTGATTTGATGCTGCGCTTGAATCATGCAGCTGCCCTTAACTCGCAGACATCTGGCATACACGTACACGTAATTATATACGAATGAGCCTCTTTCACACCTATTGGCAATTTTATGCAGCTAAATCCACCTTCTGGGAGGTGGAATGAAACCTTCGAACAGATTGGACGTGATTGAATGGTTGATCATTCAAGAGATCTCATTTTGCAATATTGTTTTCAAACTGCAGATTCTCCGATGAAGTACTGAAATATTAAGTGCATTATTTGAATGTGTAATTGGAAATAAGAGCTTGTTATACCGGAACTTTCCACTGACAGAACACATAGAATAGAATAGAGAATAGAATTGCCTTTATTTGTCGAAAAAACATTACAGCACAGTAAAATTCGTTCTTCACATATCCCAGCTTGCTCGGAAGCTGGGGTCAGAGAGCGCAGGGTCGGCCTCAATACGGCACCCCTGGAGCACGGAGGGTTAAGGGCCTTGCTCAAGGGCCCAAAAGTGGCAGCTTGGCGATGTGTGAGAATTAGAAAAAGAAAATGAAGAAAAAAAATGCTCTAAAACCCCACCATAAAAACGTAATAATTAATATAACAATTTATAACTAACTCTGATAGACTTGAATTAGAAAAGAAAAACGTGAAACATAAAGGTAGTGCCATTTTTTTTGTAATTATGCAACTTTAATCCTCTCTCTGTGTCACATCCATGCTTTCGCTGTAACCTCTCTGCTGTTAATAGCAGATCAGCTTCTACACTGGTATGACGGCCAATGTGACGAGAGCCCAGAGGACGTACCGGGTCAGAGAATGAAAAGAATGACGGGAATGAGGAAGAGAAAAGGAGCGAAAGGAGCGTTGCTAACAGATGAACACGCTGTGATGTAAAACGCAGTCTTCCACAGGGAGGAGAGAGCAAAGAGAACGAGCTGCTATAAAAAGAAGTGCTCATGAGCAGTCATGCCTTTTGTCTTTGGGGAAATTTTTATCTTCGATTTGCATGGACCGTGTTAAGATGTTATATATATATATATATATATATATATATATATATATATATATATATATATATATATATATAAAGAAAAGAAAATGAAAAAAAGAAAACTTGCTCATTTATTATGAGGATTATTATTATCAAGAGAAATGCATCTATTTAATAAAAAAGAAAAAATTAACAGTTGTACTAATGTCATGCTACTACGTTATATCCTTCTCCCTTTGTCCTGATATGGCTTGTGATTGTGACTTGAGAAACTGCAGTGCAAATCACGGTGCAGAGAACAACTTTAATTCCCAGGTGTCTTGGCAAAAGCGTAAAACTCCTCCCTGAAGCAGGCAATTATGTTGGGTGCCAAGGGCGACGGCTACAGGCAAGGCCAGGTCTATTAGTCACGCTGTCGCACTGGGTCTCGTGAGAACTGCTCCCACGCGCAATCCAGCTTCTCCACACAAACACACACCTTAAGAGAACGAAAGGCCAGAGGAGCACACTGCCCCTACATCAAAACAACCTTAACTGACCTCTCTCTTTAGTGCTTTGAAGTTAATGCTTGAGATTCCAGGCATAGATACTCACACGCCGGTTATCAGCAGGGCTGTGGTAAAACTGCGAGATCACCTGCTTGCTGGTCTCCTTCCCACTAGGCAGGTTAAACTTATCTGATATATGGATGAAGGTGGTCCCATAGTCGTACGACACATAAACCTGTGGGAAAAGCGTAAAAACAGCAGTTAAATATAGCACTGAATGTTATAGGCTTTAACAAATACAGTATGTGGACAAAATATTGGGGCTCCTGCCTTTTCCAAACATATGTATAAATCCCCAAACCTTTTTTATTTTTTTTTTATAAAATGGGAAAGTTTATTGGACTGTGATGAGACCTGCTATGTTGTAGGATTTAGAGACCATGGCGTTGAGTAAAAGACAGAAGGTGGAGCTGGAGGTAGCAGATCTAAAGATGTTATTTTCATTTGGAGTGATGAGGATGGACAGGATTAGAAATGAGCTAATTAAAGGGACAATGGATGTAGGACGTTTTGGGGACAAAGTTAGTGGCCCGATTGAGATGGATTGGACGTGCAGAGGATGGACATCAGTAGGAGAATGCTGAGGATGGACATCAGTAGGAGAATGCTGAGGATGGAGCTGCCAGGAAGAAGGAAAAGAGGAAAACCAAGTAGGAGGTTTATGGATGTGCAGGTAGTTGGGTTGAAAGAGGGAGATGTAGAGGACAGGGGGGGTATGGAGACGGATGATCCGCTGTGGTAACCGATAATGGGAGCAGCCGAAAGAAGAAGACAGTTGTATAAAATGTCTTTGGAGATGGTAGAATTATATTTTTTCTTCACTTGAACTAGAAGACCCAAACCGGTTCCAGCATGGCAATGCCCCTGTACACAAAGCCCTCTAATGTCCCAAACAGCTCTATGAAGATATGGTTTTATTAGCGACCTACCGTTTTTGCTGATTAATCGGCACAGATAGTTGATTTTTAAAACTATCTGCAAAAATCCCTACCGATAGTTTTTCCGGGTCGCGTCCATGGCTGGACTGGCTGAGAAGGTAACTTCTAGAAGCAAACTACTGAAACCACTTGCTGTTTGTAATAATTAATACTATAATTCATTCAAATGTATTATATTTAGCACATTTTCATGATTGAGTACGGTTTTATGTTTGGAATAATGTTCTGTACTATTTTACACTGAGTGTTTGACTAATTGGTTGATTAATCATTTATCGGCAAGTGCGATCCAACCTAGCTCTCACTATCGTTAAATCCACTACCGGCCAACCTCTATTTTACATAGATTCACATACACTATATGTAAAAAAAAAAGTATTATGATACCTGACTCTTCCAGCCATATGTTTTTCAAACTGTTTCTACAAATGCAATTGTTCAAGATGTTTTTGGATAAAGACGCATTAAAATCTCCCTTTATTTGAAATTCGATAAGGACGTTGTTTACATGGGTTGAATCCTAAGTGCCCCGCTACAAAACTCTGATCTCAACACTAGTAAACATTTTTGAGTTAAATTGGAACTCTGATTGCACCCAAAGCCTCCTTACCCTACATAAATACTTGATTTTACTAACAACCTTTTGGCTGAATGAGCACAAATCTCCACAATCAAACTCTAAAAATTAGTGCAACATCATCCCAAAAGAGTGACTTTTTTGACAGCACTTTTCAATAAAGGCTAAATGTGGAATGGAATGTTCAAAAAAACACCAATCTTATGGACTGGTGTTTATCATTTCAGGTCTGAAGAAGTTAAACATTTCAAAGTGTACAGTAACTCTTATCAAGTCATGGCACACTACCATCATGTTGATTATTCCTGCAACAAGGTCCTGTTGTATTTCATTCCTTGCAGTAGTAAGCAATTACTGTAATCACTGTCATGATGGCACATAAACAAGCGAAATACCAGCATTAATCGGCAGGCTTGTGGCACGATCACAAGACCAGTCACAAGACAGTATTCATATAGGCAAACTGGATTTTGGAAACAGTTATTGAAATTATAGAAACAGTCGAGTTCAAGGTCATTTTAACATTCAATTTACATTAGATTCTGTTGTATGTTCTTCGTATTTATATATATGATGTGGATACTAACAATTTGGTATTAGATCTGAGGTAATAAATAGTACGAGGTTGACAATTTGTGACATTACAAAATGGTGACAACTGAATATGGCACTAGACATAGCTCTAGCCTATATTTGTTGGTTACACTATGAGTGTAATTAGATGAGTAAAGAAATGAAAAGTGTAGGAAAAATAATTAGCAAATCCCAATTTGTACCATTGAGTACAATTTCTTTTTTTGACATAAAAAGTATCCATTTGTGGTTATATTTAGTATTGTGCAACAGTAAAAAAAAAGTCATTTTCCTGAATTTTTTATTGCAATTGATATCTTGAAATTCAATAGTTCTCTTGAATAAGACAGAAATCTTACGTTTTTCACATGACCAAAAAATCTGACCTATCAGATAGAGAGACACAATAGTAGTATTGTATAAATGATACCTGAAACATACCTCCCAATGTATTAACCAAATAGATACTAAAGTACTCATTTATTTAAAATTATAAATGTATAATACTCATATAAAAGAGTATAAAATATATAATAATCTTATATAAACTTAAATAAAATACAATTACGATTATACAGCAATATACCAACTTCTGCTAATGAAACGCCATGCCGAATAAAATAAAAGATAAACAAGACTAATGCTCCTCTGTCGTTACAAGCTTTCTATTCATGCTGCAATCAGTTCTCACTTTCTAGGTCCTGATTTTGTGTGAAGACAATGCAAAAGTCAAGTCACCGTTCTCAAGTTCCCCTTCCTGCCTTTAGCATTTGTTTTAAACCAGAGAATATCTGGTTCGGCAAATACAAATGCTAAAGTCACTTGAGAACTTGAAAACTAAATGAAACCTACCTCCCATTTTATCCAAACCCCTTCGGGATTTTTTTTTTTTTTTTATGTCTGAATGATCAGTCATTCAAAAACAAATCCTGGGCAAAGGTTCACCTTTTTACATTCTCAAAGCTTTTGTATGTGTGCCATCACATTCTTTCTGAAAAATGTAGGCACCGGATTGATGCCAATGCCGTACTGGGTATCAGAGATCTTAAAAAAGATAAATAAATAAATCAATCTTTTCCTCAGGGTTTAGATTTTCCACCAAAGATCGCTAAATCATAAGTTTAACACTGGAACTAACATTTGTACAGTTTTACTGTTTCATGAGTAGCTGGGCAGTATTATTCAAAACTGGACTAGATGCAGTAATATAATTATTACTGGTATATGTTCTTGATGGTAATTCAGAAAGTTCAAAATGCATTTTATTAGATAGACTAATAATTCACACTCTCTCTGCCTCCCCAGAATATAAATGCCACTTCTGTATACATGTTGCAAAAAGGAAAGTCTAATTTGTATTAAATATGGAATGAACAAAGATGGACGCCAACTGTTTATTTCAAGTTATTTCAGACAAACTGTCAATTTTTTAAAACCCATTTGAATTGTAAATTAAATTTTACTGCACATACAGTATATGCAATAGTATTACACTTTTTAGTAAATTTAAATCCTTTATTCTATTTTATTCTGTCCATTTTTCTATTCCATCATATAACGAGGACTAGGCATTAAAACATTTCCCTGCATGCTATTCTGTGTCTGGTTATGTAAGTGATTTACTGTAATTCTTACAATAACAGGAAGTTACTGTAAAAGTCTAATTTTTGTATTGTGTATGTAGTGTGAAGGGAATATTTTGCATGACAAGCATGCACACATTGTACAGACACTCCCATCTGTGTGTTTTATCTATCCAATGATCATAGAGCACTGAATACTTTATAAGCATTGCTGACTTCACAAAAACAACCCATAAAGGGACTTGGTATATTTATAATTATTTCACTCAAAGACCCTGTTAACAAAATTCCACAATAAATGCATATGCAAATTTTCACAACTTCTCAACCTTTGTGTTTGTGTTTTCTTCTAATAAAGTCCTACCATGATAAACCCTATCCAAAACATAACACTTCTTGTGGTCAAGATGGAAAACAGAACATTGTAGTGATTGTCTAAAGGCTTCGAATTATATAATAAAAGGCAGATTCACATGCAGAGGCTTTGAAAAACAGATGGAGCTTTTTAATCTGACGGCCTCCAATAAAGGCAGAATATGTTGTCATGAGCACGGGCCTCTACAGCTCAGCAGCGCTGCAATTTCCTGATGTGTGACTCAGAATCTATTATGCAAAGTAAATGCAGAGTTGCTGCAGACGGAGAGATAAAAAGAAAAAGAAAAAAAAACAAGGAGTATTTAAGAAAGGAGGACATCAAAACCTTTGATTGAAAATTTGTGTGAGACTGGATGCAAGTAAAATTTTAAGCTTTTAGGGTTGCAGAAGTGAAGGGGCTTCTCCAGAATATAATATGCTTTATTCTCTGGTGTAAATTTATATCTACGATGACTCACCTTAAATTAACATATAATCATTTAACTGTCATTTCAATGGAAACTGGGTAAAATTAATTTGTCAAATATATATAAAAAAGGAATCTAAATAGACATATAAAAAAAAGAAAAAAGAAAGAAACAGCGCTACAGTGCCTCAGCTGCATTACTGGATTTACTCAGGAGGACTCCTGTATATTCATGATTTTGTCGCTTTCACCTCTCTGTGAGTATTGTTTTTTTTAATAAAGCATTGTGTCAGTCACCAAACGTAAACATGCGTTGGAACTTGTGCACGATTACGAGCATCAAAATGCTCAAATGTGTATGAAGACAATTAGTGTATTCAAGTTTTTGTAAATCTGTCTGGGATTTTTAAGTCAGAAACATTGCACACACTTAACTTATAAATTAACAATGAGGCCCAAAGTAAAGAATGTACAATATACTCTCTGTTATAATCCGATAAGTGTTCATAACATTGTGCAAATCTGGTGCACCTTTAGCCTTAAAAAAAAAACTAAATAATGTGCAACTTAGCATGTTGCATTTTTCAAGTAATGTCTAAACCTGTTAAACAGCAGCATTTGTCATCATGGCCTCTGCTGATTCTCAGCTACGCCGGCCAACCTGGCTTTTTGTCAAATTCATAAAAAAGAGATGCCACATAGTCTAGATAAAGTGTGGCTTCTACAGGACAGCGAGAGACCTGCGAGACCTTCACAATCAAAAATGAATAGATAAAAACCCCAGTTCACTCACGAAGCCACTGTCGCGCCATTATTGACTTGAATAAGTCATAACCTGGGTAGCAGACCTGCAACCGTGAGGCTTTCACTCCACTCAAGTGTACTCACAGGAAATGTCAGGACACTCAGAGAGAGAGAGAGAGAGAGAGAGAGAGAGAGAGAGAGAGAGAGAGAGAGAGAGAGAGAAAGATAGAAGGAGAGAGAGAGAGAGAGAGAGAGAAAGTGGCGACATGTCAGCTTTGAACACAGTGATACACTCACCGAACTGCTCTTGGGGTCGGTTGCTCCGACGCTGTCTCTTGCCAAAGCTACGATGACGTTACTCTTCTCTCCAGCCCAGTGCACAACCATCTGGTTATGAGAGTCATTCAGGTTGGCCTGTAAACAACAATCTGTCAGTATACAAAGCTATACAAACATATTAAAGTCAAACAGTTTATTAAAAAAAAAAAAAAACATAAGAAAAAGAATAAAATTGTGTGTGTGTGTATAAACATTTCAACTTATGAGGGCTTTATTCTCAACAAGCATGGGTAATAAAGGTGTATAGGTCAATATTTTTTATTGTTCTTACTGAAATATCTAGGGAGAATAATAAAGCACAGTTGCTGAAACAACATTATAAAAACCTGTGTATCACAGAGCTGAGAAAAAGTGCCTAAAAAGGACAGTATACAACCCTGAGTCACATTTTTGACTGTTCAGAAATGCAAACAAAGCGACATCCAGTGCTACACAATAAGATATTTGAGAAACAAACGAAGCACAAAGAGAGAGAGAGAGAGAGAGAGAGAGAGAGAGAGAGAGAGAGAGAAGAAAAAATAGGAAGCAAAAAAGAGCAGATTTTAAAATAAGCTATAAAGTAAATATGTTATGCTAATATAACTAACTATCTTTGTATTTGTCATTGCTGAATTCACACCTGAATGAAAAGATATACAGAGGGTAAAAAAACACACCAGGGCTTGATTGAGCGGAGAAAATGTATACTGTATACAAATTTGTAGTATTTTTTGGTAGCTATCTGGTGTATGGAGCTAATGCAATGGACAGTGTTTTTCACTTTTGTGCCCAGTGGGCCAAGTACATGGGGCCATGCCCCTGGTAAAGCACCAAGTAAGAAAATCAAGAAAAAGATGAAGAAACATGCTAATCATTAAGTCAATAAAGCTGGAAGATGAACGATTTTTCTGTAATACGTAACTCTCTGGCTGCAAGCTTCAGAATCTTGAAGCCTACAATCTGATTGGCTCTCTACCATTCAATCTGTTTGTTTTTCTGAGAGAAAATGTCTGTCAAATTCATTTTTTTCTTTGAAATTATAACATTTTCAGTCATGTTTATCGAAGAAATGTAATTGTATTCTGTAAAAAAAAAAAAACTACCAGATGTAAAGTTTGACTATTGATCAGTGATGGATAATAAATATGTACGGTATCTATTGTGCCAGTAATTCGTGTTTGCAGCTGGCTTTGTCAAAACTAGCAGAATAGTGTTCAATATTGCTTGCATGCTAATCAGTCAGATTTGCTAATTAGATATTTCCTGGTAGCATGAAATAAGCTAGAATACTCTCAGCTTGTTCTTTTCCTTCTCGCATCAAAAAATCATTAAGTATTTATAGCGTGTGGGTTGTTTTTTTTGTTGGCAAATCTTGCCAAGTAGAATGAAATGAGTTGAAGTTAAAGTTAGCTCCTGAACTAGCCACACTGTGGATTCCAGGAGGCAGGGTTTCATGTACAAGCGCAAACAAATGATGCTAATGCTTGTTTTTTTTAACCACATAACTGCTAGAGCTGCTCAGAAATTCTGTCTCTATTCTATCCCGGCTTTCACCTTTCACTATAACTAAACTACAACCGAAGAACACTATTATAAATGCTAAATCGAAAAAAAAAAACACATAAATCTTCTCCCAGCGGTTCTCCTCGTCACCTGCTGTGGCTGCTCCTGTTGCTGCAATGCAGGTGTGTATTTGATACATCAGACCCAAATCCATCCTTTCAGGCAACTTACTATAAGCGCTCACATTTCATACAGCACAAACAGGCCTTGGCCTAGACAAAACACACACGAGAAGGCACAACAAAACCCAAGTGGCATGGGAAAGACAGAAAAAGGGAGAGAGTAAAAATGTGTCAGCTTTTCAATTTGGAATTCTGAGCCGTGAAGCCTTTCTCATCTTTAATTCAGGACCCTGATGGGATGTGGGCTTTTCAGATGATGGCTCTTCTGATGCTCTATTAAAGTGAAATATTACAAACCACAGCATTTCCCTTTGAAGAGCACAAGCTTACTTTTATATATATATATATCCTATTTTCAATGCAGATTTGAAAAAATATCATGGTTTTAATGGCAAAGCAAAATAAGGTTATTATTAAGGCCTTTTAAATATTCATTTGCATCAAGGAAGCAAACATATTTCACGGCGTTAGAAGATATCTAGGAAAGGAGTCAGGTGACGCCGAATCACATGACCCCACAGCTTTTCCTGTAACATCTAAACAGTGGCTCTGAATTGCTTTACATTATGAATGAAGCCCGTTTAGTGAGACGTAGAGCTGAAGTTACATTCATAAATCTCAACAATCCAGATATCTATTTTGACAGACATACTCTATGGAAATGCATCTTGATTGATTTCGAGCCTGTAAAACAACTCGACTTTACACATCATCCCTTAACACAACAAGGAAAACGAGCATCGAGACTTTTCTCTGTACTCACACTCAATGTAATTCTCCCCATTTTTCCAAACAGCTCAGTCACTGGCTATGTGCAGAATAAAACCGAAGACCCTTCTTTTCAACTAAGCACTTTCATGCCTATTAGATCATTTGTAAAGTAGAAACCAAAATGAAGTTCGCACTGTTTTGTTCCTACGTACCAATTTTATTCCACTGCATACAATTCAATGAACCAAAAAGTAAAAGGACTGACTGAAGGGTACATAGGAATGAAAACGCACTCAAACCTTCAATCGTTGTTCAGAAATATGATGTTGGGGAGAGGGAAAAAATTTTTTGGCAAAGATTGTAATGATACACTATACATGTGTAGTGAAATTAGGTCATAATTCACAACACGGGCTTCGCAATTGAATTCACAGACTTCCAAGAATGTTCATGTTTTATGACTGAAAAGCCTCCCGTACAAATACAATGCTATATGATGTCCTTCTGCTGTTTGTCTAAAATCTATTCATGTAAAAATTGCAAGGAAAAGGAAAAAACTGCAATCTATTTGAGAGTTGCCATATCTATGATAAATAAATACATTTAGAAAAAAACTAAGACTATTAAATAAACACTGTACCCTGAGGAAAATAAACCACAGAAACATACTGAGCTCTCTAGCAGTGGTCTGAGGAATTATACATTAAAATATCTAATATATAACATATAATATTAACATGGTTCTGATTAATAAGAGCTGGTTAATTAGGTTATAGTGCAGTTTGTGGAGGCACGTCCACCAATCAGCCATAACATTAAAACATATAATAACAAAAGATATAACATAGGTCACTCTTGTGCCATCACAACAGCTCTGACCCAGTCACAAGACCTCTGAAGGTGTGCTCCGTTATCTAGCACCAAGACATTACCAGCAGATCCTTTAAGTCCTGTAAGTTGCAAACTGGAGCCTCCATGGATTGGACTTGTTTGTCTAGCACATCCCATAGATGCTCAATCAGATTGGGACCTGAGGAATTGGGAGGTCAAGTCAACACATTGAAATTTCTGTCAGGTTCCTCAAACCATTCCTGAACATATTTTGCAGTGTACATAATTCTGCAGAGGGCATTGCACTGAAGGAGTGTACTTGTGTTTTTCTTGCTTCTAACACAACGTCAAGAATCTGCTGCCTAACAAATTTCCACCTGAAGGTTGTTTTAATGTTGTGGTTGATCCGTGTATGTATTACCAAAAATCTTTTTTCCATCACTGTAATCGTGTCAAAGATGCAGATGATTCGCAATAACGGCACCGCAGGAGAAACGATAACGTAACCGGCATGCTTTCGTCGTTTGAAAATTAAAGTACATGCTCTTCGAATTCTCTCTCATCATTCCAGATCTTGTGATCTGATCAGATCCAACTTTGCGAACGTGCTGCCAAGTTTTGTTTTGTTTTGAAAGAGAAGACAGTGTCTAGTGGCAAACCTTCAAAACAAATCATATTTTCTAAGCTTGTAGCGTCTGTGATGTAACTTTAAGGTTTTTTTGCAATTTCCTCAGAGCATTGTACAGTCTGACCTTGGGGTGAATTTGCTCAGGCTTCCACTACCAGGAAGATTAGAATAAAGAACTTAAATAGAGGGTGTACTTTCATTTTCACATGATTGTATTTAAACCATGGGAGGCACAGATCCTCTGAGACCTCTGACATTCAAACACAAAATCTGCATTCATGCTTAATTAATACGAGGGCGATTTTTACACAGAATTTTTGTATTGGCGATGAACCATGTCACAATGCATCGTTATACCCTTCGAAAATTACATAATTATCGAGCTTCAATTTTTTCAATTTCATCCACTATGCATCCACTATTCATCATATTTTTTTGCTTATTGCCCCAAATATCCAGAAAACTCATTTTTACATTAGCATTTTTTGAGAAGGATTGCATTTTTATTATTTTTTTTTACAACTTTATCCTTTCGCTTAGGTTGCATCTCATAAGTCAAGTTCAGCAGCACTACAAAAATAAATAAATAAATGTATAAATAAATATAAAATGACACCCACATCCCGAAATACGTGGCGTGTTTGGTTAATCGCTCCGGAACGTGATCGCTGCTTTCTCACCTGAACGAAAGAACAGCACTGAGGAAGAGACACGCAAGGTCTTGATTGAGAAAATGTAGCACACTGTATAAATGAATCTTATACAAACGCTAAAAAAACATTTATAATAATAATCCTTAGCTCAATAGTATTCTAAAACTCTAACCTCTTTATACAAGTGTAAGGAGTCTTTTTTATAATGGAGATTACGCAGCATTATGCAAAAGGACGTTTGCCAAATGCTGCAAATGTAAACACATCTATGTAACCCTACATTATTGCTTCATCAAATACTTTTCCCATCAAAGTCAAACTCAATTAATTTAATAATTCATCCGGAACTGCCTCTCCTCTTTTGAGCAAATGCAATCCTTTATCATGGCTCACCACTACTCAGCTATTCACACATTTCACACAAGGGCTTTAATTACCATAATTGAACACCAGTTGGCTTTCTCTACCGCCTCGTCCCCGCCATCTAGAAGCTGGAACATTCTTGCTGCTGAATAAGGGTACTTGTGCTCCAAGATGCGTAAATCACCGCTTTCTTCCTTCGCCATGGCCCACTGACGCTCGGGGAGGGAAAAGCCGCTTGTTGGCTGTAGTTCATGCGCTCTCAGACTCAACATTGCAGCGTGCAAGACAAATATTGTAGAGGTTTGCAACCTTGCAATCATCTCCTGGTGACGATATAATCCACGGATATGACCGAAAGATATTATTATTACTATGGACAGTCCGCTGAGGTCTTTTTTTTTCTGCAAATCTAGTACTATAGCAGTGTAAACACAGCTATGTGACCTTTTGCAATGTCGGAAGAAAAAAAAAAAAAAAAGGAAATGCATATGGAGGTTTACAATCTGTCATTTTGTAATATATTACTACCAGAGTGTGTGTGTGTGTGTGTGTGTGTGTGTGTGTGTGTGTGTGTGTGTGTGTGTGTGTGTAGGGGGGTGGGGGGTATCAGGAGGGACAGAATGAGTGCTGCTACAGCCAGTGCTGCAAGCATTAAGCCGATGGAGATGACATCATCTCTGCAGCACTGATACCATGGCCAGCAGTTCAATTTGCATGCAATCAACCATATACGTTAGTGAAGGCGCCCTATTAATAGCGTTCAACAATAACCCTGGTAAAATATGAACTGCTAGGACACTGAGGGTTTTTTGGGTTTTGTTTTTTTTATTAGATGTTGTTGAAACACATCACACGTGGCTTTATTGGTGCTGTCATGGCCAGGAAACGTCCTGTGCCTCAGAGCTACAAGGCTCATGATTTTGCTCTAGTGGTGACTCACTGACTTTCTTACTTTCTTTTTTTTTTCTTTATGTGATAAACTTGAAGTGAAAGCTGGTTGGTCTAGTCATGTGTAAAGACTGCATACTGTTCAGACCGGTTCGTTTCATATGCATTGTGTTTTTAACATGAATGCAATCGAATCTTTTTCATGTTTTTATTACAGGCCTTCACCCACTCACCATTCTGGGCAAATAAAACCTCATTTTCATCCACAATCTACACAAAGAGGCAAACGCAGCTTCTATTTATGGTTACGATCCTTATCCAGCCCTGTCACAGTTCCTGGAATAAGCAAAGCCCCTCAAGTGTTGGAGTGTACAAGCAGTGTTTATAATAAAGACGAGTATGAAAGACAAACTGTCTGAAATGTTTCCCAAAATACACAATATGGTCCTTTATTCTACACCGTTGACTGGTTCACGTCCCAACCCGCTCATTTTGCCGTTTTTTTTCTCTCTCTCCAAGAAGACACTGTCACATTAGTATTCATGACCCTTGCTGTGAATCTATTCTGCAGCCAAAATCAATACTATTTCCTTTATAAAAAGAGAGAGAGAGAGAGAGAGAGAGAGAGAGAGAGAAAAAGAGATAGATAGATGCATGCCAAGTTGCCCCCCCCAGCGAAATCTGGAATCTTCATGGGGCCTTCCAGGGGTTAAAAGTCTAAAAATGTAGCAAATGAGAAAGAAAAAAAACAACAGTGCAATTACCAAATGGGATTCCACTGAATTGCACTGGAAGAGTTCTGCAATAGGTCTTTAACACAAGTGCCTGAATTAAAAGCGTTCTTCTTTATGTCTTAATTCGCCTGAACGTTTCCCTCAAGAACATTCTGGTCTCGTTCAGTAACCCTTATTTATCAGGCGACTCGGCAGAAGAGATCGAAGATAAGTTGCGAAAAAGTTTAAACTCAAAGGGGATGTTCAGGTTTAGCTGCTTCTGCGAGAGTCAAAACAACGCTCTGGTGTTAACGCGTCATCTCTGATCGCAGGGATGCTTCGGAAATGAAACCACGAAACAGAAAGTGGGTTCTGAGCAACATACTTTTTTTTCTGCCAAATCAGACCTTAATTAATCTTTTCTGTCTAGTTGACTTTTTTTTTTTACATTGGAAAAAATCTGCATCTGTATCTATATGAGAAGGTACAGACTTTTTCCTACAAAGATGATAAAGGGAATAGAAAACGTTCTGGAAAATCTCAAGAAAAAAAAAAAAACAGCGAATAATACGAGCTCCATGCAGATCTCTGTGAGCACTTAATAAAGGATTTCCGTTGCACAGCAGTGAGAGTCTGTCAGCTGTTCTTTATGTTTACTGTTGCTAAAGCTGTTCTTCCTGTTTTACTGAAGGAAACGCACAGGTTTGGGTACGAGTTTACAGATAATCTCTCTCTCTCTCTCTCTCTCTCTCTGTACATCAAAACATTTCGCAATGCCAATCATGTGTCCAATTATCCAACTTAGATACACAAATACATTATACAGAGATCTTTTCTACCAAATCTCCCACACATCACGTGTTTATGAGTGAAAAACTTTTTCAAAATGGAAATCAAGAACCAAATAAACTTTTTTTACATTGAAACGTTTTAATATCTGTTGGTTGGAGCTGCTTTTGCGGCATTTCTGAAAAATGTACGCTTTACATTTAAGGCATTGTGGTAGACGCCCCCTAAATCCAGAGAGACTTACATCAATCTCATTCATACAACTGAGCAGCTTTGGAGTTAAGGGTCCTGCTCAGAGTAGCAGCTTGGTGTCCCTGGGATTTGAACTGATGACGTTCGGATCCAAGGTGGAACGCTTTAACCACTAAGTTACCACCTCCCCTTCAGGGAATTCAGACTTCTGAAGAAACAGAAAAAGAGACACAGCTTCCTCTTTCGGCTGTCACAAGTTGGCTATCTGCGAAATGACAAGGACAATGGAATCGACTGTGATACTAGTATCAACAATTTGAAAGCTGATCTCTCACGTTCAAGCCTCGCAGCCTCGTTTTTAACGAGACCTGTCGACTCTCGCCAACGTGGGCATCTATTGAGTTGTGGAAGAAAAAAAAGTTAATATGGCGACTAGAGTCATGCAGCATTGTGTGGAAACCAGAGTGAAAATAGAATTGCTGATGAAAAGAAGTGCAAACGTGAAACATTAAGAATTCATTCAGGAGCAAAAGCTTTTGCCCTGCTAAAGCTGCAAGTCATTTGCAAGAGAATTTCCAATTTACATGCGTTTATTTCTTTTATCCTGCATCATATAAAATTGTTATATAGCAGTGCACTACTATGGGAATTTTCTCCAAATGCATCTACGTATTCCTTTTGTTTATATTTTTTAATTACTATCAATGGATGGTTTTCATGAGGTATATAGTGTGTGTGTGTGTGTGTGTGTGTGTGTGTGGTGTTTTAACATCACAAGACAATCAGAAGCAATACTGAAAGAATTTTAAGACCTTGCAGCTGAACCACATTATTACCAGTGTAACCGGTTTGACTGGCTGTTTGTCCATTCAAGTCATCTTTAAGTCTAAAAGTTTAAGACTAAAAGTTTAAGACCATTTCACTAAACTAGATTTACTATAGCTGTACTGTGGATCACATTGGTTTATACTGAGCGGTGTGGGTATTTTCTGTCAAAGAATCGCATCGTTATGTTATTAAAAGCTAAATACATGAGTGAAATACAGATTTTTGGTTTATAACAAACCTTAGTAGGTTTGCTCCGGAAAACCACCTCGTCCTATGATGAAGCCTGTTTTCTACGCTCACCAATACCAATTACTGTGTTATGACTGTAAGTGTATGTTTTAATGGCTGCTTGGATGTGACTTGTGGGCTGCGGGAGCTTTTATGGTCGACCGTGCGGAAAGCGAGGTGTAAAAAGCCTGGGATCGGCTTCATGGGAACGATAATCCTCTCGCATATATTCTTGCAATACGTCTCAGACTTTTTTCTATACGGCTTGGAAGACATGACTGCGCCGGCTCAGACACACCACCCTTCCATTAAACCCTTAAACTCGTCCAGACTTACATTCCTCGTTTTTATACTCTATACATATCTATTCGTTTTTACTATAGCGACTGAATATTTCAAATACGTGGTTTAATCATTTTTTAAAGCTCAAAACTGAAGAACTAAACGAATAGGATGACGAAGAGGAAGAAGAAAAAGAAACTTGCAGTTCCTCTGATTCTGGCACTTACTTCAAACTACTGAATACTGACTACAACTGAAATGTTTTTGTTTAAATATCAATAGTTCTTGAACAATACTATTTTCCCCTACACTTTTTTGTCTGTGTAAATTCAGACTACATTTCCAATCGGTTCCACTTCAATTCCAACACAACTAAACATGAAAAACATCAAGGAACGTGAAAACACAGAAACTAGGGTTTGAACTTGAGCCTTCTATGCAATTGTGACAAGATTTGCAGGTTTTTTCCCCCAATTGTTTGCACAATCAAATTGGAACTTGAGACACAATCACCGAAACCTAACACTCATCCGAATGAATCCATGACTCGTGCCTGCAATGTTCTAAGCACAATTTATTCGTTACCTCCTTCAGTTCTTTATATAAGATACAACATTCAAAGATCAAGCTTTTTTTTTTTTTTTAAAAGCAACAACGGTCCCAATGGCAACACTTGTGTACACCTTTCCACAAGTGTAAACAATTGTTGTGGAAATGTCCATTAAAAGAATAGAGCTTTTGCACTACAGGCATGCTCTTCTATTTAAAAGAAAAATCGAGGTACAGTAAATTGTGAAGAAAGAGCTTAAGCTGAAGGAGTGAGAGTAAGAGGAGAACAGGGAAGAAATAGGACAGTTGGCTGAGATAAGTTTAGGCCTACACTGGTTGATGAGAGAGACTGGGCAGAAAGTTCAGTCTGACCCGAGTGGCTACGCGATTGCATCTATTATCTGTACATTAAGAAATGAGAACCAGTCAGTTACCTACTATCTACACTATGTTCAAAACAAAATCATGGTGCGATTCGAGTGAAACTCCTAGATAGTAAAAGAACAGTGTTGTGACTATGTGCAGATAAGTAGAATTCTGTGGATTTATTTTCATATCAGTACTGTACTTTTTATAAATACCACACCATATTAGCTGCTCTTAATTTAGTTTACAATATCATGTCCATTGCTGATGACCGGTAGCTTAAGGGCCAAAGGAATGGGACAATTAAAAAACGTCAGACCAACATGCCATTGTAAATGTCCCTCTACAACATAGAAGAAGTTTCACCATGTGTGCAGTCATTAGTCATCACTATGCTAACTTTGGTTCCTTAAACCCTGCCCTTCTTATCACATTCCTGAACACACGTCCTCCAGAGGGGTGGACCAAAAGGGCAGCCCAGGTACATTATCATCTAGGACAATATGAGATTCCACCAGTCAACAACAGGTTCATCAAACCTTGCATATTTTTTTGTTCTATACCCCTCTTCATATTACATATTCCTAAAGCTCACTGAGGAGCTTTTTGTGCATGGTGATAAAAGCACCTCCAGACCCTTGCACACACGCTTTTACTTCAGGCAATCGAGGACACATGCAGTTACAAGTGTGGGCTTTCGGTGGCTGAAATCATTCGTCCTGGACATTCTTTTTTAACTGTTTAGTCGTGTGAGGTAGATTAAATGCTAATGTCCAGACCACAGCATCGAATCTTGTTTTTGTTTTTTTTCATGTTTATGTTCACTTTATTTTGCTGAGTCCTGTAAATACTCTGCAGCAAAATGCAGCATTCTTTATAATTACATTGCATTTGTGTCTCTTTATTTATGTATGTCTGATTAGGTATACATTACTGTAACAATAATTTACAACCTGCAACAGTATAACACTGATCATGCAAAATGCATAAACCCACTAATGGGACATTATATATTATGTGTGTGTGTGTGTGTGTGTGTGTGTGTGTGTATATATATATATATATATATATATATATATATATATATATATATATATATATATACATATATAGCAGGTTTGAAATGAGTACATCAGTGTGTTGTTGGCTGGTCGACAGATCTATTTAGATGCAGAAAAAGAAAAAAAAAAGATGCAGATTTTGCTATTGACAGAGTTTTGCTTTTCCAGTCTTGGGACAACGGGCCAAAGATTCAGCAAGTGTTTGTAAACAATTGTGGGAAAGAAGAAAAAAAAAAACCTTCCTATAAACTCGCCTTGTGTGTAATAATTTCCCAGCCTGGTTTTAAAACCTTACACCCAATACCAGTGCTGCAGTGTTGGTAAAACTGCCCAGGTGTGCAATAAAAGCAAAAACAAATAAATAATTAAAAAGGAAAAAAAGAAAAGAAAACAAACAAACAAACAAACACACACACACACACACACACACACACACACACACACACACACACACACACACACACCTCACTCCGTTCCACAGAATAGCAACAGGTTAATAATAAAAGCATGAGCGATCACTCGAGCTACATCACTTTAATGAATCCCACTAATGATCTACTGTAGCCTGATGTAGTGGTTTACCACTGGGTGCAAAACAAACTCCTCATGGTGCAGTGGCTCTGACCTTAAAATCCACTTACATATTATTATACCATCATATATATATATATATATATATATATATATATATATATATATATAGAGAGAGAGAGAGAGAGAGAGAGAGAGAGAGAGAGATTTATTATTATTATACTTGATCAGTTACATTTTTATTTCTCTACATTGCAGGTGACATGATTTTCTTTTCCTGATCTGATAAAAAATCAATCCCTAGTGGATTCTATTAATCTGATCTTTAAAATAAGTGATTAGATCTGACAGGGTGAGTGTCTGATGGAAAGCCACTGGAGAGGAACACAAACAGGTCCCAGTAGACCCCATGCAGGAGAAAGGTGAACTCAGGTTGGAAAAGGTACAGCTTCCAGAAGCAGCCAGTGATTGATTATTGATGCAGGAGCTCCAGATCTCTGGTTCTCGCCCCCCTGTTTCCGGATCGTGCACGGATGAAAAAGGGGAAACTTGTCTTACCCGTCCGTAAACGTTTGGCACGGCGGTGTCGGCGCTACTCCTCCGAGCGCGGTGTCGGTGTTGGCTGGCGCTGTGCTGCTCCGCGCCTCGCTCCCGGAGCTCATCGGGCGCACTGATCAGGGAAAAGCCTCGGTCCTGCGGCAGCATGAATCGGTTGTCCCGGTGAAGCCGGAGCGTGGAGCAAAACGAGCCGGGGACGAGCCATAACATCACAAACACGGCGCAACGACCCACAGCGAGCATCTTACCCGTCTGCCTGGCCGCCATGTTTGTTTGTGTGTGCGCTCGAGCCGCCGCGAGAGTGTGTGTGTGTGTGTGTGTGTGCTTGTGTATGCGTGTGTCGCGCGAGTGTGTGTGTGTGTGCGCGCGCGCGCGCGCGTGCGTGTGAGAGAGAGAGCGCCTCGAGCGGCAGGTCCCCACTGATAACACACAACACCTTTGTGTGGGGCATTTTGTCTCCAGACAGACATACATATAGACAGATTAACACATAGATACATAGTCACAGACAGATATTCACAGACAGATCAACATATAGACACAGACAGCTAGTCAGAGACAGACACATAGACATATAGATATATACATATAGTCACTGACAGACAGACAAATATAGATATATACACAGACAGATCAGCATATAGACACATACAGTCACTGACAGACATAGTTATAGAGTCACAGACAGACACATAAAGAGATATACACAGACAGATCAGCATATAGACACAGGCAGATAGTCACAGACAGACACATATAGATATAAGTACACTTCAAGTCTCTTCTCTGTTCTGGCACCGAGGTGGTGGAATGAACTTCCCCTAGATATTCCCAAATAGCCACTGACAGACATAGCCAGACAGGCAGACACATAGATAGTCAAAGACAGACAAACACATTCACACATAAACAGACTGGCACATACAGACAAATAAACAAACACAGACTGTGACAGACAGATAGACATATTGAGATATATGCATACACATATATAGATATATAGACAGACAGTCACAAATGGACGGACACATTCAAACAAACATATTGGCACATAGACACAGTCACAGGCATATAGACAGACAGACACGTAGACAGATAGTCACAGACAGACAGATAAATAGGCAGACAAACACATTCATACATCAACAGATTGGCACATAGACACACACATAGACAAACAAACAAACAGACAGACTGAGAGACATAGACAGATAGACACATATACAGACAAACAGACAGGCACAGACAGGCAGACATAGATAGATAGTCACAGACAGACAGATACATAAGCAGATAGACAGACTGATATCCACATAGACACAGACTTCAGTAGATTTCAACAGATTTCAGCAGTTTACAGGTCTATTGGTCAAGCCTTTAACTGGATATCTTGAAATATACTGGATTAACATCAGAGGATTTAACATAGACAGAAACAAAGAATTAAGTATTTTTGACCTTTTTTTTGTCTAAAAAAACAACAACAAAAAATAAAAGTAATAAAATTAATGTTTGACCTGAGAAAAGAATCAATGAGAAAAGAAACATCAGGTGTCAGGTATCAGATACTAGTCTGGTATCAGTGTCGATTCCAACACACAAAGAATTTACTATAAGTAAAAAAAAAAGTTAGCTAATTAAAATTTGCTTTGATTTATGATGTAGCAACACTGTAAATAAATTATCATTTTTAATTTGCATTTAAATAGTATATCCATTTTTTCATCTTCACTAAGGTCAGGGACATTGTGGATTTAAAAGCTATCACAGGAACAATGCCCGTAAGGAACACAAATTCATATCTGAGGCATTTTACTGTAGGCTATCCACCTACTCTAAAGTTTTTGAGAGGTAGGAGGAAACCAGAGAACCCTGCGGAACCCCAAATAATAAATTGAGGAGCTCAAATTAACCATTTTTTCTACATTCCTTCCTTAACATTTCTTTAATCACCATGAAGCAGGATGGGTTTTTTTGTATTTTCTTTAGTCTAGTTTTATCATTTCAATCTGCTTTTGTCAACATTGCTGAGCTCCTCATCACCGCAAAATGTCAGTTCCACCAAATGACCCCCCAAAAAAAAAGAGGTGACCAATGAGCAGAGATCATTAGCATACAAAATTACCACCCATCCGAAAGCTTAATTAAGGGTGAATTTTATTGCACTCTTCACAGATGTCTTTTAAAGAGCATGGGGAACTGTGTTAAATTATGCAAGATAATGTCTCCTTTAAAAACCATTTCAGCATAAGGCAGGAAAAGCACGAGCAGACTCACTACTCATCTTCGGAGCGTTTTTTTTTTTAAACACCACGGTTGGAAAAAAGCAAATGTAATAAAAAAAATAAAAGCTCACAAATAGTATGAAACAGAGCAATCTATGATGATGCAGATATGATGCAAATAATGCTATATTAAGGCAATGAAAAGAACACCATTTTCTCAGTGCATTAGATGTGACAATGATGTGGTCATGTTATGCTTTGTGTGGCGTTATAGTGACATGGTTGTGACCACTTTTATACAGAAACGTTTTATCACAAGATAAAAAAAAAGTAAAGAAAGGGGATACGTGGACACCATGCACTAATCTAGATCTGAATGACTTGGCTCTAATTAACTCCTTAGTCAAGTCAAGTCAAGTCAAGTCAAGTCAAGAAGCTTTCATTGTCATGTTTACCATATATAACTGATGCAGTACACAGTGAAACGAGACAACGTTCCTCCAGAACCCTGGTGCTACATTCAACAACATAGAGCTACAACACACAACATAAAGCTACATAACAGAACACAGAGCTAAGGACTAAAGTAAGTGTCCTTGCCACATAAAGTGCATTGTGTGCAAGCTAGTGCAAACAGTGCAGACGGAAAAAAACAGTGCAGACAGACAACACAAGACAGTGTGGGACAGAGAGACAAAACAAAAAATAGCGCAGACCAGTAAATCTACTGTATAGTATTGTATATTATTATTATTATCTGTTCAGGTGGCTTAGTGGCATCACATCTCCATGGTCAACAATTCAATCCTGAGTTTCTTGTTTGTGTAGAATTGATTATTTCCCCTCTCAGTTTCCATGTGAGTTTCCTTTTACCTCCCAAAAATATGTAAAAAGTATATGTGTGTGTGTGAAGTGCATGTTGTGTGAATGGTGTCCTCTTATGGGCACCCATCTGGAGGGTATCCCTATCAGTGTTCTTCAATGTTTTAGATCCACCTCAAGCATTTTACCACAAAAAATAAGTGCTTGCGTGTGTATATATTAATTCCTTTTTGATGACCCCACTGTCAATAATCCAGCTGTGTAATACACACTATACAGTTAACACTGTTTTACACTGTGTTTAATCATGTCCTGATATTGCACCACAGAACAGTTTATATAAAGATTAATATCAGTACAATATATGGAGATAAATGTGTACACACCTAACCATAAGATTCCAAGTCATCCCAAAGGTGTTCAACAGGGTTAAGGACAGAGATCTAAAGCAGGCCACTGAAGATCTTCCACTCTAAGATGGCTTTGTTCAAGGGTCACTGTCCATTTAGTATATGTGAGTACTATGTTAGTAATAAAAACTCATGTGATGTATCATCACAGCACTCATAAGGCTTAAAAGTTTTTAGTATCTGAATGTTTAAGTTCTAAGATGTTGACAGGCATAAAGGAACAGCTTGGGCCATTTAAACATTTCAGTAGTGAGGCCCTGAACAGCAATTGTCTTTTTCAGTTAGATTGTTTGTGACATGCTACTGCTACTACTGCTATAACAAATGTCTAAACCACAATCTAAGAACAAACTAATAATCTTGTCTGGTCTAAATGCTTATGAGGTAATGGGATGCAAAATCACTGAGACTTTCTTAAGTTGGTGTGAAATAGTATTGTGGTGATTTTCAGCTAAGCTATTACTGCTGTTACTGTATTATATTTGATCAAATGTTTTAAGATATTTTCTCCTTGTCTGCAATCTGCTGTCATTACAGCATCAATTAAATTATTACTTTATTAAATAAAATCTAATATATGATTTATAAGAAAAATACAGCACTGTTGTTATTTGCACGATGCTAAATACTAGCATTATGTTTCAAAAGATGGCATGATTTGCTCATATAGTGGTAAGCAGGTATATGTTTTTAAGAAAATATTTAACTGTTTGAAACGATCTGAAGAGCTGTAAATTAATTTTGAAAGTCAAAAGCGTAATGTTTTTATAAGTATTTTGGGGACTGGTGGCTAAGGCCATTAAAACTATGGTTAACAGCGCCCCCAAACGACCATTTTAGTACAGTACGTGGAAAGCACTCGTAAGATGTTTATTAATCCATTTGGCATTTTTGTACAAAAAAGATTTGTTTAAGATTTTGTTACATTTTTGTCCTGAATTAGTTTTTTGCTTGTTTTTTTTTAGCTTTGCTACTAAAAAGACCTGTTGAGTACAGATGTTGATGATGTATTATGAAATACATGGACAAGACACATGACACATTTCCAGCAATGTGTTTTTTTTCCCAAAATGTAACCACTAAATGTCTCTGGATGTGGTAGCACTGAATTTTCCCTTCACTTAAACTAAGGTACCCAAACCTGTTCTAGCATGACTATGCCACTGTTTACATCGCCAGCTCCATGAAAATCTGCTTTACATGGGTTGGAGTGGAAGATCTTGAGTGGAGAACAAATCTCCACAAACACATTTCAAAATCTAGTGGAACATCTTCCCAGGAAACTGTAGGTTATATTAAGAGCAAATATGAGGACTTAATGTGGTCAGGTGTCCACAAACATTTTTCCATCCTCCTTGACTGTTTTTTCAAAGCCCTGATTTTGAACCTGAGAAATGCAAATATTACTAAAGTAAAAGTAAAAGTGCACCCTTTAAACCTTTACTTGAGTAAGTCAAGTTTTTGCCTTCAGATGTACTTAAGCATCCAAAGTACTATGATTTATTATGGTTATAATGTTCCTAATATCATTTTTATCGCAAGACTCAGCAAACCGATCTATTAATAGAATTATCATTGGGATTGCTAAATCCGACATTACGTAAATATACGTAAATGACGTAAATATATATGTCAAATGCAATGCAAAGTAATGTTAGGTAAAAATCGTTAATTTTTTAATTTAAATTTAAATAAAACGGCAGTTATATGTTTGGAAGCCAAAAGAGTCGGTTCTTGTCGGTGAATGAATCGACTCACTGAAAAGGGCTGGATACCTGCTCTGTTATATCACTGCTCTTCTACTTTTCTTTATTAGATTATAGAGATTTACAGTATAGGTAACAAATTAAAGACTCTCAATTCCTTGTTTTTGTCAGCATTTATTCGTTTACTCTAAATATATTTCATTTTGAGGTAAAGTTCGTATCGAGCTATCTACATTTCAGTATACAGTGTTGAGAACAAGAGTTAGCCAGTTAGCATGAAAAGTGTCCTTCAATTGATTAGCCACATAAAGTGTATTTATGTCTTTTATTTATTAATTTTCCACTGAAAGAACCATAGATTGTTAACTATTAATTCTGCATTATTTTCCATAATTATTTCTTATTATTTTTTCAGAAGAAATTTGCCAACCCTGTTGATTTGAAGAAGGTATATTTTTATATATTTATAATTATCAATATATATTTGGTAAACACTGATTATAATTCATATTACATCAGAGAATCCAAAATCTGTTCAGAGAAAAACAAAAGACAGAGGCCATCGTAATGCATTCTAGTATATCAGAATCCCATTTAGAAATAGGGCATTTTTTTGTGATATGTAATAAAGATTATACTTTATTTCTAAATCGCTTTGGAAATAAATCTTTGCCAAATATTGATACGTTTGTGGTTTTTTCCCCCTCGAACAGGACAATGAATGGTAAAGGATCTACTGCTAGTTGTTCCAGTGGCAACAATAAAGTGAGGATTCATTTACAAGCCAGCATTTCCACATTACCATCTACAGATCGTGGCATTTTTTCCAGAGCAAACGATGCCACGTGTTTGTAAATCATAAAATACAAAACCGACACTTTAAATGATGTATTGAAAATCTGACTGATGTGCTACAAAATGAATGTTTTTAATATATCACTATGATACTTTAATCATTAAATGAAAAATCATCACCTGTTTCAAATTGGAGAAATAATCTATAATCTATCAACAAGGTCCGAGGAGTAAGACATTATTTTTGAATGAAATAATATACAATTAAATTTAATCAATTATTCAAATAGATTTTTAACAATCTATTTGAATGCTTAAAGATCTACAATAAATAACTCATAACTACATTCTACTGTATAGTGTAATCAAAAATTTATGAATTCATTATTCAAAATAGATTTTTAATACAAAGTTTGTATACATAAATGTCTACAATAAATACTAATTTATTTATAAACAAATTTAACTACATTCCACTATGCCCGTGTACTGTGTTTGATGTAAAATATTTAATATGGCAAGAAGTTTGTGGAAGGTTGACTGACAAACCCATATGTGCTCCTTGCACAAAGTCTTCCCACAAGAGCGACACAATTCTTTTTAAACGCTGTACCATTAGATTCTCTTCACTAAAACAAATGAGTCCAAACATGTTCCTATTTATATTGCAATCTCAATTAAGACACATTAAGAAAAATAGGTTTCCAAGGTTGGAGTTGAAGAATTTACATGGACTGGGTTATGACCTCGCCCCCTCTGAGATCTTTTAGGATGAAATGCTGGTTAAGCCATACCTCCTTATCCTTACCTCGGTGCCTGACCTCATTAATGCACATTAGTCCATATATATATATATATAGGCAAAATAGTTTGAGTTACTGTTTGAGTTTATAGTTTATACTGTTTGAGTTTTATATATATATATATATATATACAGTACAGACCAAAAGTTTGGACACACCTTCTCATTCAAAGAGTTTTCTTTATTTTCATGACTATGAAAATTTTAGATTCACACTGAAGGCATCAAAACTATGAATTAACACATGTGGAATTATATATGGAATTATATACATAACAAAAAAGTGTGAAACAACTGAAAAATGTCATATTCTAGGTTCTTCAAAGTAGCCACCTTTTGCTTTGATTACTGCTTTGCACACTCTTGGCATTCTCTTGATGAGCTTCAAGAGGTAGTCACCTGAAATGGTCTTCCAACAGTCTTGAAGGAGTTCCCCGAGAGATGCTTGGCACTTGTTGGCCCTTTTGCCTTCACTCTGCGGTCCAGCTCACCCCTAAACCATCTCGATTGGGTTCAAGTCTGGTGACTGTGGAGGCCAGGTCATCTGGCGCAGCACCCCATCACTCTCCTTCTTGGTCAAATAGCCCTTGATGCCTTCAGTGTGACTCTACAATTTTCATAGTCATGAAAATAAAGAAAACTCAAGGAATACACTTCAGATTTACCATATCCAGGAATTATCAGGATAAAGACGCTCCTAAAGATGAATGAACTAATAAAAAAAAGAACAAACATTAACATAGTAATTATAAGCAATTAGCTAAGACCCCATACTCCAAACATTCAGATGAAATACTTTACCATGCTTCTTGTGAAAACTTGCCAGAGATGTTCTTCTCTAGTTCTATATTTCTTTATGACCTCGTGATCCAGTTTATCCCAGAGCAGTTCAAAAGGATTTAGGTGCGGTGACTGGGCAGGTCACCGCAAGTCATTGTCTTGTACGGTGAACGTTGAGGTCTGGAATGGTATCCTAGTTGGTTCAGTATTTTAGTCATGAGGGGAATGACATACCTACATGTATTTCATCCGTGTTTTAAAAAAAAAAAAAAAAGCTGTTATTTCAAAGTGTTGACCAGCACTGTGTAATGTGATGTTTTTATTTAGGCCGAAAACACAGGTGAATTTTGTGATGATTCTCCACCAAAGAAGATGAAGGCGTCTGGTGCTATCTCAGCCCCGGAGGATGGGGCTGGCGGGTTTAAAGCAGCATGGTCAGGTACGGTCACAATCAGCATTCCCTTCTTTCTGTTTTAATAGGAAGTATTTGCTACATTCTGAAAATCTGAAACATTCAGCCACGAATAGAACACACCGGCTCGAATGTATTACACTTCCACAATCTATAAACGTTTATTTGCATGTGCCTGTTTCTCCAGATGCTGTCAAAACATCAATCTCCTGTTCACAAAATACTCAGAGGTTCTGCGGTAGGTGCACAGACACGATCGGATTCTCCGTCCTCCCTAGTAAAACGAATCTATCATTTATAATTCAGTTATATTCATTTATAATAAAATATATAACAGCGGTTTGACCAGCAGTGGCCTGGGATTTTCACATTCATCACAACAGCTTTAGACTAAATTACATTGAGAGGCTTTTCACACATACAGTTTGTATATATGTAATGAATAATACACAGTCTGGAGTGTGTTCTTCAGATTCACTGTTTATTACTAAACGAAGTCAATCCATTCGAATGGATTATAACCGGATTTAATATTGTTTGACATCCGAGAGAAGTTATTTCCTGTTTCCATGTACTTATTTCCAGATAAACAGTCATTCCTCAGCCTGTCTGTCTCACACACACATTTTACAGAGAAATGGGGGGGCAATGAAAGTGCTTATAACTAAGAATCCTCCCATAAATATGAAATAAATCTCTACTAATATTAAACTTCAATTTATTTCCTTTGTTGAAAACGTTTTTAAATCATCGCCATAGTCTCTGTGCATATGAGCTGTTACTATAGAAACAATAGCAAACCCATAGTCCATTTTCCAGCAGCAACTTCCAGTGCTGCTTTATAAAAAAAAAAATGCACCTCTTTGACCAATCAGAAGCAGGCATTCGAGCTTATTGCAATATAATTATAATTAGCTGGTGATTTATCTACTAAGCAACCCATGTAAAAGCCAAAGCAGAGTTTACAAAACATATTCCCCATTCAGTGATGCATATATTTATTTTTTTCTCCTGCTTTTTACATGGGAAACAAGGTCACTGTGGTACACACACAATCGTTTTCTGCAGTATATCTTGCAGTTGCGACACCGTTTATCCCCACTGATGGTTTCTGTTGGTATTTAAACGTGTCTGCAGAGAGCGAGCAGCATTGGACGCTTCGCAGATTCAGGAGCTGACGAATATTCTGAACGAGGCCATGAGCTTGGAATCCGAACTTAGGGAGAAGAAGGAACAGCTGAGACAGGCGTTGGCTATGATTTCAGATAAACTACAGGGGTAGCCAACTGACAGATGTGTTATATGAAGGTATTGGAGCAATATTGGATGTTGCGTTTGTTTTTTGTTGTTATGGTGAATTTCTTTTGTAATTGATATGTTATGATATTTGTGTTAGGCTCCCTGTATTATATACTGGGAAATCATTTATTCCAGATGTTAAAAGGATGAATTTCTACAGTATAGACACATTTTGTTCAGCATGATACAACAGGTTGCGATAGCAGCAGTTTTGAGTTGATCGGAAATTCAGAATTGCTGATTTATATGATGAAGGTTTGGAGTTAATCGTTGTAACAAACTCTTTCTTTGCTCAATACTTTCTGGACATGGAGTGCTGTTTGTAAATCTTTGTGAGTGCAATACACAATGTTGTGCAGCAACTCAGGACTGTACTTTTAGTAGCTGAAGCATGAGGTTGGTTTTCACTGCACTTGACCAACTGAAGCCTTTGTGGTTCAAAGAACCTGGTTTGCAACATCATTTTTAACTCGCTGAATATAATAATATTATTATTGACAATTCATAGCAAATTATTTTGTCATGAGGGTCCACTTTATAAAGGATCTTCGATGGATAGCGGTGCGATCTGAACTTGTTTATATATCAAACAGTGTTGCGTAGATTTGGAGCTTAAAGAAGAAAATGCACAATAAACAATAATAATCTACTGGCATTATATACTGACATCATAATAGACATTAATTACACCACACTTCGATCCTTCTTTTGTATTTGTTAGAAAATAGAATTAGAAACATGACAATTATAATTTGGAAGTCACGCTCTGATATCTTGATAGAGCCTTCACACAGCTTCGTTAATGTAACAGACAATGCATTGATTCAGTCTTTAAAACCGGCTTTATTTTAGTGAGGAGAAATGACAAATGACTTTATTTAATGTTAACTTAAGCATTCAGATATGATCGAGCCGATTAATAACACTGAGACAGACTGGCATCATTCGTGTTCATCTCATAGCTTGCACACACACATTTACACCTGTACACAACAGCAGGTGGCGCCGATGATTTGCAGACAATATCGCATCACAAATGACAAGATATCAAAATATCATCAATCAAGTTAAGGCCAAGTAAAAACAAATATTACAGGAAGTGCTGAATCGGAAACAGAATTAAGGCCATGAGAGGAAAAAGAAAATACTGACATTTAAGGTCGATTTTAAAGTCAATAGATCAAACAATTATTGTCAGTGAATCGAAAATTTCCAGAAAAAACAAAACAAAAAGCTGACATCACATTTTTAAATTGATTAATTACTGCTCATCAGAAAACAGAAGGTATTTCCTCAAGAAAACAGGACGTGAAGCAGAACCAGGACTCGCTCTCTCATGAGTGTTTTCAATGTAAAAATCAAGAAATCATTAGAAGAAATGAAAAACACCTTATGTGGAAAAAAACTAAAAGCTGTTTTCCCCCTCTTGGGATTCCTATGATAGTAATCCATATGAAATGAAGTGTGTAAATGTGAGCTCTGAAA
Source organism: Silurus meridionalis (assembly GCF_014805685.1). Classification (NCBI taxonomy): domain Eukaryota; kingdom Metazoa; phylum Chordata; class Actinopteri; order Siluriformes; family Siluridae; genus Silurus; species Silurus meridionalis. Next base: position 7,945,624 of record NC_060895.1, on the reverse strand, counting down.
CACTCAAAAACAGTCAGTCCAACCCTCTGCCCCTTCCCCTTATACAGAAAAGAATATTCACTGTAGTCAATAGCAATAATAAAGACCCTTCAAGCAATGTAATATCTTGCCAAAATGAGATATTTATGGAATTTACATTTAATCCCACAAATACAAGTATACAATCAACATGAGAACAACATGGGGGAAAAAAACCTTCAGGACCATTTATCCTTCTGTGACAGTCCAACTATTTACTCCAGAGGAGAGCTACAGCTTTACAAATCCCTACGTCGTGGTAATTAAAGTAGCTTAGACCTGCAAACGTAACAGTGGACAGGATAAAGAGGCCGGCTCTGGCCAACTTCACTTTCGACTCTCCGTGAACGTAGTCAGTCACAACCTGGCCCAGTCCCCTGAAACAGAAATGCCACACAGTCAGTTCAGATGATTCCCATAAAAACAATGAACTGTACATTGTGAAACTAATTCTTGTGGATACCTGATCACAATAGACATACTTTATATTTCCAAAAGTATTGGGTCACCTGCTCATAAGTACAGTATGTGATTTTTCAGCATCGTATTCCACATTTAGTCTCAATTTGCTCTTATTATTCCCGCCACTCTTCTGGGAAGATGCTCCACTAGATTTTGGAGTGTGCTTATGGATATTTGTGTTCATCAGCCACAAGGGTATTAAGAAAGGCAGGTACTGATGTAGGTGAGGAGGCCTGGGGTGCAGTCAGAGTTCCAATTTATCCCAAAGGTGTTCAGTAGGGATGAGATCAGAGCTCTATAGCAGACCACTCAAGATCTTCCTCTCCAAAGTGTGTAAACTTTTGAACTGCTGCAAAACGATGTAAATCTTCAAGGAGCTCACTTTGTGCACAGGAGCATTGCCATGCTGAAACAGGTTTGGGTTTCCAAGTTCAAGTTGATGCAAAAATGGTATCACAGTGCATCTAGACGTCCTGTAGAATTGTGTGCCTCCAGCTTTGTGGTAACAGTTTGGAATTAAAAACACATATAGCAGGAAAGGGCCAGTGACCCAATACCTTTGGAGATAATATTGTATCTGTTAATCCCAGAACGGTTTCCACAAAACAATCAATTGTATAAAAACGGCTTTGTACAGCTGCAGCATTACAATTTCTATTCACTGTTCTTATGAGGTCTTGCTAATAGGGCCACTAAGGATGAGCTGGAATGATGACCTGCACCTGGCCTCCTTCCACAACACCATTTACTGAAAAGATCATTGATCATTATCATATGATATACTTATACATACGTATACAAAAGGTTTGTAGACACCCAACCATAAGACCGTATGTACTTTTTGAACATCCCATTCCACATTTAGTCCAATTTGCTGTTATACCCTGTCACTCTTCTGGAAAGATGTTCCACTACATTTTCGAGAGTGCTCATGGAGATTTGTGCTCATTCATCCACAATGGCATTAAAAATGGTGTTCCATAGGGTTGAGGTCAGGCCACTCAAGTTCCTCCACTCCAAGCTTGTTTTGGAACAGGTTTGGATCTTATAGGTAGCCTCCAACAGTTTCAGGTGTCTCAATACGTCTGTCCATATTGGCATGAGGTTTAAAACTTTATACGATACCCTTATTGTTGTATGTGCTCCAGGAATAAAGAAATAACAGTTTAATTAAAGGACAAATGGAAATAATCTTACTCCAGTAAAGCTTTCCTCGACTGCACACCAGTTTCATTCGAGATTCTCATTCACCAAACTTATTTTTGCAAACTAAGGCAATAGTCTGACTTTTAAACAGTGCTAGAAGTAAACACATCCACTCCTCAGTGTGCTGTGCCCTGTGTCCTAATAGGGATCATTATCACCGTATCGAGATTAGATAGCCTGATGGATTATTTACAGATATTATTAGTTGGTGTCTGTAAAAAATACTTATTTAAAAAAAATATTTTTTACAAATAAAAAAAAAATACAGATTTCCTTACCAGTGTCCATGAAGTGTGAGTGCTGCAGCGAGGGAGCAGTCCATGACAGGGCCGGGGTAGAAATAGGCGAGAGGACCCATGCTGAGAAGAACTGCACTGAGGACACGCTCTGCTGTCCAGTGCAGCGAGGCAGATTTAGACCCAGAGCCAGCTGTGGAGAATGAGCAACAGTTTAATGACATGCTAATATGTGCAAAAAGTGAACACAGACCTCTATAAAAAAAAAAAAAAACAAGGTGTAGCAGTTTGCTGGTCAGGATTATTCAGGTGTGTGTTAACACAATGCCAAGGATGAAAAACATAATCATTTTAAAGAAGCCATTTTTGCTGCCCATCGGTTATAAGGCCGTTTTCAAACATTTTAAAGTCTATTACTCTACACTGAGGAAGATTATTCGCAAGTGGAAAAAATTCAAGATAGTTGCCCATCTTCACAGGAATGGACGTCCAAGCTAATTCAAAGACATGTTAAACTTCATGACCGTACCATTATAAAAAGAATGAGCAAGTATGGTTTGTTTTGAAGGATTGCCAGAAGAAAGTCTGAAGTTGCATCTGAACTAAGCTGTAACAACTAATTAGTTAGTTTCGCTGCTCATGTTACGGGTTTGCGTGACGGAAAGATAACAGCTGCTTGCGAAATGACGCTGAGTACAGGGTCAACCAGCAGCAGGGAAAAGTGCGTCCCAAGTCGTCCAAGGCATGGGAGCATTTTATATTAAACACAACAAAGAAAACTGAATCTGCAAGTTATGCAACGCTGAGCTTGTGTGACATTAAAGTACCACAGTGATGCATGAGCACATGATGAAAAGAAAACACACTGGTGTCACAGATGAAGTGAAACATCTGCACGGTGAGTAAAAACTCTGTATCCTCATCATGTGGTACAGTTTAATGAAGTGTTATTGTGTAAACTGTTTGCTAACTTCAGGACAGTCGCACTGGATCTGTTCTGTCGTGACTCGAGAGCATCAGGTTACGCAATCAGTTCACTCGCGACAGCGATTCAATAAAACAACGGTGCGAACAAACAAAATCTAAAAGCAGCAGTAAGCGATTTAATTCTTAGTCATTGTTGTGGTTTTCAGCAAACGATTAGGCATGTGTATACCAATGCGCAGATATTATTATTTTTTTATCAAGCCTGTTAGTTTGCTGCGTTTCTCCATTCCATTCTCTTTCTATAGCACTTGTCTAGTGCTATAAAAATAAATAAATAAAACAGTTATCTGTTTTCAAACGTGATTTACTGCAGCTTATCTACTTTCCAATGCTTGTTTTTAATGTTTGCATATTTAGTTTACGCACATATTTAATTATTATACAAAATGTATTATATATTCTAGATGCTTATATCTTCACAACTGAACAAATGTCTATGTTTTTTTATACAGAAATTGTAAAAACAATGTATTATATTTTATAAAGGTTTTAAAGCATGGTTGTCAATTGCCATCTGCAAAATACAATACAAATGTTGATTTACACAAATTGCTTCACCTTTTATACTCAAATGCTTTTTCTTTTCTTTTTTTACAGAAAGGAAAAAAACAGCATGAGTGAATTTGTTTAAAGGTGAAATCCCCATGCACTTCTTAACAAGCAGCCACTACTAGCTTTAAAATATACAAATCGAAAAGATAGTGGCTTTTGCCTTGTCATGTCTGTGTAACTAGAGTGAAACTTTAGAAGCATACAGGTCCCTCAAGAGACAAAAATGAGAAAGCTTTTGCAGAAAACAAACTTGTGTGTTTGGAGTTACACTTCTCTTGTTCCTCAAGAGAAGTTATTCATACAAAGTGTGATGTGAAGCAGAAATATGCAACTGGAAATAGAAAAACCTTAATTCCAAACAAAGTAATGGCTTGCAAATCTCAAACTCGTTTTATTCACAATAGAACTTAGAAAACATCAAACTGAGGAAATTACCTTGTTTTTTTCTCTAGAAATGGTATATTTTTTATTTGATTGCTGCAACACAAAAGTTGAAACAGGACCGTTTACCACTGTGTAGCATCAAAAATATGGGAACAGTTCATCTATGCTGGTGCCGTTCCAGATGTTTAAATTGCCTATTCCGCTGCTGTGTTCTCTGGGCCAAAGCTTATTTAAAATGGACTGAGGAATGGGGGAAATAGTTTTGTGGTCAGATAAATCGAAACTCTTTTATTCTTAACGGAAACCATGGGTGTCATGTCTTCTGGACTAAAGAGGAGAGGGACGAGTTGGCTTGTTATCAGCGCTCAGTTTAAAAGCTTGCATATCTGATGGGTATGGAGGTGCATATGGCTGCTTATTTGCATGATAGAGCGTTAACCTGCATTTGCAGAGGACACACTGAACTGTGATCACACACAATGTATCCTGGGGGGCTTTCAGAATGATTTCCATTATGAAATCATACCTGTTTTTGATAAAGTGCTGCCTGAGGGCGAAAAGATTACAGCATTTAATGTTGAGATTTCCCTAAATTCTCAGACTCTTTAATGATTATATATACACTTTTTATAGCCAGTCATTTTACTGATCTGTTGGCAAACAATCCAATGCTGCTTGTTGTTGGTTTTTATTTGCCTTGTCCCAACATATGGAGACATGTTGCTGATACGAATTCAAAATTCACTCATTTGTTTCTCCCTAAAATTTTACATTTCCTTTTTAAACCTAGTTTAAACATTTTCTATGTTTTATTGTGAAGTAGTCTTTATGAGCTTTCTCTCTTCATAAGATTTGCATTTACAGTGAGATTTGTTTTTACACAGCGTCCAAACCTTTTGGGGATTTGGGGTTGTACAATCTCCACACTAAAATGCCGTTGGAATACAATATCTCAAGCACGACCTCCAATGAGATCTCTGGGGTACTCTGATTTCTATAAAACCATACCCACCTGGTAAGAAACGGCTGTGTAATGCATTTCGCTTACCATAGTGCGCGGGTGTTGCGTGTATTTTGGCTACGAGGGGGTACAGGTGATCCCGGTCCCTGTGACATGCTGCCAAAGGTCTGATGAGAGAAGCACTGCGGAATAACAGAGCTGAGGAAGAAAACAAAGGGGAAAAAAAACAGGCTGTTACATGACATGCCCAAAAAGTTAATACAGAGCATTCACTTTTTTAAAGAAAATACACTGTATGAAATAAAGTTGATCTGTTTTGTATGCACCTTTTAAACATCCCCTTCCACATGTAGTCCCCATTTACTCTTATAATCACCTCCACTCTTTTTTTTAATGATGATGCAGAAAAGAAGATCTGATATATAATTTTTCACATTTGTTTTTAATCTGATTTTCTCACAAGACAGAAAATATTTTACTCGAGAAGAAAAATAAATCACTGCTTGTTACTTGTTATAACAACAACAAACAGTGCAAACATCCTACGTGCATTTAGAGCAGACCCTAATAACGTATTACCTTTATTTTATAATATAAAAAATATTTATTTCTAAATATAAGCTGTCGGATTGAGTTATATGACTTGATGTTCATGTCCGTGTTTGACATTCGCAGTAACTGTAAACTCAGTGCCAAATCATATCCGCTCTGCGCTTCAGTCGGAAATGAGCCTTATTTATAATTAAACGCATAATAAGTTAATTCAGAGGTTTAAAAAATAAGAATGATTATAAACAGCTTTAAAGGACAATACTTACGGCTAACGCCCCGGTTACAGACTGAACTAAGCCTCACCAGCGCCGCCATAACGATCACAAGCAGCCAAGGTCACCGTGCTTCACCCGGAAGTAGTACCTGCTATCCGTATGCGCGTTGTCGTAAAATTAAAGGCCACGCCACGTTGTTAAATGTCAGTAGTCCACTCACAGTCTCTGTGTGACGTTTAGTGTCGTTTTGCACTAAAATTATACAAAGATAACTATGTAATTTAATGCATTATTGATTACGGGAGTTTAGATTTATATTTGGGAAGGCGGATGCGGGAAGAGCAGCGCCATATTGGATAGGTCACTCCGGCACCTTTCAGCTGATTTTGAATGGAAATCTTATTGGAAACCATTTTCTACGAAAGTCCTAAGAGGCCATGCATTATTATATATTTTTTGTTTGTTTTCTCGAGATCACGACTTAATTACAGGAAGAACTTACACTCAAAGAACAATCGTATTCATTATCTGTGTAAAGCTGCTTTGAGACAATATACATTGTTAAAAGCGCAATACAAATGAATTGCATTGAATTTTCTGGTGATTTCGAACAAAAACAAAAGTTGTTTTCTCGTTATTGTAACCCACCCATTAGGGAGGCACAAGCCAGTGCACTCTTAGTGCCGGTCCCAAACCTGGATAAATGGGGAGGGTTGCATTAGGAAGAGCATCCAGCGTAAAACATGTCAAATCAAACATGCGGACCGCAGGGAAAGAAGTGTAGGAGAGTGGAGGTTTGGGTTGGTACTTTAAATGTTGGTACTATGACGGGTAAAGGGAGAGAGTTAGCTGATATGATGGAGAAGAGAAAGGTAGATATGCTGTGTGTTCAGGAGAGTGTTCAGGAGTGGAAAGGAGCAAGGCCAGGAACATTGGAGGTGGGTTTAAACTGTTCTATCATGGTGTGGATGGAAAAAGAAATGGTGTAGGGGTGATTCTGAAGGAAGAGTACAGTAAGAGTGTAGTGGAGGTGATAGAGATATGAATGTGAAGCTGAAAGTTGAAGGGATGATGATAAATGTCATCAGTGCTTATGCTCCACAAGTCAGCTGTGAGATGGAGGAAAAATTCTGGAGTGAGTTAGATGAAGTGGTAGAAGGTGTACCTAGGAATAAAAGATTGGTGATTGAGGGAAGATTTAAAGGGCAAAGTAGTTGAAGGGAACAGAGGAGATGAGGAGGTGATGGGTAGGTATGTCCTTAAAGAGAGACGTGGAAGGGCAGATGGTGGTAGATTTTGCTAAAAGGATGGAAATGGCAGTGGTGAACACTTATTTTAAGAAGAAGGAGGATCATAGGGTGACGTATAAGAGTGGAGGAAGGTGCACACAGGTGGACTATGTGCTATGTAGGAGATGCAACCTGAAGGAGATTGGAGACTGTAAAGTGATGGCAGGGGACAGTGTAGCTAGACAGCATCAGATGGTGGTTTGAGGATGGTTTTGGAGGTGAAGAAGAAGAGAAGGAGAGTGAGGACTGAAAGAAGAATAAGATGGTGGAAACTGAAGGAGGAAGACTGTAGTGTGAGATTCAGGAAAGAGGTCAGACAGGGGCTCGGTGGTGGTGAAGAGGTGCTGGATCATTGGGCAAATAATGCAGAAGTGATAAGAAGGTACTTAGTGTGACATCTGGAAATAGAAAGGAAGACAAAAAGACATGGTGGTGGAAGGAGGAAGTGCAGGAGAGCATAAGGAGAAAGAGGTTGGCAAAACAGGATTAAGATTGAAAGAGTGATGAGAAAAGTAGGCAGGAGTACATGGAGATGTGACAGCAGGTAAAGAGGGATGTCTCGAAAGCCAAGGAAAAGGCATATGAGGAGCTGTATGAGAGGTTGGAGAGTAAAGAAGGAGAAAGGGATTTGTACCGATGTCAGGCAGAGGATCAGAGCTGGGAAGGATGTGCTGCAAATTAGAGCAATAAAGGATGGAGATGGAAATTTGTTGACTAGTGAAGAGAGTGTGTTGGGGAAGTGAAGAAAAGAGTGCAGGCAGGGTGGAGTGGGTGGAGAAGAGTGGCAGGAGTGATCTGTGATAAAAGAGTATCTGCAAGAGTGAACAGGAAATTTTATGGAACTGTAGTGAGAACTGCGATGTTGTATGATTTAGAGACAGTGGCATGTTGGACGTTTAGGAGACAAGGTGAGGGAAGCGAGATTGAGATGGTTTGGACATGCAGGGAAATGGGGTATATCAGTGAAGGAAGACATGCAGGTAGTTGGAGTGAAAGAGGCAGATGTAGAGGACAGGGTGGTATGGAGACGGATGATCCGCTGTGGCGACCCCTAATGGGAGAAGCTGAAAGAAGAAGAAGATTTTAAACCTGACTTCAGTGCACTTGTTCAAGCCCTGCATGAATTTGATGGTTAAGATGAAGATTTTTTTTAAAAAGATTTTTCTTAAAACATTTTGTATATATTTCATAGAAGTATCGGTATCTATATCGGCAAAACTTGTCTTGAAAGTATTTGGTATCGGATCGAAAAGAACATGATTGGTATCGTCCATCCCTACCAAAAACATTTGTGGCGGCGGATGCGTGCACGAGAACCGGCGCTCGTGCATGCGTCGGTGTTGTGCCAAATTCTCACCCCCCTGGCTGAAGACTTCTCAGCTTCGCGTGCACGCGGACAGTACTGTCGTGTTCCCTGTAGATGGCACTCAAAACACGGGAAGTCCGGTCAAACGCTTCACTGATCCTAACGCCAAACGCTCAATTTGACCTGTAGATGGCGGTATAAACTTAAGAATATAATTATTAGCTTTTTAAACCCACCTGACTATCCCCTATTCTTCTGTCTGCATAGCCAGAGTCATTAAATGGGTCTGATACTCCTGTAAAATGCTGAGTATATATATATATATATATATATATATATATATATATATATATATATATATATATATATATATATATATGACAGCTCATCATAATATTTTAAAATGTAACAAATGGAGCAGGTTCACTACATCATATAAGATACATATACAGTAATTCAAAGGGTTTCAGGAACTTATTTTATAAAAATGAGATGAGATTTGTAGATAATAAAGATTTAATGAAAATAATTCAGATTTCTTAATATTAATTAAGAATTTTAAAATAAGTCTGACATTTGATTTGATTAAAAAAAACATAACAATTATTTAAATAAATCAACAAAAGAAAAAAGACAAAACATTTTTGAGATACCCTGTGTTAATGAAAACCGAAAATCAGTCAACTCCACTTTACTTATAATATAACCAAAAAAATATCTATAAAAATACACTTTATTATTCATATTATGTCATATTGTTTTTGCATTAGTGGGGAAAACATCTTTTCCTGTGATTCAGTCATGAAAAAAGTGAGATTGCTTGTAGTTCTGTAAACTAAACACCAGCTTGGAACTTTCAGAAATCCCACAAGTCATGATGTTCAAGAGGAAGTTTACATCATCTGAATTTCCAGAGGAAAAAAATTAGAAAGAAAAGTTTCATTCTCGTTTGTTTTCCCATGTTATTTGCAATATAATGAAACTGACTGAAAATAATTATACCTGAATATAATTAATTCTTTTAAATTATATTAATAGAAAATTCTCCATATTCTCAAGTTCATTAAGCTGAGTTTGTCTTCTTTGAAATCCAAGTTCTTTTTTTCTTAAGTCTTTTTTACTAATAACTATCTCTCCATTAAATTGTGTGTCTCTCTGCTTCAATCTGACTTGCTATCACTCACATTTGCCATCTTTCATACTAAAGGTCTGTCTGCATTCTTTCTTTCTTTCTTTCTTTCTTTCTTTCTATCTTGTAAAGTTCACAGATATAAAATAGTCACACACTTTCAGATATCAAGGTTTGTTGTGATGGATTTTACCTCATGGTTACATTTTGTAAATGTCTTCCATTTGGTTAAATTCTTTCTGTCCAGTTGTAGATTTAATATCACGCTGTATGTAGATTGCTTGATCGCTTTAGTGGCATGATAATGAATGACGTGAGGTAAAAAGTTCGAGCATCGTGTATTTTTAAGATTGAATTGCACACAATGAGATAAATTAGTTTATTAAATATATATAGTTTTAAAAAATACACTACAATCCTGTTAGTAAACTGTTTAATTATCAGTAGCTGTTGGCTGAATTTCCTTTCATTTTGAGCCTGTTTTTTATTTCTGCTTAACTTTAAATCCCTGACTAATTTTATAAAGTGCTATTGCTTGTAGATATAGGGAATTCACACTGAATGCTTATTTAATGGCATACTGATTAAAAAATAATAATAATTAAAAAAAGAAGGAAGCAAGAAAACAAGGATTCAGCAGCACCTGCACAAATTGGAGTCATTCTGGATGTATATGTTGATTAGTTTTTTTTTAAATAAAAGTGTATAAGTCTACACTTTCACCACATTTTTTTCTATTTATACATATAAAAAAATATATACATTAAATATATACAGATATTCCCTCTCATTCCTGCTGCTCCTCGCCCTTCAACGCCCTTCAACTGCTCATTTGTTCAATTATTATTTCCTACTATTTACAATTATTTATGTCTCTAGCTGCTCTAAGAGCAGATTTCATAGAAGTCTCAATCCAGCCATGAGGCATTGCTGTATGTTCCCCAGCAAAATAAATCCTACTCTCATTCATGGCCAGAGCGTCAGCATACTGAGTTTGCTGGTAGGGCGTGAAAATAGCAAAGGCTCCAAGGCTGTATGGATCCAACCCCCATTTCTTAACAATGCCTCCAGTGTAGAGGTCCTGAATGTAATCTCCGTGGATCTTCATCAAGTCGTCTAACACCACTGACTTCAGTTCATCGTCAGACATTCCTTGGAAGAGGGTGGATTCATCTGAGATGGTGTACGAAGCCAGGAGGGCTCCTCCATTCCCAGGAAAGCTATGGCTGGGGTAGTAGATGAACCGAGAGGGCAAATCCGTAATGCTCCTGCCACCCCAAATGCTTTCCTCCTCCCAGAACCTGCGTTTGAAGCTCAGCACAACTTTGGTGGAGCTAGAGTAGTGCACTGACCGCAGAGCCTCTAACTTCCAAGGAGAAAGGGGAGGCTGGAACTTGATGAACAGTGTGGCTTTGGCCGTAGCTGTCACCAAGGCGTAGTCGAACGTTTGACGGGTCACGATGTTGTGCCGCTCTTCATAAAACACCGTCACGTTACGGTCGGTCTGACTGATGCCCCTGACTTTTTTGTTGGGGAGGATTGTGGCGTTGAGGATTTCATAAAAGTTATTGGGTAGCTTATCAAAGCCACCCGAGATCTCAAAATACCTGGAAAAGAACAGAATATTAAGAAATCGGATTGGTCACGAGGAACCTGGTATTCATACCAGTTGACACCATCACGTGTTTTTTTTTTTTTTGTTACAAATAACATTACAAACAATCAACTATTAAAAAATACCAAATAGATTTCAAGACATCGGGTGTTTGCATACATCAGTCAATCATTATTAAACAAAAAGAAAACAAAAAATATCAAAAAATCTGTATTCGTAATGATGTCCCTTCCTGATGTCCACAGGTGATCATGTGATCTTTCCAAAGGTGTTCTATTGTTACTAACATGCCAATAGAAAGTAACCAATTATAAGTAGAAACCCACAGGGACTATTAGATTTCCACACTGCACATCTGATCAAAATCTACTTACGACGTGTCATCGTTCACATCAGACTGCAAGTAGAGACTCTCCATGAGAGCGATGTAATAGAAGCTGTTCTCGTTCAGGATGTCTCCGATCATGCGCAAAGCTCCGTCGCTCATGTTCACTTCGTTCTTTAAATAGTCCTGTGTGAGGAAATGAACGTCTTTTCATAAAAATACAAATGAGACTGAATTCAGTTAGAGGAGGAGTAGAGTCAGTCAGAAATCCGTTACCTTAAGTGAGTAGGCATCGTACTTCCTTATCATGGCTTCGCAGCCATAAGACCTCACATAGTCTCTTATCTAGAAAAAACGATTGAAATCATTTCCAATCATGTTAATGAACCTTACAAAAGGAGAACAATAATTTAATTGTCTGCTCTCTCTCTTACTGACCTTCTCCAATGAATCGCTGAACAGTTTACTGGCTGATTTTCCTTTCTCTTCTTCTCTTAAGGGGTAGTTTAGGATATTAGGATTGTGCTTCACTGCGAAGGTTTTTTGACGGACGCCGTTGATGTAATAGTACGTGTTTATGTCTTCTTCGGAAAATTTGTTCAGTTTCAAGCCCAGCTTTGATGTGAAATTAGTGAGAATCCTGAAAAACCGGGAAAAGTTCGAGAAATGTTATTAGCTGTAATTCTTGAAGACAAGCAGAAACGTTACAAATGTAATTGAATTATAAAGCAATTAATTGACCATCAGTATCACAATATATTTATTGACAAAGACTTCAAAGCGGTTCTGTAAGTGATTTTTGACAAGGGCATTTGCCAATTAATTAATGTAAACATAAGCTGATTCTGTATACTAACGGTATGTGTACCGTTATATATGTATAACGGTAGTCACTGTATTGAGATCCTCTAAACCAGACAACAATTAACCACAGGGCTTGTAAATACAGAACGTTAACTCACCAGTGAAAGTTTGGGATCCTCATGGCACCGAATTCCGCATACCAATTATCTTGTCTGAATGTCTGAATTCTTCCACCCAGTTTTCCACTTGCTTCTATGATTGTAACCTAACGAACCGTTAAATAATTATTCACTCAACGTTGATGTGAAAACTGACTGTTGGTTTAGATTACGTGGTTAAACATTTTGATTTGTAAAATGAGTGAGAAAACCTGCTCATGCGTCCTAAACAAACAAACTACAGCCTGTCAGTCAAGTACAGTAGTAACTATTTCAAAATGCACACAGTATAACAAGTTGTGGAAATTGGAGCTACAGTCGATAATTCTTTCATGTCTCATTTCAAATCAAATCTGATTTTATTTATGAGGCACATTTCAAATTGGTCATAGTATTATACATAATAGTACACTTTTTAAGCATGGCTTTAAATTCAGCTAGTGTAGAAGCAGTTTTAATACTTAGTGGTAGGTTGTTCCACAGCTTAGGGCCACTGCAAATGTTTGATCACCCCTCTATTGTAGGCAAGATCATGGGACAGACAAGAGATGTTGATCTCTTGATCTGGATGGATTATGAGGAATTATTAGGTCAGAGAGGTATTTGGGGGCTTGATTGCAGCAAGCTTTATAGACAAAAACTAAGATCTTAAAAACAATACGGTAACAGACGCAGCAATGCAACAAACATAAAATCGGAGTGATGTGATCACGTGTGAAGCCACCCGTGAGCAGAGGGGCATTTGAATTTTTTAACCATCTAAAGACGAGAAATTGATGAGAGAGGTAGCCCGAGATACGACGAGTTGTGAAAGCGTGAATGACCGTTTTAAAGCTATCTCTACTTAAAAATGATTTGACTTTGGCTAACCGACATAGCTGATAGATGCTGGTGCTAACTATGCTATTGATTTGTTTGGTAGCTTAAAATTACTATCAAGTTTTTTTTTTACGTTGGAGGTTAGATATGATGAGGGGATACCAAGGTTGGCCAAATTGCTATTAGAGAAAGTTCATTTGGAACGAATTAGATCATTTTTTCGGTTTCATTGTTAATCAACATAAAATTGTTAGTGAGCCACAGTTTGAATTCATGAAGACATGTTTCTAGTCTCTTGTCTGCGAAGCTGTTTTTATGTGTTCATGCAGGAAAGCCAGAACTGCATATAAACCCAATCTGCTATAGGTATTTAGTATTTTATAAAAAAGAATACATAATTGTGGATTGTGGACTAATGCATTTACCTTATGTCCAGCATCCTCAAGGAACTTAGCTGCAGTAAGTCCAGCAATGCCCCCACCAATGATAGCCACACGGCGAGGGGTCTTTGATGGAGGAAGCCCTTCTTTGACTATCTGAAGAAGTTCGTCATAGTCATCGTCTTGAAAACATTTTGTAATGGGATCGTCTTTATATCCGCCAACACTCAAGATGAGGGACAGTACTATCACAACAGATACTGAAAAAAAATTCAATATACAGTGTTTGGACAGTAAGTTTATGTACAATTAATCTTTGGTTACTATCGCTGAATGTAGCCACATGTGACTACAAGACTTTGTAAACATGTTTACTATGAAACACTGTGATACAGTCGACTTTGTGACTGTGTCACTGTCTACTGTGTGACTATGAGTCATTGTCAACTGTGTAACTAAGCAACATTGTGCTCAGTGACAAGGAAGGAAAAACTTTTCAAGAAGGTACTGTATGAGGAACAAATCTTGAGAGGAACCAGACACAAAAGAAAACCCATCCTCATCTGGGTGACACTGAACGTCCATTCATTATAGTTTTATCATGGTGAGGTCAAGTTCTTATAGCATTGTTCTTAAATTTAACTTTCCTCTATAACTTCATGGATCTTTATTTTGTTCATGTGGAGCAATCCTCAGCAGCAGAGAATGGTTTCCAATTAAACAGATCTTTATCTAGAAGAATGATAAGGGTGTCTTTCAAATGCCTTCAACTTTACTCAGTCAGTCTATGGTACATCCGGACCCTCTCTGTACCTCTATGCCCACCTCTGATTTTATCGAATCCATTTCCAACATATGGTGTATATATTTTTATTTAAAAAATATATGCACAGGATTCCAAAATTAGAAACAAACGCAGAAATGGTAAGAATGAGTCATATCCTTTTTTTTTATTCTAAGAAAATGAAAGTAAATGATGGAGCTCTAATTGAACTCACTAGACCACAGTGACTATTACAAGAGGCCAGATTAAACATTAACATAGAATAAGGATTATTGTCTTTGTGTTTGTGTAAGGTTTTATTGCACGAGGCAATCACAACATAGGCAGAGCACAGATCTAGTCATGATACAGTACCCCTGAAGCACAGATGGTTAAGGGCCTTGCTTAAGGGCCCCAAGAGTGGCAGCTTGGTGCCGGTAATACGAAAGTTACAGAGAGGTCAATACTTGGTTAATGCAAGATACTGCTACTATTGATCCTTTTTTCCACCCAAGAAGAAATACTCACGTAGAAAAATAAAAAAAGCAATAAAAGAATTAGAAAAAGACAGTAAGTACTTACAAGAGCAAAAGATGAAACAGTCCTGAGCCATGGTGCTTTAACTGAATCTCAGGAAACAGAAACCTAGAGAAAGAAATAAGACTCATCACTTCTGAGACAAAGTGAAACTTAGTGGACAGGAAGACCAGCTCAGACTGGGATTTTTTCTCCCAAAATCCCCATAATAGGAACGTGCATTTAGACTGGAAAGGAAATGGAAAGTGAAAGAGTGTCTCAAGTAATCATAAACAAAATAGGTCATTCGGCTGCCAGCTAGATCATGTGATAAGTTCTTCAGAAATGCAAGTTTACTGCTTAGTGCTTCATTACGAATATATCCAGAGATCTGTATGATGAACAATATACACGATAAGAGTGAACTCCAACCCTGATTTTGAAGCCTACACATTCTACTTTATTATGAAGTTGCACAAGGAAACTAATATTTAGTGTGCATGATGATGATGATGATGATGCCCTCAAGGTGATTATTGAAGCGATGGAAAGTGTGTAAGGGACATTTTCCCACACAGTCTCCAAATTCAGCCATACTGAACTAATTAGATTAGCGACTTTTTCTTTTTCTTCTTCTTCTTTTTTTTTTTTTTTTTTTTGGGATAATGAACATACCTGCGCTTATTTCCAACACTGTAAGCGACCACTTTTTTTTGACTCATTTTTATAATTTTTTATCATTTTTTTGGGATGATTTTTTATTTATTTTTTATTCAAAGTCGGACAATTAAACTATAGGCGCGTTTGTGATTTCATGGTTTTTATACTTTTGTAATTACAAAATATTTCTTTTGTTTTTTCACAGAACTTTAACGAATGAATAAAGGAATAAATAAAATAAAAATAATACACACCTTAAATCCCAAACTAAAGTGCATTAAAAAAAAAAAAAAAAAAAAAAAACAAGAGAAGAAGGGGAAAAAAACAATATAAAAATAGGAAAACCTATAAGTTTATAGAGAACCATCCAAGGGTTAAACATATTTAAGAAGAATAAATCATTTAAAAAGAATAAATATTATTTTTCTTTATAATAAAGTCGCGTATGTTGCATTAGTTTACTCCGTGAAAATGCCTCATTATGATATCATGCTTTGGGGTTTCTGCAACAAAAATCCGATTGTTTTTTTCCCATCAATAACAACTAAATTCTATCAATTTCTAAAATAAACCAGTGTTGTAATCCTGCACCTACCTGCCGAGTTGCTGTAGTCTGGAGAGAAAGAAGGAGGTATGAATGAGTCCCAGACGCTCCGGTTTTATTCTCATCTCAAAACGAAAGCATGACTGCTGCTGTGCGGTTTTCTCACATCTCTCCAAACTTTACAGGAATGAAGCAGAGAGATGCATGCACAGGTTTTGCGGGTGTGGTTTCGAGAGAGAGAAAAAGAAAAGGTCAGCAGTTTTGAGAAAGTGTTATGCATCATTGATAATTCAGGGTTAAACAGCAGTCTTCTTTTACAGGCTTTTTTTTATTGTCCATCCAAAAAAGTACTCATACTGTATGAGCAAAACCGACAAATTCAGAACTCAGCCAGTCCCTTTTGTGTGCAGAAATGTGCCAAAGCATGCAGGTGCCATATAAGTGCCAGTGTGGAGACTTAGGCCCTATGCACTTGATGGTTTTTTTGCATCTTGCAGATTTGTGCATCCTTTAAAGTGCGGAGCTAAGGTCAAAATAAGTTTGTCTGTGTGTGTGTGTGTGTGTGTGTGTGTGTGTGTGTGTGTGTGTTTGAGACAACCCTAAAGAGAGATAGACAGAGAGAGAGAGAGAGAGAGAGAGAGAGAGAGAGAAAGAGAGAAAACATCAAAACAATTTAGCAACAACAGTTTTGATTCATCTTATGCATTAAAGCACTAGAAGCTTTAGTTTAATAATTTAAAAAAAAGAGACAACATTTATGACAAAGGAAAATATATTTATAGATTATTTGTCATTTATTAATAATAGGGTGTGTTTGTTTATTTATTTCACACAAAATTGGCCACATTCGACCAGAACACAACAAAAGATTTGAACTTTATTTTCACCTTTTTTTTTTTGGTAATACTGAATGTAGAAGGCATCAACCAAGTCTTATTATTGAGTCGAACGCAACACTGGGCTTTAGGAGGGGTATAGAATTACTAATCTGCATTGGTGAATCAGCAGAAAAGTTAACTTGATGCATCGATTTTACAAAGTGCGGACTGGGTACAATTTGGCATTTGGGTCGCGATGCATTCGTTTTGAACATTTTTCGATTCGATATTATGTGACCAATATTTTATATGTAGATTTATTTCTCCTTGTTAAACTGTTTCTGAAGGCGTGTCCCGAGAGTCACATAGAATAGAGATTAACATGGCAGAGGTAGAGCTGCAACTTCCTAGAGACAGAAGAGTAAAAGAAAAGCTTGTTTTATTCAATCTTTTTTCTTTAATTTGCACTACAAAGTACTGCGTTAGAAGTCGGAAGGCACTTAAGTAAATTAATGTCTGAACTATCTGGACCATACTGAACTGCAGATCATCACATTTTTTCCGTTGCATTGTTTTGAAATCGAAATCGTATCGCACTGCATCATTATAGGGATGGATCATATCGTATCGCATAGCTGCTTCACATGTATCTTTGATGTATTGTATTGTTGGTTATGCATCAAGATGCCAATTGCGTCTGCCTCAGCATTAAGCAAGACAACATTCCCCCAAATAAGATACTACTACTTCTTAATACACATGCGCATTCACTGACTAATTTACACATAGAGGCAATTTAGTGTAGCCCAATTTAGTCTAACTTAATCTCCCTACTGGCATGTTTTGGAGAAACAACACAAGAATAACATTCACAGTCAGTAACATCATTCGCATTGAGACTGCAGTACTTACACTGTAAAATGCTACAGTATTTATAGTAGTTTACTATAAAATATGCTAGTATATTTACTTGATTTGAACCAAATTGCTGAGTTTACTACACATTTTTAATTGTTGATACAATTTTGGTACAAATAATTGACATGACTATTTAATACTATTTAATTAAACAAAAATGGGCGTCATTTTATTACACAGGCAACTCGAGCACAATTTTCCATCTTCCACTCTTTAATGAATAAGTGGATGGAGGATTCTGATCCGGATATATACATTTTCGAGCGAGATTTCTTTAAAAATTTCAAGGTCAACTATTAATCCATGTACCATTTTATGATTTTAGTGTTTGTTAGTCTCAATTATTGTTGCATTTGTTTTTGTAAAACCCCGTAGTAGTCCATGTTACAACTTACGTTTTGACACAAACATTTTTTTAACTGCTGCTTTGGCTGATTAATAAAAGCAACAAATTCAATAACAAAGTTAAAATGCCAAGCGAAAAAAACAAACTAAATTCAGGCTGTGGGGTTGTGGTGTCAAAGAGCAAGAACTGCTGTTTTCAGCAGTAACAAAGAAAGTTCAATGGAAACACCCAAAAACACAGCTAATGCACTTTCATATCACTTTAAGTACACGCAAACTTAATATCCCTCCTCTGCAACCTGTATAACACCCATCATTTTATTTACTAGCTATGACCTCATCTGCCACCAATATCTTCAAATTCCTAGGTTCTTTCCAATTTGAAAGAAATAATAATAATAATAGTGTCAGAACCCATACATCACAATTTTTTTAAACAAACGTGATTTCCATATGGTCCAGCCCTCCAGTCTGTTCTTAACCTTTTGACACAACTCAAATCCTGCCCAATTACAACTCTTGAAAAATCCCCTTCAGAAATAAAGAGCAAGGTACATTGTGCTCACTGATGCTTCAACTATGCTGATTCTAATTGAACATTAATCACGTGCTTTGATTATACTGATTTGTAATACATAATAGCAAAAAAAAATGCAAAAGAGTAAAAGGGAAAAAACACCATATTCAATTATTATATATTCAATAAATGATGATTCGTAAATTATTTAGTACACTCATTTTAGTCTGCACCATATCTGCTGTATAATTATTGATTTCTCTAGACATTTCTATTATTTTTTTTAACCAGGGATAGGCACGATTAAACCCGAGTACTTTTAACTCGATCGTGTTTGGCCATGATTGCCTTTAACGTATTCAGTATTCAGTATTCAGTATTTAGTAACGACTCTACAAAAAACTGTCAAATTGATTTTATGATTTTTGGGGAATTAGTGTAATTGTTTGAGAGGAATCTTCTATAGTATTTAAGAAACTGTTGAAGTGAACAAAAAGGTCAATTCGATTCAATTCTTGGTTATTTATATTGAGCTTTTCAGTGGACATTGTTCCAAAGCAGCTTTCCAGAAATAGATTACAAATATAAATGGAAAAATGTTTTCCCTAATCACTTAGCCAGTGGTGGAAGAGGCAAAGAAAAACTCACTGAGATTGTATGAGATTTTAAAGGAACCCATCCTCGTCTGGGTCACATTGAATATCCATTCATTATACAGTAGTTCAATCACTGTTGAGGTTATCAACTTTTCACTAAAAGGGACTCGAGTGTAAAACTCTTCAGGCTGATTGTATTTCTAAGTCACTGTAGCAAACTGTTTATATGAACTATAGTCCATATTTACCTTCATGCATCTTGAATTGTAATCTCAACGTATGGATCCTTATACTGTTCATGTGAAATTATTTTCTTCGCATATCCCAGCTTGTTCAGAACCTGTCCAGCCATGATACAGCACCCCCTGGAGCACAGAGGGTTAGGGGCCTTGCTCAAGGGCCCAAGAGTGGCAGCTTGGCGATACCAGGGTGTAATCCGCCAACCTTCCAAACAGTATCCCAGCATTTTAATCACTAAGCTGCCACTCTATTAAACACCTTAAATTGGAACACTGATTGCACCCCAGGCCTCTTCACCCCACATCAGTACCTGACTTTACTAACACTCATGTGGCTGAATGAGCACAAATCTCCACAGACACACTCAAAAATCTGGTGGAACATCTTCCTAGAAGAGTGGAGGATATTATAACAGCGAACGAGGACTAAATTTGTAATGGGAGATTCAAAAAATGCATATGAATCTTATGAAGTCTATATAGTGTATATATATCAAGGTAATCCATGCACAAGCTTAAACTATGCATGCTTCCACGGTAACATATTGAAGACCTTCTGCAGCCAAGAACATCTCTCCTATATTAGTTTGAATTTACTACATTGCCTAATATGTGCAACAGGTATTACTATACATAGAATAACATGTTACATATGACTTGATTGATGACTGTACCGGATAACTTGCCTGACTCTGATACACAGTATTTAAAAAATAATCTTTCTTTACTTCAATGTATATTTGCACTGTTTTATTAGACAATTGTATAATACAGTGTACTAATAGCTGTTTGGGTAATGGTAAAATAGCCAAAAATATAAAATAAATAGCCAGGGTAATCCAAAAGCAGCTTAATGCTTATTTCAGTACAAAGAATTGAAATGATAAATATATACAACATAATTGTTAACAAAAGATTTATATTTATTTTCGATGGACAGTTTTCAGTTTAGAATGGTGGACACGAAGTTCACTTGTCACTTCATTTTCAATCAAGAAACTATTAAAGCTTCAAAGCTTGTTTCCCTTTCAGAAAAACCTCAAAGTTCTCTTTTTCAGCAATGAACCAAGACCGCAAAAATGCAATGTCCCAGGCTTTTATGTTTCTGTACCACACACGCTAAAATCAACTCAGCCTATCATACGATGAACAAAGCTGCAGATGCAGGTTTTGCACCGGTTGCACAACTGAAGCAAAGCAATATATTTACATAAATATATCAGGTAGTTCAGTGGTTAAGACATTAATATGTTGGAGTTTTAACCCGAAGGTCACAAGTTCAAATCTCAGCATGCCGAGCTGAGGACCTTAAGCAAGGCCCTTAACTATCAACTGTATAGTTGTATAAATGAGATAGTTGTAAGTCTCTCTGGATAAGGGCATTGGCCATATGGCATAAATATGTGGAAAAAAAACAATAATTCACATATTTGAAATATATTATGTTCAATGTTAAATGTGAGAAAATTCCTAGGAACATCATTTTACTGACTCTTGTGACAACCTGTGTTGTGTTTGCCCTAGTGAACCATTTTGTTTCAGGTTCTCGATTCTATTCAGGCACATTGTTTCCTGTTTGTAAATGGACACAACAAGTTGTGTTTTATGACCAAAATTTCTGCAATACTATTTGAAATTGTGTGCTCTAAACTGAATTTCCTGCATTTTCTTTAAATTGTAATTTCCAACCCTGGCTTTGCAAGAGGAAAAATACAGAGACAATTTAAAACATATAACAAGTGTTGGTCTTTTTTTGGAACTTGATTACGTGACATGGTTCATGTTCTTCAAAGGCTTGTCATAATTATGGGTGGTGTTGAAATAAGCACATGAAAAGTCACTGGACAAAAAGATCACAAAAAGATTTAGGGGAGTAGCAAGAGGAAACAGGAACAACCAAGCTCACTGACCAAACTGCAGGGTTTGTGACTCCTGGATCAGCTGATTGAAACCAGATTTCAGTTTCAAAGCTTGTGGGGAAAATCCTGAGAAAAGCGAATTGTGTTAAATGTCAAATTATGGGAATGCAGAGTACAGAATGAATTGGTTTGTGTATCTGGTAGCTTCTGGTAAATTTTCAACACAAACTTTCAGGTTTTTGGGCTGTTGCCGGGGAACACAAAGTTTCAGCTCCATCCATAGATTATCTATTGGGTTCAGGTCTGGAGACTGGCTAGGCTACTCCAGGACCTCAAATTGCTTCTTATAGAGCCACTCCTTACTTGCCCTGGCTGTGTGTTTGGAGTTATTGTCATGCTGGAAGACCCAGCCTTTCTCAGGATCATTGATACTCCAGGAGGCGAGATTTTGCATGGAGCCCCAGTCCGGGGGAGATTACAGTCATCTTGAATTTCTTCCATTATCTAATAATTGTTGCCTTCTCACCAAGCTGTTTGCCTATTGTCCTGTAGCCAATACCAGCCTTGTGCAGGTCTACAATTTTGTCCCTAGTGTCCTTAGACAGCTCTTTGGTTTTGCCTATTGTGGAGAGGTTGGAGTCTGATTGATTGAGTGTGTAGACAGGTGTCTTTTAAACAGGTGACGAGTTCAAACAGGTGCAATTAATACAGGTACTGACTGGAGGACAGGAGGGCTTCTTAAAGACAAAGTAACAGGTCTGTGAGAGTCTGAATTCTGTCTGGTTGGTAGGTAAACAAATACTTATTTAATGCAATAAAATGAAAATTAATGATTTTAAAATCATACAATGTGTTTTTTTGTGGTTTTTATTTTAGATTCTGTCTCTCACAGTTGAGCTGTATCTACGATAAAAATTATAGATCTCTCTAATCTTTGTAAGTGGGAAAACTTGAAAAATCTGCAGTGTATCAAATATACTTATTTGCCCCACTGTATACTATACATTATTAAAGAGTCTAAATAATAAGACTTGATTTTTAACGCATGGGCTGCTAAGGGAGAATTTGCCCTTTTTATGTTTAGCTTATTATTATGATTATTATTATCATCTTTATTATTATTATTATTATTATTATTATTATTAATCGAAAGAGGTCATTGTGCATTTTATATGAGCTGGCAATCACATGCAATCACACTCAGGCACTTAACAGAGCTGCTTTTGAGCATGTACCCAGCTTTAAGTTCCTTGGAATCCACATCGCACCTTGTCTCTAAACTCTTCTATCCTGTTCAGAAAGGCACAACAGCACCTGTTTTTTTTCTGAGGAGACTTAAAAAGTACAGTTTATGCTACAGGATATTGGAGAACTTTTACATTTCAGTGTGGTACAGCAGCTGCACTGCTTCGTAAAGCCCTTCAGAGGGTGGTGAAAACTGCACAATGAATTATCGGCACTCAGCTACCCATCTTAGAGGACATTTACAACAAATGCAGTCTGCAAAGGATGAGGGCATCATCAAAGATACCTCTCATTTTATGTATACAGTACTGTACTGTATTAACGTTTTACTTTATTCTGTAATTAATAATTATAATTTTATTAATGCATTTAATTATTTCAACATGAAACTCCATAAAAACAATTCCCCATAGTTTTTTTGGTCTATCGTGCTATCCGTGAGAGACCGGGAAAATCTGCCTAACAAATTGGTTATGTGGCAAATGTAATTCCGTGATAAACCATTTCAAGTCCTCACATGTTCTTGTGTGACTTTTCCATGCCTTTTTTTGCATTCCTGGCCTGCATCCAGTGTTAGTTTAATAATCCCAATTCCCTGCATAAATAACGATCTTAGAACACTTTTAAATACTACAAACTTGTTTCTATTCTCTTTTTAATGGAAGCCCTGATCCACTGTGACCCTGTTCAGGATAAAGCAGATGCGGAAGATAAATGATGGAATATGTTTGGCAATAAAGTTTCTCTGTCTTTCAGTGCATAAAGAAAATGAAAGTGAAAGCACTTTAAATATTAGAAGTCAGAAGTCAGCATTAGACAGTGGCATACCTCAGTAGAGGTAATGCGAAGGTGGACAAAATGCAACAAAACTATACTTACCTCTAATAATGATAATAATAATATAAATAAAACTGTATGTAGAATTTCCAGGAACCAAACATTCAGTCTGGTTGAGTCACATATTTACAGCTGGCCTGTGCAGAAATCATCTGTCGCCTAAGCAATCACAGAAAAGCAGAACTGGAAAAAAATCATTCAAAAGTTAAAGCTCTCAATAAAGAGTGCATACAAAACAAGTGCATTTACTGCTTTAGAAAACATGATGCATAATGAAGTACATGAAATAGCATATAGCTTATACCATAAGGAACAAATGGGGTTAAGTCACTTGACTCAAAAGGGGATTTAAATACAACAAACTGTTTATTTAGGATGTTTGAGGTACAAATTATTAGACTATTATCGCTAATAAACTATATATCATCCTCTTCTTTTTCTTCTTTCAGCTTCTCCCATTAGGGGTCCCCGAAGCGGATCATCCGTCTCCATAACCCCCTGTCCTCTACATCTGCCACTTTTAACCCAACCTTCTGCACCTGTCTTCCCTCACCACAACCTCCTCTTTAGCCTTCCTTTTTACCTCATCCCTAACACACTCTCCAATATTTTGCACTGTTGACCCCAGGTACCTAAACTCCTCCATCTTCACCACCTCCTGTCTTACTTCTACTGACATTCGTTCCCCTTCTCTCCAGCGCAAACCTCCACCTCTCCAGGCTCTTCTCAACCTGCTCCCTACTCTCACCACAAATCACAATATCATCTGCAAACATCATAGTCCATGGAGACTCCTTTCTGACCCTGTCTGTCAACCTGTCTATCACCACTGCAAACAGGAAAGGGCTCAGAGCCGATCCTTGATGCAGTTTAACCTCCACCTTGAACCAGTTTGTCATTCCCACTGAACACTTCACTGCTGTCACACTGTCCTCATACATGTCCTGCACCACCCACACATACTTCTCTGACACACCTGACTTCCTCATACAGTACCACAACTCCTCTCTCGGCACCCTGTTGTATGCTTTATCTAAATCTACAAACACACAATGGAACTCCTTCTGACCTTCTCTATACTTCTCTATTAACATTCTGAAAGCAAATAAGGCATCTGTGGTGCTCTTTCTCGGCATGAAACCATACCGTTGCTCACAGATGGTCACCTCTTCTCTCAGCCTGGCTTCCACTCCTCTTTCCCATAACTTCATGGTGTGACTGATCAACTTAATTCCCCTGTAGTTACTGCAGGTCTGCATATCTTCCTTATTCTTAAAGATCTGTCACTCCTTCTCTATTCCTCAGGCATCCTCTCACCTTCCAGAATCTTGTTAAACAATCTTGTTAAAAACTCCACTGCCATCTCTCCTAAACATCTCCATGCTTCTACTGGTATGTCATCGGGTCCTACCGACTTTCCACTCTTCATCCTCTTAATCGCTGGCCTTACTTCCTCCATACTAATTCTACTCTAAATACTCCCTCTATCATCTCAACACACACTCCTCACTAGTCAACACATTTCCATCTCCATCCTTTATTGCTCTAACTTGCAAAACATCCTTCCCCGCTCAGTCTCTCTGCCTGGCCAATTGGTATAAATCCTTTTCTCCTTCCTTTGTGTCCAACTTCTCATACAGCTTCTCTTATGCCTTTTCCTTGGCTTTTGCCACATCCCTCTTCACCTACTGCTGCATCTCCTTGTACTCCTACCTACTTTTCTCATCACTCTGCTGATCCCAATTCTGTTTTGCAAACCACTTTCTCCTTATGCTTTCCTGCACTTCCTCATCCCACCACCATGTCTCTTTGTCTTACTTTCTATTTCCAGATGTCACACCAAGTATCTTTCTAGCTGCCTCCCTTATCACTTCTGCATTATTTGCCCAGTCATTCAGCTTCTCTTTACCACCACCGAGACACTGTCTGACCTCTTCCCTGAATCTCACACTACAGTCTTCCTCCTTTAGTTTCCACCATCTTATTCTTTTTTCAGTCCTCACTCTCCTCCTCTTGTTCTTCACCTCCAAAACCATCCTACAGACCACCATCCGATGCTGTCTAGCTACACTGTCCCCTGACATCACCTTAGAGTCTCCAATGTCCTTTAGGTTGCATCTCCTGCATCCTCTAGATCATAGTCCACCTATGATCCTCCCTCTTCTTAAAAAAAGTGTGCCATTTCAAACACTGCCATTTCCATCCTTTTAGCAAAATCTATCACCATCTGCCCTTCTACATTTCTCTTCTTAAGACCACACCTACCCATCACCTCTGTTCCCTTCACCTACATGCCCATTTAAAGTCTGCCCCAAACACCAATCTTTCATTCCTAGGTACACCCTCTACCACTCCATCTAACTTAATGTTTCCTTCTCTTCCATCTCACAGCCGACTTGTGGAGCATTTATCATCAACCCTTCAACTTCCAGCTTCATGTCATAACCCTATCAGAAACTCTCTTCACCTCCACTACACTGTTACTGTACTCTGTAGGCTAACGATACCTGTGGCGGTCGTTGGTAACCCAGGCCTTGACTGTCCGGTATGAAATTCTGATTCATGATCCGCATATTTGATTTGGCACATGTTTTATGCTGGTTGCCCTTCCTAACACAACCCTGTGAGTGCAGTGTATATTACACAGTGAAGTGTGTAAGAGAGAACTGAGTACAGGAGTGTACTTGTAATTAAACAAATTGTAAACAAAAGGGTTTGTGCAAAACAGCAATAGCAGCAGTCAAAAAGATGTGGAAAAACAGCATGTAAACAGTTTGTAATAATGAAGTAATATAGTGTGGGTGGTGCTGAAGACATGGAGGTGTGAAGTGAGTATGAGTGTGTGTTGAGTCTGGGTTGCACAGATCAGTAACAGTTTCAGTTCAGTTCTGTTTGTTGAGGAAACTGATGGCTTGAGGGAAAAAACTGTTGCACAGTCTGGATGTGGCGGCCTGAATGCTTCAAAACCACTTCACTGATGGTAGGAGAGTGAAAAGTGTGTGTGAGGGGTGTGTGGGGTCGTCCGCAATGCTCTTGGCTTTGCCGATGCAGTGTGTGGAGTAAATGTCTGTGATAGAGGGGAGAGAGACTCCGATGATCTTCTCAGCTGTCCTCATTATCCTCTGTACTGTCTTGCAATCCGAGACAGTACAGTTTCCAAACCAGTCAGTGATGCAGCTGCTCATGATGTTTTAAATGGTCCCTCTGCAGAACATGGTCAGGATTGGGGGAGCGAAACTCAGAAAGTGGAGATGCTGCTGGGATTTCTTGATAATGGAGCTGGTGTTGAGTGACCAAGTGAAGTTCTCCGCCAGATGAACACCAAGGAATTTGATGCTCTTGATGATCTCGTGGAGGATCCATCAATGATCAGTGGAGAATGGCCGCTCTGTGCTCTCCTGAAGTCAACAACCATCTCTTTATTTTTGTTAATGTTCCGAGACAGGTTGTTGGCTCCACACCAGGCTGTAACTGTTTCACCTCCTTTCTGTATGCTGACTCATCATTCTTGCTGATGAGACCCCCATGTTTATGTTATGGGCGAACTTGATAATGTGATTCGAGCTGTGCATTGCTACACAGTCGTAAGTCAGTAGAGTGAACAGCAGTGGACTCAGCACACAACCCTGAGGGGGCCCAATGCTCAGTGTGGTGGTGCTGGAGATGATGTTCCCGATCCGGACTGACTGAGGTCTCCCAGTCAGGAAGTCCAGGATCCAGTTACAGAGGGAGGTGTTCAGGCCCAGTAGGCTCAGCTTCTCAATCAGGTGCAGGGATGATTGTGTTGAATGCTGAGCTGAAGTCTAAGTCTAATGTTTTATCACAGACAGGTTAGGTCCATGAAATAAGGACATTATCATGGAAAACTTTGGACATTCTTGGTTAAATCCTTAGTGGGCTTTTGGTTTGCTGTTAGACGTACAGTAACACCCTTCTTCTGAATGAGAAGACAGTGAATGGGTGTTGTGCCAGCAGTGAGTGTGTGGCCACCGTGGATGTCAAGATAGAAAGGCGTCCCAAACCGTGATTGTAAAAAAGAAATGTAAAGAAAGAAAGCTCTGCTTGGTGAACTATTGCCTGTCTCTTTCCTCCAGCACAGAACCAGTGGGATTTGTTACAGTGGTGCTGAAACCCATGCTGGAAGAGGGGTATGATGCCAGGGAGACTTTGCTGCGGAGGGAACGGGACCAGGCCAAGGAGGATGCTGCAGCCAAGGCTGGTGTCAACTCAGGCCAGACGGTTCCCTGGTCTGAGTCGGTGCTGGGGGTATGTGCCAGCGGAAGGCAGAGCCAGACGAACCAATGGTATTAAACACCTGCAGCTGAGACTAATCAGTGCGCTCTGTTTCAATTCAAGTGGGGCCTCAGAAAGGAAAAGGCCCAGGGTGAAAATGAAAGAAAAAAGAAAGCTCTGCTTGGTGAACAAGAGACATTTTGCCTGTCTTTCTTTTTCTCAGCGTGGAACTAGTGAGTTTCGTACAGGTATGTTACCAAATGAGTCAGGTTTTTCTTTATTGGAAATTGCTAATATAACATTCTTTACAACTATGTCAAACAGAAAAGCATCTCAAAATGCACAATATTCTATTGTCCATTGTTCTGTCAACACATTTGTGAATCCTGTCACAAAGAAGAGCAAAACTATACAGTTGGAAAATTATAATACTGGGAAAAACCAAGTCTATTTACAGTTTCAAAACAGTTCACTTTGCCTCATCCGCTTATCCTAATTGAATTCTATTGCAGAAAAGTCTCTGTTTTCAAATCTAATACCAAGGCAGATAAAAAAAATGTATTGTCCAAAGTATTTGTGAAGTTGTTGCAAAGGAACATGGTGAAGGTTCCTTTGGGGAAAATGCGGCTTCCTAATGGCATCCAGATCACAGACACCCACAACAAGGCTCATCATCAACTCCAATCCTTTATTCCTTCTTTGTTGTTGTTTTCGTTACTGTATGTACAAAAAATAATATTGGAAAAAACAGTCTATTCCCAAAACCAAACCTGTATAGTTTGCCTCAAACTCTTATCCTATCCAAATTCTATTACAAAAAGAAAACCTTAAGTTTTCAAACCTTGCCAGATACATCGCATTCCATTATCTTGTTTCAAGCTGCCCCAAAGATTATAACATTTCTATATGACAAACATTGGAAAATTTCTTTTCAAGTCCTCACATGTTCTTGCGTGTGTTCTTTACATGCACTATCCAAAGTGGATTCCTGGTCTGCATCCAGTGTTAAGTAAATAGTCCCAATTCCCTGCATGAATAACTATAAATTCTTAAAAAAAAAAAACCCTGATCCAATGTGACCCTGTCAAGGATAAAGCTGAAGATGAGTAATGATGTTTGCTGAAGTTTCTTTCAGTGCATAGAGAAAATGAAAGTGAAAGAACATTAGGAGTCTTAGGAGTCAGTGTTCCATACCTCAGTGGAGATAAGGCAAAGATGCACGAAATGCAACAAAACTATTCTTTCCTGAACACAATTACAACAACAACAACAACAACAACAACAACAACAATAATAATCATAATAATAATCATAATGAAAACTGCACATTTTTCAGGGACCAAGTGCCCAAATTCAAGTTAAAAAATGTACAGATGTGCAGTTCCTAAATCATCTGTTATGTAAGCATTTACAGAAAAGCAGAAATATTAACTATATGAAAAACAATTCAAAAGTGGTTTGTATTTTTAGGTTTTGGAAAATGATTGAAAGCTGTCACAAGAGAGTGCTGACTAAACAAGTGCAGACAAAATTAAACGAGTATGTATGCATGTCATACACTTACATAAGTATAAACAACTTATGTATATTATGTATATTATGTATACACGTGGCTCTCCAGCTGTCTCCCTTCACTACCATTTTATAGTTAAAAACGCGGACTGATGTTTCACAGCGAATCAAAATGAATGAAAAGTGCTATTTACAATAAAATGACGTTGTTCCGATCAATGCGCGTGTGCGGCGCTGTGTTTAAGCTTCACGACTCCAATAAACGGCAAACCGTTTACGTTTCTATGGTAACCATGCGCGCTTCTATGGTAACCATTCCACGCTTTACCACTAGAGGGAGATTTACAGTTTACAACTCATGATAAGTTTCCTCTGTGACGTCACAGTGCACCGTTCTCCACCAAGAGCTTCAAAAGTCAGAACACTGAGACCACTTATTAATCAGACTATAAAGCTAATAGCAAGACAATAGAAAGACAGAAATCGCACTAATAGTGAGTATCCTGAATATAGTTTTGATGAAAAGCCTGTAAGTAGTTTAAAAGCAATGACATTTTTTTTGTTCTTTGATCTTCACACGCACTTATATATTTTTTTTATTTCGAGTTGTTTTTGGGGCTATATAAAATTATTATTCACATTTATTATGCACATTTCTCAATAATAGTAAAATACTATTTTCCCAATTGCTCTTTAAAACATGCAATAGCCAAAATGAAGTGCTTTGTTCTTCACTCATGCACAACACATTTACTCAACATATGTTACTGCATACTTTATTTTGAGTTAATGTATTTTTTTTATAATAGTAAAACTAGTTTATTTTAAATCGCTTTTTTGAGAACGTGTCAACCTCTCCCCAAATTGAGCTCTACAATCTGGCCAAGTTTTAGGTCTCTAAGGGTCTCTTTCTATGGCATAATAATAATAATAATAATAATAATAATAATAATAATAATAATAATAATCTCCACAAAAACAATAGGTTTTCTGCACTACGTTCTCGAACCTCTAAAAACAAAACAATTGAAATAAAGATCTACTCCAGGACAGCAGATGGCGGTATATCACCACAAGCGTCGTTTATTACTCGACATTAAAAAGACGGAAGTTTGTATCGAAACGTAAAAGCTCGGTGGTTTGCAACTTGTCCAGGTAAATACAAACACAGCTGGATATATTTGTGTGTCTTTAATAAATGATGTATTATACAAACATATGATATTGTGTATTGTGGAGTTCAGTTAGACATAAAGGAATATGAAAGGCTTGTTAGCATGTGGAGAAATGAGCAGAACAGCAGCTAGTGTTAGTGCTGATCTCTGTATTTTCCTGTTCCTTCACCCTTTATAGTGAGCAGCAGTCATTTAGGATTCAGCCTCAAATATCTCCACGTTACATGAGCTTCAAAACTCTAGCTTTCTCCCTCCTTACTTAGAAACCTTTCTTTTCGAATGCAAAACCAAGGCAGATGTTGAAAAAGTGTTGAAAATGTTCTGTGTATTTGAAATAGCTGACAATCAAAACATCCCAGTGACGTGTCCTTGAGTTTGTCATTGAAAACTGACCCAGTGAATGTGTGCTTGTTTGTTGTGTTGTTGTAGGTAAACATGGCGAAGGTTCCTTTGGGAAAAGTGCTGCTTCGTAATGTCATCCGGCACACAGACGCCCACAACAAGGTTCGTCATGAACCCTTTATTCCTGATTTAAAATATAGATTTATCAATCCCATTTTTTTAATATTGTATAACTGTATAATTGCAGATCCAGGAAGAGTCGGAGATGTGGAAGCTGAGGGACATGCAACTACATACTCCATCTCCTCATGAGTCAAAGCACAGCTGGAGCACAAGGTTCAAGTTCTTCTTGTTTCTTACTACACACTGTAATTTTCAGCTCATACCTGACACTCACCTTTGTTTTCTCTTCTCGATAGAAGCATGCACTGTGACCGATATTTGAAAGAGTCGGGAGGATCTGCGCATGGCAAAAGCGCGTGTCTGTCTGAGGGGGAAGAACGAGAGGCTCGTTACTGGACACGGAAACTTTATGAATTTAATGCCAATGATCCGGACCGGTCAGTGTTTTTAACAATCAGTTCAATAATTGTTGAATTCTAGAATTAAGATGTGAATTAATCATTTTGTTTTGATTTTACAGATGGGGTCATAGTGGGTTTAAGGAGCTTTACCCAGAGGAGTTTCAGTCAGACAGGCAAGTCATTTAAATTCAATTATCTAATAAACATTTTCTGTCTTTTTTTTTTTTCCGCACCCGCACACACGCGCGCACACATATGCACACACACACATACATGCACACATTATATATATATATATATATATATATATATATATATATATATATATATATACTGTGTATATATAATGAGAGAGATCTATCTATCTATCTATCTATCTATCTATCTATCTATCTATCTATCTATCTATCTATCTATCTATCATATATATGAGAGAGAGAGCTCTCTTTGATAGATAGATGGATGGACAGACAGACAGACAGACAGACAGACAGACACACTCACTATATGGACAACCTTTGGGACATCTAGCTCATTGTTCTTGATCAAAAAAGGATTGCAGGAGTGTTTCTTTAGTATGTTTATTTATTATGATGAATCTGGGGCAGAATATTTTTGCATACAAAATTGATGTTTAGTTCCTGCAAGACAATTTTTGCAAAAAAAAAAAAAAAATGTTAATTAAAAAAATTTATAAAAAATATATTATATATTTTACAATTTTTTTTACAAAAAATCTATATATATATATATATTGTTTTTTAATTTGTTTAAAAAAATGTAATATAATTTGTCAAATTATAATATTTGATTTGAATACAGGTAGTCTCCAAGTTACGATGGTTTGACTTATGATTTTTTAGATCATGCCGATACGGATAAATTAAAAAAAAACTGCACTTTTTCGCACAGCGTTTAATCTTTTGTACGATACGTCGGGACGCTGCCAGGATGTACGCATCTCTCGCCTTGTTAGATGCCTTACTCTCACCAGCGGTCGACAGATTTTCGTTGCGAGTGCGTATTTTTATTTTTTTTTGTGCAAAAGCGCAATTTTACCTCTTCTCTACTTTTTATTGCCGTATAAAATTGCTGTTTTGCTAAACTGTGTACTGTAATTTGTTAATAATTTAACGACCTATAAACATTACGGCCCTATATCGATCACCATTCTTTAAGAATCCTGGGTAGGCTAGGTCATGTCTTGAAAGTTTTTAAGTTACAATGGGGTCATTGTAACACCTCTCCATCATAATTTGGGGACCACCTGTAATAAACGGCACTTGCATAAACCATTTTCATCTTTAAACCTAATGTTCTTGTACGATTATTACACGTCTTGAACCTGTGCTTTCCTCTTAATCCAGGGAATCACGTGATGCTAAACACAAAGATGCTCAAAACAAAAGAAGAATAAGAAATCCTCTAAGCGAAAGAAAAAGAAAAAGAAAAAGAAGCAGAGGACCGAAGGGTCGGACTCGGAGTCCGAGAGCTGCGCGAGCGACGGCGCCAAAAGTAAGAGGAAATGCGGCAAAAGCAAACACCGCAGGAAAAAGGCCCACAAACGCAAAGCGACCGATGAGGACAGCAGCACAGAGGACATCGAATTGAACAAAGGGCGAGAAAAGGCAAAGAGGAAAAGACACAGACCCGTAACAGACACGCAAACAAAGCCGGAAAGGAAGAAAAGGAAGAACTGGAAAGCGGCGAATGAAGAAAAATCGGAGGAGAGCTCTGAGGAATGACTCGCTCCACCATGATCATTTGTGTGGGTCATTTTATCAGATGCCTTCATTAGCGTGCAGTCTGATCTTCATACCTCACTACTTGATGGAACTTACTGTTATTTTTACTCATGCTGTAAACTTGGTTTTTATATCGTTTTACTGAATCAGACACGTCACCGTATAACGTTTTTATATACATTTTTGCTGGAACAATTTCTTTAAAACTCAAAAACTCAGGTATTTTATGATATTATGGTAAATAACAAAATTGAAGATGGATGATAAAGAATCTCCCGAGTACATTGGGACAATGAACTGGTGTGTTGTGTGCTTTCTATTGTGTATTTTATAGCTTCAAGGATCCTGGGTTCGAGCTTGAGCTTGGGTCTTATACTGTGTGTGTGTGTGTGTGTGTGTGTGTGTGTGTGTGTGTGTGTGTGTGTGTGTGTGTGTGTGTGTGTGTGTGTGTGTGTGTGTGTGTGTGTGTGTGTGTGTGTGTGTGTGTGTGTGTGTGTGTGTGTAGCCTACAATAAACTGGCATCCAATCATGAGTAGGAATACATGCTAATTTGGCCTATAAAAGATATCCAGAAGGTGGCGCTGTTGCATTGTGTAAATAGTGATAAGAATGTTTTTTTTAGTGTGCATGAGGTTTTTGTTAAATGTACTTTTTATGACAATTAATGAATTAACTATGCACGTTGCAGTGCCTTTATATGCATTTTTCTTTTGTATGTATTTATCAGTTTCTCATTTCTGCGTCAATGAACATTGCATAGATTTGTTTATTTATTTTTGCTTATTTCTTTATTGCTATGGCTTTTTATACAGAAATGTTCATTAGAGTATTTTTTCGTAGCATATTTCCCGTTTGAGTTTTTGGGATCTCGTGTCAACAGAATGTCGTACATGCCATGGCTACGTGTGGTCTCAGGTTCATTATCCGGATCACTGGTCAACGCTTTCACGTGTAAACACGCTGCATCTAGGCTAGAGAACATTGTGTGTCCATGGTAAGGAACACTGGCCATTTCTCCAGTGTCTGGCAGAGAAAAGTCATCAAGTTATCACATGATCCGAAGATGGAAACAAATCAGTTGAAACACAGCTTTAATGGAGTGTGATCATTATGTTCTTTGTGTTTTTTTTGTGTATTTTTTTGCAAAATGCACTTAACAGGCATCGCTGCTCTGTGGGAAGAGCCGGACTCTTTGATTGGTTGTATCCGTCTGTCTGATAATTTATTTGCTAAGTTTTCATTTCTTGTTTACTTCTTGAATTTGTTACTGCAAATATATATTTTTTCAAACCACCAATCAGTAGCAACAGCTTTAGTGAAGGTGTAAAGAAACTAAAATGACAGGAGTTTCTTTCATTGAAACAGTTCAGCCTTTGAGCTCACGTAAGGGCCAATGAGTCATATTTTGGGTGCATTAGTGCGAGCTGTTTTTTGGGATGTAGAGATGTACTGTTCTGGTGCACTGAATTGGAAAATAGACATCGGATGCTGAGTAATGATGGTGAGCCAATGTTAGGAAGTGTGACACATCCAGACAGCAGGCCTACAAGTGAAACACTTCTGCTGTTGGTCAGAGCCTGAGTACAACAACCTTTATTCTTATTTTCATAGTAGTAGTAAGCATGAGTTAAACATGCTCCCGAGGTACCAGTGATCAGTGTTCCTGCCTGTCTCCTCTCCTCGGATCTGCCCGTTTCGTCCCAGCCCACCTCCGGATGAGGTTCTTTTCGATTGGCGTACACTTTGTTCAGCTGGGGATCCATGAAATTAAGGAGCAACTTAGGAGCTTTGAGGATGGATTTGGACTTAATGTCAACACTCTGCTACAATGACTCAAGACTACATGTTGCATTTGATCAGCGTCAATGTATACCTCAACAACATTTAGCTGTGATAAATGGACATTCAGTGCCACCTAGATGAGGACGGGTTCCCTCTTGAGTCTGGTTCCTCTCAAGGTTTCTTCCCTATGCCACCTCAGGGAGTCACTAGCTCATTGGAACAAACTTGCAATTATAAAGAACAATCTTATTCATTCTATATTAGGGTATAATCTGTGTGAAGCTGAATAGTACTACCCTGAGTAAAGTGAAATAGTAAAACTAATTGAAATCAGATGTTCTTATGGAAGGGGAAATGGTCCTAAATGGATACAGTGAGAGAAAAGAAGCAAAAGCACTGGATGTATACCTATTCATAAACAACAACGGGCTTAATATTGAAACTTGTGTGGAAAACGTATTTGGAAACAACATATTTTGTGCAAATATCATTATAAAGGTATTTGGTACTGGAAAATGATACAAAGCCATAGTCAAAAGATCGTAAATGCTTTCTTGAAATGCTTATTTATTTATTTATTTATTTATTTATTTATTTATTTATTTATTTATTTATTCATTTTGTTTCCTGTGCTTTCCAGGGATGCACAAGGTTTCCCAGATCCCAGGGCTGTAAAGCCCAAAT
This sequence comes from Silurus meridionalis, assembly GCF_014805685.1. Classification (NCBI taxonomy): domain Eukaryota; kingdom Metazoa; phylum Chordata; class Actinopteri; order Siluriformes; family Siluridae; genus Silurus; species Silurus meridionalis. Next base: position 7,910,371 of record NC_060895.1, on the reverse strand, counting down.
TAATGGTGTGTTGCAGTAATGCTTGATCTTTTGCAAGTTTCTTCCATCTACACACATCATTTCTAGAGCTTATCCAGAGTGATCACCAAGTTCTTGATCACCTCTCGTACCAAGATCCTTCTCCCCCGATTGCTTAGTTTGGCCATGCTGCCAGCTCCTGGAAGAGTTTTTGTTGTTCCAAAGTTCTTCCATTTCAGTTATAGAGGCCACTGTGCTCCTATAAACCTTCAAAGCAACATTATTTATTTTTTCTTATCCTGTCCCTGATGTGTGCTACAACAATCCTGTCTTTGAGCTTTGCAGGCAGACCCCATGGGTTGGTTTTTGCTCTTTCCTGCATTTCCAATTCACGTCCAGTCAGTGAACTCCAATGAAAGTGTAGAAATCCAGACAGGTGTAATAGCAAATGGTATGAATATTTCTCTCAATATTCAGTTTATAGATTGATGTAGCAAGGCAGAAAAATAACAAAATATAAAATAAATTGTTTAAATCTTTATGTAAACATTGTGTAACCATTATGTAAATGTTATGGAATTTACCCGAATTGATTCCAGATCATAGCACATCAGAGCAAGTTTAAAATGGCCTGAAGGCAACAGTTTTGTTGTGCTGTTTTAATTTCAGGCCTATTGTGAATGTTTGGCAACCCAGATACAAACGATATCATTGACACCATTCCACAGTGGAGTTTTTTTTCCTCACCAGATGAAGTGGCAAATGTAAACAAAGGATCAGTGTTCATTTCCTATAAGGCATGTGGGGGAATTTTACATATATTGGGAAATCTTTTGAACTTCCTCTTTGTAAACTTTTTATCAACAAAATTTCCCAAAACATGTATCATATTTTACAGAAGGTTGTTTTTCTATTATGCCAATACTTACTGAAAATCATTTCAAATAAAATGTTATTAAATGTAGGTTCTTATAAATACTCATTCAGTCATTAGTAAATCAAATGTCAATCTAATGGTTTGGCATAAAAAATGATACATTATAATGAAATATCTGTAATAATGATATACTTTTTGTCTTATTGTCATCTTTTTTTGTCCTATTGAGTTTGTTTAAAATTGCAATAACTATATGATTAGTTAGGGGATGAATAATATTAAGACGAGTAGATCAGATTGATGCTGTTGTGTTTAATTTGATTGGAAATCCTTTGCCTTACCCCTGTTTCCAACTGACCAAACAATTTCCTGCTTATTTTATCTTGTGCCTGGAGCAGTTTGCACAAATTAAAATTCTATTCTTAATATACAATCACTCGATACTGATTTGTATATACGTCTGATTGCTCTGCTCATTTATTCTTTGATAAACCCCATCTCTCCACCTGGTAAACGATCAAAGACGCTTTTCCCTTAATGAACCATCAAAGCGAAGTCCAGCTGGTTACCATGGGAACACGGGGTGACACAAGCTTAGACGTCAGTGGTTTCACAGCCTGGTGATTTGCACATGATGCGGTGCACACAGTGCTCAATGTTAATGGATTGGGGGGAATCTTTTTAAGATGTAGGGGAATTAAAGGGAAAGGGCACAGAAAGTTTGTTCTCACATAAGGGACTTGGGTTCAGCACACGTGAAAGAGAAGTACATGATGAACAGGCTGACAAAGGTAGCAGATAAAGGTTTTGATTAATGATTCGGGAAAGAACTGCTATTGAAAATGGTGTATTCAGAGGAGGCTTTTGTAATGCCACAGCACTGACCTTTGGGTAGGACAAACTGTTATGCTGTTTCATAAGGGATAAAGACTATCATGAGGGGAGACTTGCATAAGAAAATAAGCTTCTTGTGTTCTTGAGAAATGTGTACACCATAGATTTTGGAGAGGCAGTACGACATTAATTATGGAATAGCTTTGATTATGTCAAGAGGCTAAAGGTTGGTATTTTGCCTTTGTGTGAGTGTGAGTGTTGTGTGTTTTCTGATCCTAGTATTTTAAACGCATACACTACTGGGCCAAATCTTTCTAGACACCTGACTAAAAGATCCCATTCCACATCTAGTCTCTATTTGCGGTTCTAATAATCTCCACTCTTCTGGGAAGACTAGAAGTAAGAACAGGAGCTTTGAGGATAGATTTGGTTTTGGACTGTAGTTAATGTCAAAAGTTTGCTACACTGACTCAGGACTACAGTTTGCATCTGATCACCATCACTGCACCCCGCAACATCGTTAATCTGTAATAAATGGACAATTGGTGCAACTCAGATGAGGATGGGTTCCCTCTTGAATCTGGTTTCTCTCAAGGATTTTTCCTTATGCCATCTCAGGGAGTTTTTCCTTGCCACAGTCGCCACCGGCTTGCTCATCAGGGACAAACTCACACTTATAAAGAACATCTTATTCATTTTTACCACCACATTATCTGTGTAAAGCTGCTTTGAGACAATGTTCATTGTTAAAAGCACTATACAAATAAACATGAATTGAATTGAATCCTATAACAGGCATCCAGCCGATAACCTAACAGCTCATTTCATGTGGTTTTAGACAAAGCTTCTTTCAGATGTGTTCAAAATAGAAGGTGTGTTTCCTGTCATTAGCAGACAATTCAATTCAATTCAATTCATGGTAATTTGTATAGCGCTTTTAGCAATGAACATAGTCTCAAAGCAGAGGGTGATAGAAAGGGGGTGACAGAAAGAGAATGATATGGATTATTATGTGTCTTTATTGTTGTATGAAAGTTAAGGACACTGTGCAGGACCCTGACAATACTCCCTATGACAGCATAACTAAAAGGGAGAACCTAAAGGTAACACAGACATGAGGGATCTCTGGGATAAGAGACGACCCACCACACCACCGTCAACAAACCTGAGTGAACGTGTGAGAATGAGGGGAAGACAGCATACAAATATCCCAGTTCACCTCTTCTTCTTCTCTTCTTCTTCTTTCGGCTTCTCCCATTAGGGGTCGCCACAGCTGATCATCTGTCTTCACAACCCCCTGTCCTCTACATCTGGCTATTCCAACTACCTGCATGTCTTCCTTCACCACATCCATGAACCTCCTCCTTGGCCTTCCTCTTTTCCTCCTTTCTGGTAGCTCCATCCTCAGCATTCTCCTACCGATATAACTTATGTCCCTCCTCTGCACATGTCCAAACCATCTCAATCTCACCTTGTCTCCAAAACGTCCTACATGCTCTGTCCCTCTAATAAACTCATTTCTAATCTTGTCGTTCCTCGTCACTCATAACGAAAATCTTAACATCTTCAGCTCTGCTACCTCCAGCTCCACCTCCTGTCTTTTACTCAATGCCACTGTCTCTAAACCATACAACATTGCAGGTCTCACCACAGTCCTATAAACTTTCCCTTTCACTCTTACAGATATCACAAATCACTCCTGCCAATCTTCTCCACCCACTCCACCCTGTCTGCACTATTTTCTTCACTTTTTAACACACTCTCCATTACTCTTCACTGTTGACCCCAGCTACATAAACTCCACCACCTTCTCCACCTCTTCTCCCTGCAATCGCACCACTCCACTGCCCTCCCTCTCATTCACACATGTACTCTGTCTTACTTCTGTTGACTTTCATTATCCTTCTCTCCAACACGTACCTCCACCTCTACAGGGTCTTCTCAACCAGCTTCCTACTCTCACCACAAATAACAATATCATCCGCAAACATCATAATCCATGGAGACTCCTGTCTGACCTCGTCCGTCAACAACAAATATTCCAGTTCACCGAACACTCTATATCCATGATCCCTCCAGATCTGTTTCTTTACCTAAGAAAAATCTACTGATAAAAGACTTGACTAAATAAATATGTTTTCAGCCATGACTTGAACACTGAAACTGTGTCTGAGTCCTGAACACTGATTGGAAGGCTGTTCCATAACTTTGGGACTTTATAAGGGAAAGTTCTGCCCCTGCTGTAGTCTTCATTATTTGAGGTACCAACAAATAGCCTGCACCTTTTGATCTAAGTATGGAATGGAGGATCATATTGGTACAGAAGTTCACTCAGATACTGTGGTGCGAGAACATTAAGTGCTTTATACATCAGTAGTAGTATTTTATAATCAATACGAGATTTAATTGGGAGCCAGTGTAGACTGATTAAAACAGGAGTGATGTGGTCATATTTTCTAGATCTAGTGAGGACTCTTGCTGCTGCATTCTGAACTAACTGAAGCTTATTTATGCACTTACTTGAACACCCAGACAGCAAAGCATTACAGTAGTCTAATCTAGATGTAACAGAAGCATGAACTAGATTTTTTGCATTCTGTAATGACACCATATTTCTTATTTTAACAATATTTCTAAGGTAAAAGAAGGCGATCCTGGTAATATTATTCACGTGAGCCCCCAAAGCAAAGACTAAAGTCAATAATCACACCAAGGTCTTTGACTGCTGTACCCACTGAGATAGAAACACCATCCAGAGATGCTACGTAATCGGAAAGTTTACTTCTAGCTACATGTGGTCCTAGTAAAAATACTTCCGTCTATTCTGAGTTGAGCAGAAGGAAGTTATCAAGCATCCACTGTCTAATGTCCTTTACACACTCCAACTTTTTAAGCTGATCTCTCTCATCTGGCTTTGCTGAAATATACAGCTGTGTATCATTAGCATAGCAATGGAATGAATACCATGTAAATGTATAATTTCACCCAAAGGCAGAATATATAAAGAGAAAAGCAGTGGGCCTAAGACAGATCCTTGCGGAACACCAAACTTTACCTCAAAGAGTGTGGAGAACTCACCGTTTACATCAATAAATCAGTCAAATAAGACCTAAACCAGGAGAGAGCTGTTCCCAAGAGCTAATCTCATAAAAAAAAACAGACATGAACCTTATTCCAGCAATCAGGCATTGCAGGACAGATCTTACATTTCTCTCTGCCTGGCTTCCATGTGGGAAAGTAGGTCATTGTGGTGCACATGTATTTCTCATGTGTGGACATTATCCTTCGCATAATCCACCTTAAACCAGAAATGGTCTTGCATTATAGACACAGTGTCTGCACTTTCAGTTTGCCTTTGTTAGCAAAATTCTTTTAAATATATCAGATTTATTTACTATTACTTGTATACTTAATTTTAACTGAGGTGTTAACCCTGTCACAAGATGCCACTGTGGGACCCTTTAGCAAGCCCTTAACCCCCTGTGCTCCAGGGGTGTGTAACATGGCTGACCCTGCACTCTGACCTCAGCTTTCTACATTGTTGGGATATCTGAAGAAATATCATTTTCCCTGTGGGATCAATAAAGTATCATGAAATGAATACAATAAATGACTGATCCTGTCTACTGCTCCTTTACCTAGCACGAGGCAGCATGTTTCATGTGCTGCTGACCTTTTAAACGCACATATTGTAGTTTCTCTGTCTGACTGCAGTAATAATTCAGTGGATCTAAATTTTGCAGTGAACCTGTGTTCTAATGAGTGCACACCTGGAACTACAAGCAAATAACCAGAACTGCAGGTTATTCAAGAGGTAAGTAGTATTTCAACAGTATCTAATATGTATGAAATTGAGGGTGTAACCCACCTCGTGCCCCGAGTTCCTGTGGATTGGCTCTAGGCTCCATGACCCAGTGTAGAATAAGCATCATAGAAAATAGATGGCTAGATAGATGGAGTTGTTTATGGGGAATATAATTACATTTTGAAATGTATTTATTGGCTGATGAAGATGGTAACCTGCTGGAGATAAGGTAGTTGTGAATATCTTGCCCACCTGCCCCCTAAGGGACAAGCAACCATGGGTGAGTATTATGGTAAAAAAAAAACATAGTGTTGCCACATTTAAACAACTGTAAGTTTAACCAGATTCATTTAACCAAACTGTTATGGTGGTGTTATTAAAGTACTGATAATGTCATGCTCAGACAAGTGCTTCCTGATGTCATATAGCAATAGCATCATATAAGTATGACAATGATATATTATTAAATATAAGTAAATGCTTTACCTTTACGCTACTACTTATGTGACCATATGAGGTCAGTGAGTTATACCTCCAGCTCCACTCACACAAGTGTTGCCAAACATTTAAAGAAATAAACATAATGACCCATTTTCAGAGTCTTTATAGACACAAAGTTGTAGCCATGTAGATTCAGGATTCAGGCCCTTAAGTGTTCTATGTAATCTGGGTTAAAAGACCAAACATACGATGCTGGAGGTTGTTTATAGGTGGTAACAGGTGGCTGCCTCAGGATGCTAGGTTACGTGCAAATCTGTGGTGGCTCACAGTTTCTCATATATTGCGAGATGATAAAGGACATGACAAGTGTTAACTTCATCTAAGAATAACCAGATTGTTACAGTTCGAAGTTATGTTCTTGATGATTCTTAACACCCGGGTTACTCTTCGACCATCAACCCTGAGCAAATTCACTCCAATTTTACAGCTATTGGTGAGAAAAAGTAAAAAAGAAAGAACAGTACTAGTCTACTAATCTTGAGCTCTTACCAAAATATGAATTTGATCTGCCAAAGATGTTCACATACTTCACATTTGTGACTATGAATAATGAAACTTCAGGGTTCAAGTGTTCTACCTGAAATCCTTTGTTGCTCTGTTGCAGGACTGATGGTGCAATGGAATCAGTAGGAGTTCTGTCGTTTGATCAGCTCAATAATTTAAAGTTCTGGATGTTCTTCAGGGTTTTTTTTACCGCTGCACCTTGTTTGTTTTTTGACTGTAGGCAGCAAAAGTCGAATTTCGAATGTCGAATTTTCTGTGTGTTTCAAACAAATTCTTCCTATATTTATGTTCTTTCCTTCATAGATAATACACCCCCCCAAAAAAACCCAAAACAAAACAAAACAAAACAAAACACACACACACACACACACACACACACACACACACACACACACACACACACACACACACCACCACCTCGACTACTTGTTTGTAGTATTCCAAGTGCTACATCGCATTTGCAAAAGTAAAACTCACTTGATTATGCTGAGAAAATGACATTGTAAAATTGGACAAAATTGCTTTTCAGGGTCTTTTCATATTTTTTGAGTCAGTGCACAAGGGGAGGGAGAGACAACAAACAGACTAATATGGAGAGCAAATGTTCTTTTCTAGTTAATGAGGCATGCAGAGTAGGGGAGGCAGGATTCATCTACTTGGACATTATGAAGTAATCATTGTAACTCTTTATTGCTGGAACATTGAAGAACATTGACACAGAAGAGTGTGGCCACAGGAGCAAAGAACAGTACTGTAATAACAATAACAGACAGACAGACAGACAGACAGACAGACAGACAGACAGACAGACAGACAGACAGATAGATAGATAGATAGATAGATAGATAGATAGATAGATAGATAGATAGATGTACTGGTATATACTGGTGTACTGGGAAGGTGGCAATGCTGCGAGCTCTTTGCTTGGGCATGTCATTAAAGGAGGCCAAGCTGTTGGCCCCTGGCATAGGCAGGTCAAAGAAGGAGACCACACCATTGACCCCTGGTGTGAACAGAACTTGCTGTCACCCTCTGGTATCAGCTCACTGAGAAGCCCCCTCATGACTTCCTTACTGGAACATGGTTGCAGAGGCCACCCTATTGTTTTCTGGCAGGAACTTGGTCTGAATTGCCCCGTAATTGACTTCTGACTTGAGCATGGCTTGAGCAGGTCACCTCGGTGTGAACTAGACTTTGGAGGTACTGTAGACAGCCTTGTGCTTGGGTGGCTGGCAAATCAGCCCCATTTGAGGTCACCAGGTTGATCTCAGGTTGGTGCTCATCTCAGTAGTCATGTTAAAGAGCTTGGCTGCTGAGGTCATTCATTACATATATAAAAATAAGCACAGTGGCCATGAAAAAAGAGAATGAAAAGTATAAGCGTGCTAGCACCGCAAGCTAGCTTGTTTTCCGTAATGCTGGGTGTAAGGGGGATGATCTCAGACAGATTAATTTTAACAGATAGATCTGTAAAAATCCACAATCTTGAAAAAGTCAATAAATCAAAAAATAAAGACACTAATGAAACGAAATCGCTTATCTAATGGCATTGTAATGCTTGATCTATTTCATACATTATAATTACCCAAATGGAATAGAATTTCCTCTTTTCATTTTACAGTCATTACTGTATTCTAACTGCACATTAGATATTTTTAACCATTAAATCTGACATGTGATACAGTAAAATTTGCAAGCCAAGTGCAAAGCTTTAACCCTACAAACATTTCTGGAGACCTTTCCAGCTGCTTTATTTTGATCCCCAGAAGGGAAGAGAAGATAAAAGAACTAGCTGGACATTACACAAACACAAGGGTGTGGTGGCCTTAGTACACCTTGACCTCGGGGAGGACGAATGTAACGGAATTGCACACTGACATTAATAAGCTCCGGATGGAAAGTATGAGGGAGGCATGTGAAGAGAAATGCATGGTTCATTGGTGGCGCGGGCGGATCAGAGGGAGCGTGTTGTGAGACGGGAATGCTTGACGTCACTCGCACTGGCCTCCAGCTCCTTGATTATTTACAGCTGACAGCCCCCCTCCTCCTCTTCTCAGCATGTCCCCTTCTAGTCTCCTTGCAAAACATTAATTCCATGAAGTGCAGAGGCAAAGCAGTTGAAGAGAGCAAATTATAGCATACCAGCATAACCAAAACATTTAACATGGATTAGAGAATGGGCTTCTTTAATATGATCATGGGAATGATTCATTACAAATATTAATGAGATAAATCCTGATTCATTTAGTTCATAGATCATTTGGTCCACTCCTCAGTGCAGAGCATTTCATGATGCTTTGTATTCTTAGTTTGTGGAATTTCTTTTTGAGGTCAGATTTGCATTTGCATTTGTTGTTGTTGTTGTAATTTGATTTGTGTAGCACTTTTAACAATGAATTTTGTGGCAATGCAGCTTTCGAGAAATACACAAATTTTGGATATTAATCTAAAATATATACATTTATCTACTTCTAAGAAGTACTATCTATGGTATTTTCGTCAGGATTCTCTACAGTATGTTCTTCAGGGTAATAAATGGGGCCAGCCTCAGCACAGCGAGTGGTTTTCAAGTGACGAAATCTTAAACTTCAAGAAAAGTAGGGCATCAGGAAGGATCAGGCAAGCATAGAAGGGGTCAAAGATATAAAAAGAGAGATAAAGAGAGAGACAGAGACAGTGAGAGAGAGAATTGCTTAGTGGTTATAAACTTCTTAAAAAATCATTGATGCACAACGCTCAGTTTTTGGTCTATACATTTACTTAATAAATTAGGTCAGTCAGTCAGTAGCAGCTCCTGACAGCCTTAAAATACTCATTAGAAGGTACCTTAACACATCCGGTCAAATTAGGGGTAGCGCATCCTGTCAGTTTTTCACAATCCATTAAATCAGCTTTATTAATGTGTTTTTGTTTAGTCACGCTGTCTCTTGCATTACATCAAATAAATCATGCAAGAATTTTTCCATCCCTGGATATTACTAGCGTTTATCTAATGTGTGTATTGTACTCTTACACTGTTAAATCCAGGACCAAGGTGCTACCTAACACAACATAAATGAACAAAAAGTAACACAAAACAGAGAACTACACAAACCTAACTGGGGCATAACATAAAGAGCACATGTGGGACATTGAGTGCAACAAAACATTACAAGACAATGCGATTGTAAACACAGAGACACTGCATCTCTGATCAGTAAAGTACATTAGTGATAGTGCACATGATTTGTCCATAAAATAGTAAATACTGTGCATGTTAGTACTGCAAAACAGTAATGTGTGTGTGTGTGTGTGTGTGTGTGTGTGTGTGTGTGTGTGTGTGTGTGTGAATCCTGTCACTTTGTATTGAGAAGTCGATTGGCTTAAAGGAATAAACTGTTACACAGTATGGACTTGAAGGCCTGGAAGCTCTGTTACAAATTCCCAGACAGCAAAAAGAGTGAAGAGTGTGTGTGAGAATTGTTGTAATATGCCACAATGCTGGTTGCTTTGTGGTTGCAGCTCGTTCTGTAATCTCCATGAAGAAAAATCTTCTCAGCCATTCTCACTGCTTACTGTATGGTCTTGCGGTCCAAAACACTTAATTTCCCAAACCAAGCAATGATGTAGCTGCTCCGGATGCTCATTATAGTCTCTCTGTAAAATGTTCTCCTTTATTTTATCCACATTCAGAGACAGGTTGTTGACTTTGCACCAGTCTGTTAACCTCTGCACTTCATCTCTGTATGCTGACTCCTCATTCTTGCTGATGAGACCCACTAGGGTTGTGTCAACTGCGAACTCGGTTGTGAGTCAGCTGTGTGAACAACAGGGGACTGAGCACGCAGCCCAGTGCTCAGTGTGATGGTGCTGGTGGTGCTTTTTCTGATCCAGACAGCCGGGGCTCTCTCAGTCAAAAAGTTCAGAATCCAGTTGCAGAGGGAGGTTTTCAGGCCCAACAGCCTTATTTATCACATTTCGAATGCTGGCATGCAGACATCTTCCTTACTTTCATGAATATCCACATACCTGAACACATACTACAAATGCCTACATGAGGTGGCAGATGAGGTGGGCAAGTCAGGGCTGGCTGGGCATCTGCTGTGCCAGACTTCCTGCCCTTCTTAATCTGGCCTATCACACAATCCAATGCTGGTGTATACACACACACCTGACTTTTCTACACAAATAATTTTAAACTCAACACAAAGTTGGAAGACCTGGAACTCCTCTTGGACCTTGGACCTGTATCTGTGACAGCTGAACCTAAACCAGTAAGGGTTTTCAGACACATCTCATCCTCCCTTACCATCAGCAATGGAACCCCCCAGGGATGTGTATTGAGTCACCTGTTGTACGAGAGGGCTCCTTGGACAAGATTAAAAACCACACTGTTGAGCTCTGAAGATCAACAGTACCCTATTGGAGAGAGTGGACAGTACCTTGGTGTTAACAAGGTCATATCACGTAAACACTCTGTTGACGAAGCCCTGTCAAGAGGCTTCACCTGGTTTGGGTACAGCACCAAGCAGGACCACCAGTGGGTGACACCATGAGCATTCCAAACAAAAAACTGCTTTGTTGCAGCTAAAAAAGGTTTTTACTTCCTTAAGGCCAACATAGAGATAACAAAGGAGCTTCTTCCTGCAGGCAATTTTATCCATTTATCCAGGAAGTTGTGAAAAGCATTTCACTGCATATTGTTTAATAACCACACACAGTAAACATTTGATTTTTTTAAATATCCACTTAGCTGAACACCAAATTTTCTGATTGGTCAGAAGGTGATAATTAATATTCTATAACAGAAGCTTTTACTATAGTGTCAGATGGAATGTTTATATCAATGCACTTCTTCTAACAAATTACTGTTTCTATAGTAACACCAAATTCGAAGGAACTAGTGTAAGGGTTTCTGTATGATCTAATAAGACTATTAAATAAATAAATAAATTAAACATTATTTAGGAAAGTAAAAGCATGTAATTTGTTGATATGGTGAAAGTAAAGAAACTTGATTCAATATTAATGGATGGAGTCTCCTGTGTCATAGCATAACAGTTTCCTGAAATCTGAGTGTTCTGGATGGAGGAGTTTTTAAGATTTTCCATTTCCTCAGAAACATGATAAGATTTTTTCTGTCGTATCTTGTCTTCTAAAGGCTGGTTAGATTCTACAAGCTAACAGGAACTAACTGATTCTGACAAAGGTCTACAAAAAAAAATATGGTGGTGTTGTTTAATAGAATTCATAGTGATATATTTTCTTTTTTTCAAGCCATATTTTGTTTTTGGTCTTATCTGATGACAACACACAACTCATTGCAAATGATGAATTCCTGTCACTGCACTTTGTGGTTCCTTCAAGGAACAACTAGGATTTATGGCAAACTGGATTTAATCAAGAAAAATGATTGAATTTAGAATTTTCAAAGGTGTCCGTGGTAAGTTTATACACATTCAAAGAGATTTCAGGGTTAAACCACACAAGTATTTGCTCAACACTGATGATGTAATTATATTGTTTGCAGTTTCTTTTTGCTAACTATTTGTATTTTATCAGTGGCAAGGCCTTCCCTGCTGCCCTTAACTCTATCAGAATCACTGACTTGTGTTATTATATTTATATGCCTATGAATATGTTTTCAATTATTCTCTAGGTTTGGTTGGATTTTCTTCCTTTTTAAGTACCCTTTGGAGTCAAAGGGAATTGCCATAAAGCCTTCAGAGTGAGCACTGCAGATGTCCTTTAGCATACAATCCATGAAGCTGTTGCTTTAACCGATCAGATTGCCACACCCTCTAGAAAAAGTCTAATCATGTTGACATTTTTGCGTCATTTGATTGGATGATCAGAGCTCGCAAACCTCATTGTTAGCAAACTGCACAAGCTTAAACATATTCTTGTGAATTTAATAGCTGTTTTTCATTTCACAGTGGCTAACAAAGGAGAAGAAATTGATTTGGACACTTTTACAAGATGGACTTTTAAAGAAAAGCTGGCCATTAGATTAGACTTTATTGTCATCGTGCAAGGTACATGTAAAGAGCCAATGAAGTGCAGTAGTTTTCACATATCCCCACTTGTCAGGAAGCTGGGGTCAGAGCGCAGGGTCAGCCATGGTACAGCACATGTAAAGCAGATAGGGGTTAAGTGCCTTGCTCAAGGGCACTTGGCTTGGCAATGCTGGGGCTTGAACCCCCCAACCTTATGATCAGTAACCCAGAGCCTTAACCACTGGACCACCACTGCCCTAGCACAAGTATGACAATACTTTTGTCTTTTCTTTCCTATAGATATAAGGAAAGCACAGCCAAAACAGTTCCAAACATTAGTTAAGCTTTTTCATGAACCATTTATACTTTTGTGTTTTCATTCCTGTATAATTTGCACAAAAACATAATTTGCCTTAATTTCAAATCACCAGGAAAACAATAATGTGTGAAAAATGTCGAAATCAATCATTAAGGTTAATATGGATGCTTCTGCAGAACAGACTTTGAAGGCCCTGGGCAGATTAGATTGACATGGCAGCACATAGGGGCTGAAATCTGATTGGACAAAAAAATCTAACATCCACATACACGTACTGGAAGCAGTGCAGTCAAGAGAAACACAACAAAATGAAGAGAATAAACTGTTGGGAATAGATTAATAAAATTGCATGGAACAAATATTATAATTTAGGTTGTAAATGTAGGTCGGTGCTTCTGATAGTGTTTAGGCCAGCAGAGAAGGCTTTGCTCGCCCTGACCCGCCTGCCACTGATGCATGGGATCATGAGCAATTAATAAATTGTTCTGGGAAAGAAATAACTATATTCCTGACATGTTAAATGGAAAATGATTTATTTGTTTTTTTTATTTGTAAATACTGTATAATGATATAGTGAGGAGTCCTCTCAGCAGCGCGCGCTGTCAAGCTCTTTTAATTTGGCGGGATTTTTCACTCAGACCACTGCTGAACAGGGTTAAAGTTGCGCATGCGCAGTAGACGCGAACCAAGCCTAAAATCCAAAATGGCCGGAGCCGAGGGAGACGATTCTCTGTATCCTATTGCTGTTTTAATCGACGAATTAAGGAATGAAGATGTCCAGGTATATCAGAAACACATATGTAAACATGTCTAATAACTTAAAGGACCAAATGTGCTTCGGAAAGTTGTATTTTAAGTTGATATAACGACTACTAATATTTGCTAGCTAACGCTGCTAATGCTAGTTGGTAGCATCCAAAAGACCGGCGTCTGTCTGATGGTTTATTTCGAATAATATTCATAGCGCTATGGTTATAAAACGTGGACCGTATTGGGAATTTCTATTTTTTATTTTAACACTATAATTTGGAGTTTGTAATATTCCATAATTGCGTTTTTGGGTCAAAATTATTAGCCATTTAGCTAGTCCGCTTATGTTTCCGTGTGAGAGCTTTGCTAGTATGCTAGCAACACATTTCACCAGTTATACAGCCAATTAGCTTCCCGAGCTAGTCAGAGGTTGGATCTAATCTGAATAAACAGTACTATAATAATAACGTATGTGGTTTCAGATAGGATACTTTAATTCCTCATACTTCCTTCTGACCGTTCCTATGGAGATTAGGATTACGAAATATGATTTAGCACTAACAAGTACCAGCACCACCCTTCAGCACAGATCATCCTTCATTCATTCATACACACATGTACCTTAGGGCACAGGTTAACCACTTGAATATACACAAATTAATTGATGTAAATATAATTTACATTAATTAAATAAGCAGGGAAAACACAAACAATGGACAGTTTGTGCTCTTGGATTATGGTTGGGATGCTGTAATACGCACTTCATTCATTCTTTCTCACGTTCGACCGTTCACATGATTCCTGGAACGCGATGAAGTGACGTCACAACTTGTACACATCTTGAGGTCTTGATAACGCCGAGTTGGAATCATGAATAGGGGATCTTTTTGTTTGTGCAGTGAAATTTAGTTTTCTTTGTACATCAGAGGACAGGGTCGTCTGCAGCACCACTGGGGCTTGAACCCCTGACCTTCCAATCAGTAACCCACAGCCCTGAGCTGCCTCTTGCTATCATGACTTTAGTCACTTGGGGTAATTTACTTTAGCCAGGTGGGAGACACCCTGCACAGACTGGATTTGGAATCGAATAAGGGGGACCCACTTTACCACACTGCCGCTCTGTTTGTCCTAATACTAAGGTCTATGTAGGAAAATCTCAACAGTATTTATTAATTTTTTATTTTTTTGTCTCTCTTGAATTGTCTGATGTTAAGATTAAGAGTATGTGCTAAAGTCAGTCCAAGTTTCACCTACAAATAATTAAGACGAGACTCTACATGCTACAGTTGTCTTGTTAGATTGCCTTGTCAGCATTTTTTTTTTTTTTTTAATGTATGTTGCATAGGTGAATACCAAGTGTGTTTTGATACCGGAAAATGTAATCAGATCAGAAAGTCATCTCGGATGCTGCTCGATTTCGCAGGTTTCCCCCGAGTCATAGAGTTCCCCTCAGCCGCACATGTCTGTGTTTTTCTCTGATCTA
This sequence comes from Silurus meridionalis, assembly GCF_014805685.1. Lineage (NCBI taxonomy): Eukaryota > Metazoa > Chordata > Actinopteri > Siluriformes > Siluridae > Silurus > Silurus meridionalis. Next base: position 7,895,365 of record NC_060895.1, on the reverse strand, counting down.
ACACGCCCACTTTAGTTCAGAATAGCTTGTGTATTAGCTGAGTAGTTGAATCAGGTGGGTTGGAAACGGGCAAGTACACGACCACAGAATCTGTGCTGGAGTGTTTCAGATCAGCTGTAAAAGGTGGGGGAATCCTGGATAATTGTGATTAAAATCCCAGAAATGTTCAGTTCACCTACATTGACTGAAAGTCCAAAGATTATATAAAACACACACACCTGTTTGCACATGGCCTGAAGCCCTGCTTCACTTCCTTTTGCATTGTCACTATACCTGTAGCACACAGTTCATCTCAATCACTACCACATTCTATATCCATCTCAGTTTGCTTGTAGCACACATTCTCGCCATATTTTTTTTCTAACCCTTGAATTATTTGCCATCTATCTGTCTACCAGTCACCCTTGATTTATTTTACATTTTTCAACGTCAAACACTCGCACTGACAAGGCAATGTCACACTTTGTTCAATCTTTTTTTCTTTTATTTATAGAACAGTATTTGGACAAAAGGATGTCTATATTTGTTGTTTTGAAAGTTTGTATGAAGTCATGTGACTTACATTTCCATGTTTTTGCAGTTGCGCTTAAACAGCATCAAAAAGCTGTCGACTATTGCCTTGGCCCTGGGCGTCGAAAGGACACGCACAGAGCTCCTACCATTCCTTACTGGTAATCTATTTTGGTTTTATCATTACTTGCATAAAAACTTAAATATGCTAATATGATTCTTTAAAAACTCAATAGTACTTACTGCCCTGGCAATCTCTAACTTTCTTCTTTTTTAATGCAGACACTATTTATGATGAGGATGAGGTACTTCTTGCCCTGGCTGAGCAACTGGGGAACTTCACCATGCTGGTCGGAGGGCCAGAATATGTGCACTGCCTCCTGGTAAGACTTTTTATTAGTAGAAGGCAAAAGAATAATTTAGTAAAATTATTTAACTGTATAATAATTAATGGTCTGGCATTCAATCTTTAACTTCTAGAGTTTTTCTAACAGTTTGTCTAAAATGAGTAAACAAGAAATCTTGCACTGCTTGAATTTCCTCAGCCACCGCTGGAAAGCCTGGCCACTGTGGAGGAGACGGTGGTTCGAGACAAAGCTGTAGAGTCACTGCGCAAGATCTCCCAGGAGCACTCGCCTGTAGACCTAGAGGTGCACTTTGAGCCACTGGTGAAACGACTGGCCAGCGGCGACTGGTTCACCTCCCGCACCTCCGCATGCGGCCTGTTCAGTGTCTGCTACCCACGTGTCTCCAGCACCGTCAAGGCCGAGATTCGCCAGTGAGCACAGCACATTTTCTGTCATTGCATTAATTAATTACAAAGTCATTGCTTTATTACAACAGTTTTAATCTTTCAGTATACATTAAAGGTCCTAAAATATTTTTTTAGGTACTTCCGCACCCTTTGCTCTGATGATACGCCCATGGTGAGACGTGCTGCTGCTTCCAAACTGGGAGAGTTTGCCAAGGTGTTGGAGCTGGACTATGTAAAGAATGACATCATCCCACTTTTTACAGCACTGGCATCTGATGAGCAGGTAAACACGCATGCTTGAACGCTTTTGTCGAATGGGCAGATGGGCATAAACATCAATTCATCTCAGCAATACCTGAATCCTTCTTTTGTTTTTGTCATTATGCACAATGCATAGTTATTTATATAATACAAAATATTTTGGTACAAAAGTCATTAAAAAATAGCAATGTTTGTTTAATCAAAGTTCTGATATCTCCAGTGTCTTACAAAAGCACTGTGTAACTTGAGTCTCAGGATCATTAATATAATTTACGGTCATAAGATGTTTAGCAGTGTTGCCTCTTCTGCTATGCTTTAGGACTCTGTGCGGCTTCTAGCAGTTGAAGCTTGCGTTAGCATCGCCACACTGCTGCCTCAGGAAGACTTGGAGGGTCTTGTGATGCCCACCCTGCGCCAGGCTGCCGAGGATAAGTCATGGAGGGTGCGCTACATGGTAGCAGATAAGTTCTCTGAGGTAGGTTCTCAAAACTTTGCATGTAATTTTTGGCTTGATGTTACTGTAAGTAACTAATGGTTATTACAAGTGGTTTCAACAGACTTTACCTGTTTTTATTTATTAATTAATTTTTTGGTGCTGTTGCATGCAATTGCCTGCTTTTATGTGATCAGTCAGCATGCTGCTGAAAAATCTGTCAGGATCTGAGTGGAGGAAATTGTAATGGCTTATTTCTTTGTCTTAAAATAGTTTAGAGGATCCTGCATTGTCTTCTGTATGAAGGCATCAGTTGGTTTCTCATCATTTAATATTGTCTTTCAGTATGTGGATTATCATTTTTAGTCATTATTTATTTAATTTTTTTTTAGGTGGGGCAAGTATGGTTAGTTTATTTAGGTTATACTTTTCAGATGCCTTTCAGATGAATGACTACTGAGAATTGAGTCTTTTAGTTATGTAAAATTGTGGAAATGTTTATTTTGCAGTTATATAAATTAGAAATTGCATACATTTATAATATGGATTCAAATACATGTTTGTGATGTGGTTATCCAGGTGTTGTGCTGCCTACCAATATTATTTGTTAGCAAAGTCGTAAACTTTTTTTTTTTTTTTTTCTCTAATGCAAAAAAAGTTGCAAAAAGCAGTGGGTCCAGAAATCACCAAGAACGACCTCGTCCCAGCATTTCAGAGTTTACTGAAAGATTGTGAGGCAGAGGTGCGGGCAGCAGCTGCTAATAAGGTGAAAGGTAAGTGAGCCCCTTTTCTTTAACAAAAAGCAAAAGTAATAAGGCATATAGCAGGTCTGAGTTTATTTTTTTTCCTCCTCCCTCCCACACAGAATTCTGTGAAAATTTGCCAGAAGACAGCCGGGAGAATATAATCATGAATCATGTCCTGCCTTGTGTGAAGGTAAGCTGCTCTCTGTGCTTTATTTTTAATGTAATAGTGCCAGATGGGCTGCATGATGTAACTGATTTAACCATCAAAGCCTGCAAAATGTCGCTGTATGTCACTGCATGAAAAAGAGCCTGTGTGTGTGTGGTGAAATCCCTGGTTTATGTTCCTGTTTTTTAGTTATATATATATATATATATATATATATATATATATATATATATATATATATATATATATATATATATATATATATATATTTTTTTTTTTTTTTTTTTTTTTTTTTGATGGTTACTCTTCCCTTTATAATTAGTTTGCTACACTTTTACTATTTTCCATATCTGCCCAGTTAGAGATGAACTAGTTATGTGGCTAAGTTTTTAGGTTTTCTTGAGTTCATGGGCAGCAGGGGTCACTGTTGATATTGCGTCTGATACCAATCTACCATTGAGAATCTTTGGCTAGGCAAGCGATAGGAGATCGTTGATTCATATTGTGACTGCTATAGAATATACAAGATGAAGAGAGTTTTTGCCATGTTAGAGCATCATGTTTTTTACAACACAGATATTAAATAATATAAAATCATCTTAAAAACTTGCCTGGCTTGTGATGTCGGTGCTTACAATTTTTTTTTTTTCTCAAATATTTTACATTTATCTGGTTAGCACCCATTTTTGCACCATGTTATAGAAGTAATACTCTGAAGCTGCCCATGAAGACAATTTCAGCAAGTAAAATCTCTAGTAAAAACACCCTAATATGAGGTGAAATGCTTTTATTTAAATGCACAATTACAGCATGTCCTTTCACAACAAGCCCTTGTTGGATGGATTTCTCTAACTGCCTTTAAAGACTAAAAAGGTTCAGGGCTTATGATCGTGTTTCATTCGACTGCCTTAATGCGGTGTCCACTGCCGCATGACATAAAAATTAAATGCGCTTTTCCATAATGTCGTGTGAATCACAAAGTTTAAATTTTGCGAAATTTAAGGCGCCTTTAGACACTAGTCATGTTATATTAGTTGATTCATGATTCCCCCTCAGATGTTTATTCACCATAAATTGTGTAACTGATAGAAACAGTGTTTGACCTGCATGCCTCTCAATGAGAGAGAGATATAAATAAATAAAAATGTAAAGAAATATTATTGAATGTATTTATTATCGACATTTAAGATAGTTGTGGTCTACTACTGCTCCTCTTTCCAGCATTGAGTGTTTTGTTGAAGATATAGAATGTGTCCCATATCTCCAGCTTAAGTCAGTACACCCAAGATCAGCCTGAGATGAGGCTCAGCTGCCTGATCTTTATCTATTAGTTTGCTTATGTAACAGTTGGTCTTTCCTGTTCTAAACAGTTTGCAGCGTGGCTTATCAACAAATCCGATATGCAGTCAACAATAAACCCCTATGTGGCTTGGTGCAACATGACCAGCAGGCCAGGTTCTGTGGTCTGAACCCCTGATTGTTTTTCCCTTTTCAGCACTAGGTTAATGGAGATTGATTTCCCATTTTCCCCCTGTGTGCAATTCTGCTCTTGCATGTTTTCCAAGTAATGTTGTGATTTTATAATGAAAGGTTGTTGAGTGTTCTGTCAGGATGTGCTCTTCAGCTGCTAGGTAATCACCATGTCTCCTGATTAGAGCCACTTGAGAATGAATTGGCTAATTTGTTTTCTCCTCATCTCGCTTTTTATGCTTGTCCAACAGGAGCTGGTGTCAGACACAAATCAGCATGTGAAGTCTGCCCTGGCCTCTGTCATCATGGGCCTCTCTACTATCCTGGGCAAGGACAACACCGTGGAGCATCTGCTCCCTCTTTTCTTGGCCCAGCTGAAGGACGAGGTAGTACACTGGGCCCTCTGCCCGCACTCTGTCTCCCTCTTCCACGTGCATTACGAGCACACACAGGCTGTTTACCCTCTATAAGCCTCCGTATCTAGTAATTTAACAGTAATTAAAATGAAGCCTGTACAATGAAGTTCTGAGACGACTGAGGTGGCAAATTTTCAGTAAAGGAACTGACAGTGACAGTTTATTCGTGTGACAAGTGGACAGTTTGACATTTCTTACGTTATGATTAGGGATGTCAACGATTAATCGACGATCGATTAATTGTCGATAAATATTTTAATCGATAAACCTTATCGACGGTCGATTAAGCATGATCACCATTAACGCATATAGTTTGAGACGAGGCAGCTAGCTGGTTTGCCAACCGCCAAAAGAGGACGACGCACACGGCTTATGCCAAAACATGTAAAGTACAGCAGTTGTGAAGGAAAATGAAGCGAGCACGCAAGAGTTTTTTTTGGGCTCATTTTATTTCAAATGGTGATAATGTTAATTGCAAACATTGTGCCTGTGTTTTAAAATATAATACATCAACGAGCACCATGATATATCATTTGAAAAAGTGCATCCAGCGGTTTCGGGACAGGATTTGATTCGACACAGCCAACAATAACCTCCATTTTAGCCGGGAAAAAGGTAGGAACTCAGAAGGCAGAAGAAATAACTAAACGACTGTGCAAAATGATTGCAAATGACATGTTGCCTATAAGCGTCACCGTAACAAAAACTTGCTGACATGGACGACGCTCACTACGATTTCCGCTCTATGGAAGTGCGCTCACTCAGTCGCTAACCGCCCGAGCAAGCGCTCCGTTAATATTCCGCTGACGCCGCCGTAAACCAGTTCCAGCTCCGACATAAAGTTTTTCTAGTAGGCCTAATTGTTTACTGTTTGTACCAAAATTCTTTTATAATTGTCTAAAATTATGCATGCTGATAAATAGCAATTATGTTTCCAAACTAATTTTTTAAATTCTTCTTAATTGTATTAATTGTATTAATTAAAATGTATTAAATATATTAATCTATCCTTAGCAAACATTCCTAAAATGCAAAAACTGAAAAAGTGTATTTGATTTTCATTCACTTTATTTCCGTGAAAATAGCTGTTGTTGTTCAATAGAATATTCAAAATAGGCTCATTAAAACACAAACGCACACACTCACACGAGATGAAATGTGCGTAGATCTTTACAAAATACACATGGATTATAAAGCATGTGAAAAGCACACACAAGATAAAATGCACTTAGAACGCTTGGATTATGAACTGGGTTGAGCGAGCGGAGTGGAATCTTCAGAAAGGCGCTCTTAAGGAAATATTACCACTCCGCTTCGCTCAGCTCATATGCCAGAGTGCATCTGAGACTGCGTTATATTAGTCATTGTATTTGAATTAAATAATTATATAAAATGATCAATCGATTTATTTTATAATCCTACTAGCCTTTTATTTACAGTAAAAACCCTTTCCTTTGTGGGAGGACGCTTGCGTTTTAGTGTCATTGCACAACAATTCATGCGATAACTACTGTAGACGCATCTTGCAGTATGAAGGTTAACGATTAATCGATTAATTGATCGTTAATTTAAACGACGATCGATCATGAGAATTTGTCGAAATTGACATCCCTAGTTACCTATTAATTAGTTATTATAGAATAGCATGATCTGTAAATTGGGAAAGATAAAAAAAATCCTAATTCATGTAACCATAATTGTTTATAGGCTACTGTGAAAAGCATCATACATTAAGTAATAAGAACCGATAAAAAATTTCTTGCAAACAAGACACATTATCCCCCCCCTTCCTTTTGACACCATGACCTTTGACCCTATTGAGAAGTTGGTTAATTGCCAAAATCCAAACATTTATTTGAGCTCGTTTTCAAAAGCCTGCCTCCCGTGTTTGTGTGTTCCTCTGTTTTATTGGCTTACTCTTGAATGTCAAACATTTGCTCTGAAAATGTTTAGACCTAGAGTCCACAAAATTTTCTTCTGCAGCATGTTTCCATTGGATGCTCGTGTCCAACCTCATGTTTGGCAAACTGGAATGATGTCTGGGTTTGAGTCACTCATCGCAATATCACGTTTGGTAGCAAGTCATCCGAGGTCTGGCAAATACATTGAAGCGCTGCAGCAAAATGGGGAGTCGAGTCCTCGAACAGCCTTTTAAGGAAATATTAAAGCCTTTTTGGTTTTTCTTTGACACCGCATGCATTTTGTCATTTTGGCTTAAAAGTGGGGTATTTAAAAAATTGGTACCCGTATGTTTAGTTGTACTTTGACCAGCAATAGCTCAAGATCTGTATAGTTGTGCCTGTGTACAGGATCTTTGTTTGTCAGGATACCAAACTGTTTCAAATGATGTAAAATTCTTGTGTGCACACCTTGCAGTGTCCTGAAGTGCGTCTGAATATCATCTCCAACCTGGACTGCGTGAACGAGGTGATAGGCATTCGCCAGCTTTCTCAGTCCCTTCTGCCTGCTATTGTGGAATTAGCGGAAGATGCCAAATGGAGGGTCCGTCTGGCCATCATCGAATACATGCCGCTGCTGGCAGGCCAGCTGGTGAGTTCACCCAATATTTCACACCTGTGCTGCAGTGTTGTTGATCAAGAGCCAAAATGTAGTTTTTATTTCAGGTAGTTTCACACCGAATTCCTGAATTGGAGAACGTATTTGGTTTATATCTATTCCTCTTATGTGCCGGTAAAGCGGTAGTTTATGTAGATCATGAACTCGATATTGCTAAGGACACTGACAGATTTTCTTGGTAATGTTTAGTTTGTCGATCTGTACTTCCTCAAAAAATTCATGGCAGTAAAACTTTTTTTTTTCCCTTCTCCACAAAAGCAGCTTTTCTTTGAACTTCGTTATATCTATAGCATGTTCGATATTGATTGGTGTCTGTTTTATTACAATGTTATCGTAACTTAAATGGCAAGTTGTGTAACCTTTTCTACCCCCTCTTCTATATTCACATAGGGAGTGGAGTTCTTTGATGAGAAGCTGAATTCTCTGTGCATGGCATGGCTGGTAGACCATGGTAAGTATGTTTGCATTGTACTTTGGTAAAAGGCTGTGCTAGGTGAAGGCGCATTGTATGAGTACGGGAAACTTTCTACTGTGTGGAACGGTGCAGACTGGAACTTCCTGCTTCTAATGGCTCTTTTAACCACTTCCTGCCCAAAGTGTCTTGTCACCAATGACAGTATTTAAAATAAAGATTGAAATGTCATTTCTGGATTTTTTTTTTTCCCCACAGTCAGGTGCTGGATGTACTTTGATGGCTTATAATTGTAATATATTTATCATTTTTAAGTAGTCCAGTAAAAAATGCCTCGTCTTGCTCACTTATTATTTTGTAGAAGGAGTGAATTAAAACCACAGCCCCATAGTAGACACATTTCTCACACACTAGCATACTTGGCACATTACTTATTGAATTACTAAAGAGAGCTGTTTTTGCTTCTGCCTGGCTCCTCCTCCTTCCAAGAGAGGAGAAAGAGGGAGACGTGCATTTTGGCAGCTCTCGCTCTACTCACTGTGCGAGACTGATAAGAATCCTGTAGCACCCAGGAAATGACAGATCTGGCTGTATTGCTCTCTTGTTAATTTTCTCATCCTGTTTTGCTTTCCCTTTGTTTGTTTGTTTTTTTTTTGTTTTTTATTTCTCTTTTCTGGTTCCCCCTTTCCGTCTCTGACACTGCACCATACCCCTTCCCATTACCGCTTTCCTGGCTGCTGTGTGGTCAGCCCACAGGAAAAGTCACTGCTCAGTATGTAGGTCAGCCCACTGGCCCAGCTAGGCTTGTCTGCTATAGTGGCTTTGAAGAGCTGCATTGGCTCCATCGCAGGCACTTTTACAGCATAGATGGGAATCAAGGCCAAATTAAGATTAGATTAGATTTCACTTTGTCATTGTGTAAGGTATGTGTACAGAGCCAATGAAACGCAGTTAGCATCTAACCAGACGTGCATAAGTGGCCTATTTACAATAAATACATAGCAGTATGATAAATAAGGGTATGGGGTCCATATGTACAGGGGTGTGGGTGAACAGAAGGTGCAGTAGGTTGTGTGTGTGTGTGTGTGTGTGTGTGTGTGTGTGTGTGTGTGTGTGTGTGTAGTAATATACAATGTACCTTGCAAAGATTGTGCATAGATGTCAGATAACATGCTCAAATGACATTGTTATGAATGTTGTATGATACAGTATATACAGAATAAAAATGGGTGGAATATACAGCAGTGCAGTGATGGGTTATGGATAGTGCAAAAATTAATGGTGTATAAGCAGTGGAAAACAAACCCCTAGAAATTGACAATGGTGTTGAGATGGTAAGACAAATTCGGATGTAACCTTGATTTTATAGACACGTTTTTTTTTTTTTTTCTCCCCTACAGTTATTTCTGGTCAGAGTTGTTTGTTTCACCAAACAGAGACTAATGTTTGCTGTCTTGTTTCAAACTTTTGTTTAAGGTCATGTTAATGGATCGATCCTCATACTCCATTATTATTGTGCACATTGCTTTCCTTCGTGCATAACTCAGTGGTCTGGTTACCATTTCACAGATTTATGTTGCTTGTATCTAAAAAAACAACCCGTTTTCTGTGGGTATCCACATAGAACCAGATGGGTTACATCACAGGAATGTTTGTCTGTCGGGCGCAGCAGGCCAGACCTCTTGCATAAGCACAGAAGACTGGGCCACAATTTGTTTTTGCTTGCTTTATACCACAGTTAAAAGCACACTCCCTCACGTGTCCGTGTGTTTCTGGTTTAACACTCTGCAGTTTACGCAATCCGGGAGGCGGCCACCTGTAACCTGATGAAACTGGTGGAGAAGTTTGGAGCAGAATGGGCTCAGAACACCATCGTGCCCAAAGTGCTCGGCATGGCTAATGACCCCAACTACCTGCACAGGATGACCACTCTCTTTTGCATCAATGTGAGTTGATGTTTCTTCAGGACCGGGGCGATCCAAAGGAGTTCTGATTATGAATTTCCTTTCTCTCTTAACTAAAAGCAAAATAAGAAATTAACTTTTTAAATTACTTGATAAATGATATAGGTTTGTAGACACCTGATCATCATGCCAATCAATTTAAATTTTTTATTTATTAAAACAACATATACTGTTTAATTAGTTCCACCTTGCTGTTAGAATAATCTTTCCTTTCCTGGGAAGGTTTCTCTTCATTTTGGCACGTGACTGTGGGTATTTTTCATTTAGCCACAAGATTATTATTGAGGTCTAGCAATAATGTTGGGTAGAGGAGCCCTAAGGGGCTTTTGTCATTTTAGTTCGTGCCAAAGGTGTTTTGTGGGGTTGAGGTCAGAACGCCGCAGGACAGTCTAGTTCTCTGTCTAACCGTGGGCCTCTTGATTCAAGTGAAGAGAAATGTGCTACCGCATTCATGGGCATTTTAGAACAGCCGTGTGCTTTCAAATCCGCTGCAGCATTATGGGTGAAGAACCACACATTGGTTTGACGGTCAGGTTTCTACAAACTTTGTCATACATTGTACATAATGAATTTTACAGTTTTGAAATGTTTTATGATGGACACCGAAAGGAAAATTGAATCCGAATCGACATCAGTCATTACTTTCATGTCCCGTCAAGTTTTTTGGCTTGAAGCTTGTGAAACCAGGAAAAACCCAGAAAAAAATCCATAAATTAGCCGCCTCGTTGTTTAAGCTTCGGGGGTTCAAAGCGTGGGGGAGTAGCGGCTTATAGTCCGGAAAATACGGTACTTTTATAAACGGTAAACGCACGGTACGGTGTTTTGTTTATTGTAGTTTGAAATGACCCCAAACTTTGGAAACTTTCTGCCATTTGCTTTGGCCTGAAACTTCTTCTTTCTTCTCCACTTTTTTTAAATCATGCCACTGCGCTACCTGTCCAGAGCGTTCCAGGAAATGCAGTGCTCCGTGTTTTGTTTAACGGACTAAACAAATTGTTAGTAAGAAGTTAGTAGAGGAAGCCCCAGTCAAACCTTTTCCACGAAGGGCTGACGTGGGCACAGGTTTTCATTCTACCAAAGCTGCACCAGTGTTTTAGATCTGCATTTTCAATGGACTATCATGTGTGGCCATTGTTTGGTTGGATTGAAAACCTGCACCCACACTCGCCCTTTTGTGGAAAATTATTGCAAACATCAGCTGTAATGTTTATGCAGGTTGAAAGCATTTCAATACAAATTAGTGTTTGTGAAGCAAGTCATTTGTTTAAAGTAAACATTGTTTTATGTCCTTTGTGTCTGCTAGGCCCTTTCTGAGGCATGTGGGCAGGAGATCACCACCAAGCACATGCTGCCAATTGTCTTAAAAATGTCCAACGACCAGGTTGCCAACGTGCGCTTCAACGTAGCCAAATGCCTACAGAAAATCGGACCAGTTGTAGACAGCAAGTAAGTTGATTGTGACTCCTCCTCCTCCTCCCCCACCCACCCAAAAAAAAAAAAGGGAGGTAAAGTGGTAGGTGCATTAACACTGATTGTGTTGCTGTGTTCCTCTCAGCTCCCTGCAGACGGAAGTGAAGCCGGTTTTAGAGAAGCTTGCCACAGACCAGGATATGGATGTGAAGTACTTTGCTCAGGAAGCTTTAAGTGGTATGTTTTCTGTATTACAGTCTTAAAGCTAAACTATTCCCACCACTACTTTCCCCCCCTGTAAACTCACTTCTTTCTGCTTTTCTCCCCAGTTCTTGCCCTGGCCTGATGATCTCTCCTCGGATTCACCGTAACAACCATGACGAAGCAAAACTTGTCGCATTCTATTTATTGGTGAATTTTTTTGAATGGTTGTGTATTAACGTCTGTGTAGCTCGTATTTACTCTCGAAGATATTGAATGATCAAAGGGTGCACCCATGTTCGTGCTGTAAATCTCTGCTTCCACCACAGTGACACTGGAGTTAGGTAATGCATGATGGATAGCGTGTTCTGGAGTTCTCTCGTATAAAAAAAGTTCCAATTGGGCGTGGCTGCAGCGAGGAGAACTCAAAAATGTGCAGAGCAGAACGACATAAGGACCAGGATTAGATAAAGCATTTAGCACAGGAACACACTCATGCATTTTCAGTAACGTGGTCAGTAATCTGATGATAAAAAAAAACGTACTGACCATTTTAGTAATTTAGTCTCGCATGTTCTGTAGTAAATTAATTCTCTGTGAGTAAAATCCTCCCAGCTACCTCTGTCCTCTTTTAAGAGCCGTTTCTTAGCTAAAATCCAGGACACGTCCACTTTGAAGCCACGCTTTCTCCTTGATGTGAAATGCCAGCTGGTTTGTCTTTTTCTTTCTGCGCATGGTGCTCCACGTTTCAACTCGGGACCATTGCATTGTGTGATTTCTTCTGGGACAGACTTCCTCCTCGTCAGTTTCGCTAGTTAAATTCGTGTTTTTGTTCGGTGCTCTTTCTTTCAGCCGTCTGATTCTTACGTGACAGTGATGCCTAGGAATGTATGTAGTTTTTTTTTTTTTGTTGTTTTTAGTTTTGTTTAGGTTTAAAATGTTCTTTTCCTTCGGTGGAAATGACCGTTGGGTTTCAGTGTAAAGTGAAATGTACCTCCCGTATCGCAGTAAGCAGACGAGAAAGCTCTCTCTCTTGTGCCCGCACTGAGTACGAACAATCTTCAGAATGCGAGGCGAAAATCCCTGTCCAACATCAGCACTCTGATTAAACAGCGGGTCATAAACATAGCTTAAGCGCAACCTCTGGAAGGCTGTTAAGTTCTTTTAAAGGGGACAGTGGGAAACGGATGTGCTATTTTACCAGTTTAAACGACCATCGCATCAGATCCTGAGTAAACTTTTTTTTTTCTCTAAGTATCATGAGGAGCCCCTTTTTAAACTATTTACTGTACTTTTGGAACCAAATAAAAATCAATAAACATGGATCCTCTTCAATTCGAGTCTTTGCATTCGTACACACTTGAATGATCTCTTGCCAACATTCGTGTCACCGATTTGATATTCAATATTCTTGTTAAAGATCGATTGACGGTTAAGCTCTTGTTATCCTGATACTGTTACAGTGAAGGATCTTAACGTCAGTAAATTTCGTCACTGCCTGCACCGATCGGATTTCTAACATTCTTTCACAAAAGCTTCTGACATTTTCAGTTACTAGAAATTGTATGTTGTAACATCTGTGCACTGGTGAAGCCTAAGTGCAAGTTGTGTCGAAGTGTGGAAAGAGTTCCTGTGTTTTTAAACGACTCGCTATTTCAAAAGCAGCAGTGTGGCCTTCTGCTTCCTGTCTGCATTTTTTTTCTTTTCAGATGTTTCTGTATACTGCAGCATTACTCACTGATTACGAGTGCTAGATGTACATCTATATCTGCTAGCAAAGAGGTGAAAGTGATCTTCGGTGTGCATCGTCACATATATAGTGTCACTGTTTATACACGAAGCTATTACATTCGTAGCTACCCAAAAAAGTACAGCATTTTCCTTCCTCATCCTTTTTTCTCATCAAAATATTTCGAATCCGAGTAGGGAACTTCACCATGCTGCAATATCATACCGTGGACTTTACTGAAGTCGAGTGAAATTTTTATTCATTCATTTGCATTGAAAAAGAATATAGAAACACATTCCTACATAGGAACAACTTTCCGAGCAATGATCAGCAAAGCCGCCTTGAAAAGTAGTCAATTGTACTCGCTGGTAAATTACTGTGGTATAAGAGGAATAATTATAATAAAAGATTCTGCTTTTTTTGTTGGTCATAGATCAAAGGTCTTATGGAAACAGTTCCATAAGCATCCTAGCTACGCTGACTGGCAATTTAAATTTCCATGACACCAGTATGGCTTGCAAATTGAAGTCTGGGCTCATGCAGGTATTTACAGGACATATGATCTATTTAACAAACATCTGATGACGTTTGATAAACTACAGGTTAAGTATAAATTTCCTCAGACTTTTGTAAGCAGTTGAAGATAAAATTTTGACGCCTTTTTTTTTTTTATATGTTTCGCAATATTTTCATTTGAGCTCATCCAGATTGTCTTCCTCGGTAAAAGATAAACATTTTTGAGTGACGTAACCGATTTTGTGAATAGGGTGATTTTTTTATTTATTAAATTTTTTTTATATATAAATAGGCCAAAGCACAAGCTTAATTATTTTTTTCCTATTTGAGAAGTAAATTTATATATTTTATATACAGTATATAAAAAATATAAATTACTGTATATTTATTGTATGTATACACGTACATTAGTCTTAAGAACAACTGCTTTATTTAGTTGAGACACATCCTTCTGTCTCCTTTTAAAATATTTTTCAAATTTTTTTTTTTTTTAGAACTCGTATTTTTTTCCACGATATATCAACATTAAGCAAACGATCTGATCTTTTGCGAAGCGGATGGAGCAGGAACGTGAAATATGACCATGACACAATTTCTGGGAGGAATGTTATTAGACTGCCATTAAACATATCAAGTATAGACACATAGACAGAAATGCAGTTTGCTATTGTATACTGACTTCATACCAGATCACCAAATAAATACAGAAAGATTAACAGCTCTCTCTCTCCCCCAGTGTTCCGAATACCATACAAGTACCGGCCCTTTTTCTTGCTGTGCTTTTGGGAATACTCATTTATTGCACTGTGTTTTGGTATAATGTTTGTAAGAAATGATCTATTATATGCAAGGAGGTGGTCACTGCCTCCCCACTAACGTGTCTACTGGGAATGTTGAGCTAGTCACTATTTTCAGACGTTTAAAACCTTGCTGATGTTGGATAGAAAAGCAATGCAGATCCAGTTGGTTCCTGTTGAATAACCCTACAATAAGAATGAATTGGTTTTGGTGAACTTGTTAATACCTTTAATGGAAAAGAAAAACTAGGATATGTCCTGTATTAAAGGGTAAATATGTCCAAGTATTTTGGGCAAGAAGGTCTTGGCGTCGACTGCAAGCGTATTGGGATTAGGTGCCTATGAATAATAATATGCTCGCTGAAGTGTGACACGGTCACAATAGCTGTGGCAAAACTTTGATTTACCATGCTTTCTTTCTGATACAATGGTCTGCATGAATGCTCAATTCTGATTGGCTGGAAGGTGTGTTTAAACCGCTAAACAAGGTCAGTTTAATCACTGTTATATATTAATGTGCTTCATAATGAGCAACTGTAACCATAGTAACATGAAGATGCAGTCGCATGAGATAAACGTTTGTGTCGTGCCACTGATATGGTGATTGTGGTAAATGTCCCAGGGCTGAAGAGGAATTTGAATAACTGGAGAAAAGATAAAATGTTAACACAAGATTTTAACACAAACAACCTTATTATTTAGTAGATTCTAGTTCGAGATGTGCACACAATCTGTTTTAATCTTACACAAACACACACTTGATCTATTTGAACGAGTTTTAATGAATAGCATAGCCTACGATACGATTCACCCCTATTACAGTGCACTGTGATCCGTTTTTTTTTTTTATTTGTGATCCAATGCAATAGGATACAACGGAATAAATACGCTCTGCGATTTAATATGGTACAGAAAGTTCGCTTTTATTTTCTTCGGTTCAGACAGACAGCAAATCGTAGATAGCGCCTTCTGACTTCTAACGCATGGCCCTTCCACAAACACGCCCCCAAAAAAGATTGTCTTTTCCTGTTCTGTCTCCAGGAAGATGCAGCTCTACCTCTGCCATGTTAATCTCTATTCTATGAACTCTCCATAGTGTTGACGCGTCATACTCACAACAGTGATTCACAGTGGTGCTGAGAGAACACGCTTGAGATTCAATTAAATGAAGAGAAATCATATAAGAATTGCACATATACTATTTATATATCCATCAGCTTTACTGATGCAAATATGTGAACGATGCATTGCGATACAATTGCCAACTTGTGTTCAATGCACACTTTTAAATCGATTAATCACATTAACTTTTATGCCCTAATATGCAAATTACCTACAAAATGAACCTTTGTTTTTTTTTTTTTTATCCATCCACGGAAATAATCATGGTTAAAGCACTTGATCGATGGTTAACAGCATTATACCATTTTAATGCACTTGGAAGAGCAGCGACGCTCCACTTTGTGTCACACGGTTATTTACCCTTTCCGCATTGTGCTAGTTGTGGACTGTGTCGTGATAAAATCTTATGCGTTGATGTTTTCATCTTAGGACTGATTGGACAACCATTTATTGTGCCAGAATGTTAACTCTCTTTGGAATTGTCTCTCTTTGCTGCTCACAGTATGATAAATGACAGGACAGTGTATTTATCCAGGTTTCTCCCTCCTTCCTGTCATTAATCTGATGCGATAAAGACAGCTCTGTCTACACATTCCAACGTTACCCAGCTTCCCCCCCGTCCCAAGCGTCTTGTAACATGGACATGCCACCTCCCATCACATATTCCTTTCTGAAACTGTCATTCAATTGGCTTTTACATAGAGTTTATCCCTGTGTTGTCAAATCCTTTCCTATTTCTTTGAGGTTGACATTAAGGTTTGGAGCTCATCTCGTTGTACATCTGGCACGATCCGTCTGACACGCTTCTTTCGTGCCATGGTAAAAGTGTGCCAGCTGGTTTGGTTACATGCTGGCCTGTTGCCATGGTGAGACAGCTGATGTAAGATTAATTACCGGTGTGGCTGGAGAATGGCGTGTGGAGGTCGATGAAGGACGGAGAGAGAACGAGAGAGAGAGAGATAAAGCTTCTTGCAGCGTAAGCATGTAAACCAGCGGAGTGGAATCCTGCTCTTGTTAAATACTTCGTATAGTGAAATGCTGCTGTGGACACGGTGCAGTTGGGACTCAGTGGGACGTTAAATCAGAGTAGTGTTAATGAACGGCACCAAAATTTCTATAAGGCTCTTCGGATTCAAGATCATTTGCTTGTTTAATTAGAATATACCACTGGGTGCCACTGGAGTAGCCAGGAATAGCTTGGGCCTGCGGGTGGAGGCTATTCATTGGGCTGCGAGTGATTTGTTTTGGAAACAATGGTTGTAGTTGTTGACCCCCCGCAGTGCTGATCGCTGAGCACATCAAGCAAGATGAAAGCTCAAGGGAGATCACAACTTCACTGTTACCTACAGAACAGTGGCTGAGGTTTCAAATGAACAATTCTGCCAGGCTCCCCACTAGCCACTAGAATTCCAGCTACCTTAAAATCCACTTACTGCCTAATGCCAATCGTTTAGTCGGTAAAGATTGGTGTGAATGTGGGCCCAGATTTCATTGGCAGGGTTGTTACGGGGTTCTTCGTTCAGGACCCACGTTATTCGTCCTGATGCTCTGTCTCTGGGAGGATCTTCAATTCAAGATCATTAGAATGAGTGTACATGAACAGCCTGAAGATCGATGAAGAGGTTACTCAAGAACTACGACGATGGATTTTGACTTTATTTAATATGAACACACTGCTACAATGGCTTAGGATTACAATTACCATACACCTACATACATAATAATGGAACTGTAATGAATGGACATTTGGTTTCACCCAGATGAGGAGGGGAAAGGTTTCTTTTTGTACCAATTCTGGGAGTTTTTCCTTGCCCTTGTCGCCACCAGCTTGATCCTCAGGGATAAAGTGATAGGGACTAGTTTTTGACTCTGTATATTCGTAATTTCTATTTATTTCTGTATAACTGCTTTGGGTCTATGTACATTGTTAAACAAAAGTGCTTCTTGCCAAACAGAGGTAGAGTAAATCGACCTGGCCACGCATGTTAATTAGAAGTGCTTCTTAGGGATGGGCGGATCAAATCTTCAATTGAAGTATCGATGCTGTTTTTTAGAATATTTTAATATTTTTATGCCGTTTAGTATATAAATATTTATAATATTTAAATAAGAACGTCGACGGGAACTATATCATCTTCCGCTCAACCAAAACAATACGCCACTGTGGCAATACCACAAATATGATGAAGCGTCTAAAAGTAAAACACCCCATACTTTATACCATACAGGTTGTTTCAGATATGAAGATATTACCGTATTACATGTGGGACAGAATATTACACTGCATTTGAGTATAAATATTTCAACTGGACTTAAAAAAAAAAAAAGATTTTCTTAAACTGTTTTATATATATTTCATAGAAGTATCGATATCGGCAATAATAAAAAAAGATTGGTATCGCCCATCCCTAGCCCGTGTTGGTCCAGTGTTGTATGCACCTAAAATAAACGCTGGACTCACCTTAATTCAGTCGAGTTATTCCGCCGTAACCATGCCAGTGATAAACCTTATGATAGATGAACATTTGAATGAATCATCGTTGGAGCTTTGCATTACCAAGGAGTAATGTGCTTTTTTTTTGTCATGTGTTTGTGTATGTGGAACGACCATAGGCAGCAATTTCCATGTTTTATTCCAAATTAACTCTCCCATAACTGTTCAGCGGGTCGAGAGCTGGCAACCAGGCTATAAAGGACATTGTCTATTTCAATCAATTTCAACTTTCATTCAGCAAGTCCTAGAAGAGCCCATGCCCATCCAGATCGAAATGTTTCCTCATATATAAGAGGTGATTAATTCATGAATCTTTTCATTGGAAAACTAGTTCCGCTCTTCCAAAAGTCAAATCTTGAGTTAACAAACACCTTTAAAACGTTGATCAGTGCCTCAATAACCGCGCCAAGACCTCAGTACTCCGAAGTAAACGGTCACAGTTCTATGGCAGAATTATATTTCTTTCTCGTTTTCTCGTGATCACGACTTGATTTTCCTGCGATCTTGACAAACACCGTTTCCTCGTGATCGGTGCTTAAATTTTTGGTGCGGTCGACATAAGAGCAAGTTCTTAACTACTGATCACGAGGAATGTTCTAGATGCAGCAACATCGTGGAGAAAATGAAATCGGGAAAACATCTCTCTAATGTCGAGATCACAAGAAAATTAGGTTGCAATAATGAGAAAACAAAGAAAGAAAAAGCTATTTGAATGTATGACCTCTTAGGACTTTCGCACAGTTCTGCTCACAGGCAGGACAACATATCAAACCGATCTCACGAGGACTCGCGAAGACACGCAGTACAAACACGATCTCAAAAATCTCGATGTATTTGCCGGTACAGAAGCACTCGCTTCAGTGCTACTGAACAGCGATTTGACCTCCGAGTGCAAGATGTTCAAAATAAAGGCAATAAAAACGAATAACAACATGTTTCTCATCTCCAGTTTGTGTTTTCTTTCTTTTTTTTGGGGGGCTCGTCTGGAACACGGCCCAGAGATGTGACTTTTGCCTCACTGCTTACTGACTTTATCTCAGTAATGCACTAAAACCTTTGCCATCATTTCTGAACGTCCCGATGAATTCATGCTGGATTGATGTTGTGATTTGTGAAATAGATCAGGGACCCTCTGGAATAGAAACAAGAGCTGCAGGAGTGGCTGGGTTTTGATTTTGATTTTTTTTTTTACACTAGCAGTCAAGAGTTGCTGAGGAAAAAAAAAACAAAGAGAGATGTTCATTAACATGGGAGTGTACCGGCTTTTTAGCAAGATTTATTCAATCGTAGTCGGGTCAGAGTGGTTTGTTTATCATTTGTGAATTACAACCAACTAAATGTTAAACAAATAGAGCAGGATGGTTCAAACTAAATATCAGACTGTGTAAGTGAGCAGGGACCAGCCACAATTTGAAAAATTGCCCTGTTGTGTGGAGATTTAAAACCCTAACATTGGTGGTCCACTTCTACTTGAGCGCCAACAGTTTGTTTCAGTTGCTATGGAGCATTTCTTTGATCATCCTTAACATCCCCCCCCCCCTTTTGTTCGAATATGGCGCCCCCCGGTTTATCGCGGAATTGTGTTTTTCACATAACTCATTAGTTTGGTTATGGCGGAAGCACGGTAGACCAAGTAACTTACAGAGAAGCGTTTTTATGGAGTTTTATGTAGAAATAATGACATTTATTAATACAGATATAATTATGAATTATAAAATGAAGTAAATTAATACAGTCAAGAAAGTAAATCTATGCATAGGCTACTGGAACTGTATACTGTATGGTGTGTGTGTGTATATATATATATATATATATATATATATATATATATATATATATATATATATATATATATATATATATATATACATATATACACACACACACACACACACTTTTTTTTACACAATATTCATCTCGCTATATTCTTGCAAAAGTTTTCTGTGTGTTTAAAGTGTGTTGGAGGATAGATCACGGCTTAAACAATAAAAAAAAAAAATAGCATTTTTGGGGCGGCGTTCGTTTATGCCGGTTTTGGAAGTAAAACCGCGTTAAACGGGGGATTATTGCATTTCTAAAGCAGCGAGTGCTTTTTACAAAACAATTTGTAGAAACGACACATCGGATTACTCGCGAAAACCCGTACTTTCCTCAAAATCCTCAGTTCATCTCTCGAAAATAATTTTTTCGACAACAAACACATCGAAGGCACTAGAATGACGAGTCCTTCTGTTATTGTGTAAAAACAAGATGGTCAGAATGTTTCGTCACGTCGTCGGTACGACCGAATGCTTCCGGTATTTTCTGATGGAAACTACAGTTTGGATTACGCCGACTGAAAATCTCATTTTGAACAGCGCAAATGTACACATTACTCTTTGTGGAGTGTTGGTTTGCAAGAGACCAGACAGGAGTTGCACTTTTCCTCTACTGTGCTGGTGTTCATTCGTTCGTTTCCTGGTTGTTCATCCATTTTCAGACACTGTAATTGGGCGTTTTGTTCAGATCGTATGTACTCGTCCATTGAAGGTTCACAAGATTCGCCTTTTACCGGTTTTAGAGAACTATTTGATCAGCGGTCGATCCGACGCCGTACACTCGCCCTTCGTTAGTGAAATCTGCACGATTCAAGACACATTTACAAAAATGTTTAAACTCGACAGATTATGAAAACTGGTTTAACCATTCAACAGCTTATGCACTAAACGAATGCCTGGATGTTTTAGAGGTTAAGAATATTCAGGTGAGAACCAGTATAATATCTTTCGATCAACATGACAAGACATTTAATAATGTAGGAAACAGCAGACAATCGTAAACAATCGAGTCGCAATTTGTTCGAATGTTTTCATGATGTGCACAAGTGACAACGTTTCGTGGCGGTCGAACGAGTAGTTTTGAGAATTTCATATCTGATCTGAGAAACGCTCCAAAGCAACTTAGAAAAAATATAACATGGAGTGTACTGGATTGTTTTTTTTTTTAGCAACGCATTTACTAGATTCATTCAATCGTGCTTACGGTCACAGTGACTTAAAGAGTAGTTTGTTTATTATTTGGGAATTAGAAGTAACTAAAGGTCAGACAAATAGACAGCATGGTTTAAACTAAAATATAAAACAATTGGGTACAGGAGAAAAAAAAAAAAACAGTCCTACTGTGAGGGGATTTAAACCCTCACATTTGTAGCCCACTCATCTTCCACTTCAATACAAACTTCAATGCAGACTCCCTTTACAGTTCTAACTGAACCCAAGTACTTGCTTTTGACTGAAGTATTAAAAGTTCAACTACCTGCATGTCTTCCCTCATCACATCCATAAACCTCCTCTCCTTCGACTTCCTCATGACCCAACCATCTCAATCGCTCCTCTCTCACCTCGTCTCCAAAACGTACTGCCCGCACGGTCCTTCAAATAAAATCATTTCGAAAAGATGCATCAAAGAAGCATCAATGAAGCTAAATAATGGAGATCTAATTCCTTTTCCTGACGAATGAGCGAATTTAAAAATCTTTCCCAGACTCAACCTCGGATCGTCCGCTCGCGCTTTAATATTTAAACACACACAACACTTGTTCACAAACTTTTTTCTTTTTAATCTCAGCTGCAAGTTAGCTTATGTGTGGTCACAACGATGTAGAACTGGATCTCTAAAGAATGATATATGGTACTTGGAAAAATGTGATTAAGATACTGTAACACATTTATATTTCTTTAATCATTATTCATAACAAATATTGCTCTTTAATTCTGCCCCCCCCCCCAACCCCCAATGTGTATACGGATTGACAAATAAAATCACTGTCTAATAACAAAAAAAGAGCCAAAACTTTCACAGGGTGGCCTTGTAGAGGGAAACTTAGGGGACTTTGTATTTTTTTTTTTTTTTTTTTTTTTAAATTGAATTTTTTTTGTACCTTTTAAAGAAAAAAATGGTTCTATTTAAATCCTTTTATTTCTACCAGACCTGCAAAAAAAAAAAATTCTCAATTTTAAAAGAATAAAGAAAAGGCACACCGAACACTATCGCGCTAAAAAGGAATCCTTATTGTTGTGAAAGCTCTTCAATGGTGCCTTTGCCTCTAATTCATACACAAAGCGTACAACGAAGCACTGAGTGAAGCGTTAGATTCCTGGCTAGATCGGGATTGGAAGTCTATTGCGTTTTGGTTGACAGGACTAAACGAGCAGGTTGGACTGCTACATCCACATTCGCTACATTTCCTTTTGCTTCCTTGGGAGGGAAACCCCCCCCCCAAACAAAAATCACAAAAAAAGTGCTTCATGATTATGATGGAAAGAACAGTTCTTCTTCTTTTTCCTATATAACAGATTTCGGTAATTACGTATCCTATTCAAGTAGATTTGCTGAGTGCTGAAAAAACAATGAATGATCTGTTGGCCACAATCCAGTGTTAAATGACTACAATTTTCCACTGAAACCTTTTCTACAAACACCGTCCTTCTGATCTCCGTGTAGTGTCTATCGCAAATGGAGGAGTTCAATGGAAAACACTGCGCTCGGGGGGGGGGCGACATAGCCAGAAGGTAAAGTCCTGCGGCTCCTCCCTGTTAATCGACAGCATAAGAAGGATATCTTGTGATTCATCTGCTGTTGCATCTTTGCTGTAATAAAACAGTGGCGAGTTCATTTCTGCGCCGTTTCTACCAGCAAGTAATGATACTACAGGATACATAGAACGTCCACTGACGGATCGCGGGATGAAACCAAAAGTGGGCTGCGACACCGGGCGAGTCGTTTGATCCGCCGACCCAATGTCTGAACTGCACCCTTGTTCCCCCGAAGTATGGCTTTGTTCGATCCAGCATGATTCTATTGCTTCGGTATTGCTGTAGGACTTCTAACACTGCACTTTACAAGCGTGCGTATCGGGTTTCGTCCTCTTAGACGATCCGCGAAACTAAAAAGGTGACGAGAGCGAAACGGTTCTATGTCAATACCAAACATGGCTGGAGTTCTCGCCCGGGCTCCACTCGGTGTATCTCTGCCGGGTATCGCTACACAAAACCTCCCACGTGGCCGTCCGTCAGTCCAGGATAACGAGAGAGCCTTCACAGTTCCACCAACATCCAGCTCCCATCACTTTTTTCTTGGGTGGACGCCGCGGAGTTCTGGAGGGATTCAGGTTGGAAAAAAAACGAAAGAATAACGACCGGAAAAGTTCAATTTTTTTACTTGGTCACCTGGATCCTTTTTTCTCCATTCTCCAAAATCATCAGGTAATACTGTGTACCGCTCGCAATCGATTGGGGTCTACTTGACCAGCACGAAGCCATGCTGGGAGTCCACCGTCTCCATCATCTCACTGTCTGCAAAAGCGTCTGCCACTTTGAGGCCTTCGTACCCCGGTACTGGATTTGGCACCCGTGCTTCTGCGCATAGAGGAGGAGGCTGACCGGGTTCTAGCGGGGGATCGTGGGGTTCCTGGTACAGAACCTCACCCAGCTGGCAAAGGCCTGGCTCATGCGATTGGAAGCTGTAGGGCTGCTGACTCTGCAGCTGGGGGGGTATACCAGGGGCAAGAGCGGAGTGCTGCAGGTGGGGGTAATGACGCAGGTAGGGATCATATGTCAGGGCGTCGCTGCCAGGCTCCATCATGGGACTATAAGGCTGTGTATTTAGCTGCTGGTGTGAAATCGCGCTCTGAGCCTGAGAGTCCTGGTGGCTTATTGGTGTGCAAGATGCATACGACCCGTCCACTATGTGCATCTGGTTAAAATATGCCTGCATTTGAGACTGCTTCTGAAGATACAGTCTCTTCTGCTGCAACCTGGGGGGACACAGACTATTAGACTTTATTATACACTCACTCACCAGTCTGTTAGCAACATGTGTACACCTGATCATTCATGCAATTCGAAGTAAAAAAAAAAAAAAAAAAAGAGGGTCATAGAGAATGTCCAGCCTGGAAGGCTTTAGTAGATCAAAACAACCACTCTTTACATCTGTGATGATCTCACGATGGCCATCGACACTTAATCTGTTGCTACACTCGACTTGAAACTGGAAAGCCTGGTGATCTGGTTTTTGTGCACAATTTTATTCATTCGGCTGCTGCCTCACGATTCGGTTGAACACCAATTAATTGCATGAATGTTCCAGAGAAAGTGGTCTAACGCACCAAATGCATGATTGAAGTGGAAAAGTGTGCGTACCTGTGCTCGGCCAGCTGCTGTTCCAGGCTGCGAGGCGTCTCTTTACAGAACATATGGCAGCTCCCGGGGCTTGCCATCAGGTTCGCTTTCTGTTGAAAAGCGAGAAGCTTTAGAGGAACCATTTTGAGGTTGTGTTTTGTTTTTATTATATCAAATCCATAACATATGTAATGTATAAATAAGTATTTAGACTGTGTTGAGAAAAGAACAAAAAAAGCCTATTTGTACAAAACAGTTTTTGAAGCATTAATTACAGGTTTACTGCATTACATTGGCTCGGTTCTGAGCACGGCTTACTCTCCATGTGGAGTATTGCATGATCTCAGGGTTCTTCTCTGGGTCTCTGGTTTCCCACCTTATTGAAACATGTGTGTAGGCTTATGAGCTCTTTTAAACTGCCAATGGATGCAACTGAACGTGTGAGGATGCGTGTTTAAAAACGTGTGTTTCGATAGACTACGCAATAGACCAGTCACAATGATTTATCGTGACCATATAAAGAAAATCGCTTACTTTTTTACTGAGAAAAACCTGATATATGACCAGCTGTGGTAAGATCTGAGTTACATAGCCATGTATATTAGTTCAAGAAATGCCTTTAAGCTTTTATTACACACTAATAAAGACAAAACAAAACAGGTTTTCGGTTTGTCTCGAACAGGAAATTACTTTGGGGGGAGGGAAAAAAAAAAAAACCCACAATAAAAAATTGTCCATATGGTGGTAAAATATTGCAGCATTACCGGTATCCTGTGTGAGGGATATTGTGGCTCCAGACTCTGTCTCCTAGACATTGAAGGGCCACCTGAGTACAAGGCCATGTCATGCTGATGACATCCACCTCCCTGCATCCATACACACAAAACACACATTCAATTCAGTTCAGTTCAGTTCTATTTGCATACCTCAGCAAATGTGACACAGCGGATTCACAGGAATCGGGATGTAAAATTACACGCAAACCTTCCTGAGACGACAGGAGAAAGAAAACTTGAACTGAAAAGGGATCCTCATCAGGATGCCACTGATTTTATTATTATTATTATAACTCATACTTGAGTAAAAGTAGAGATACAGAAGGTAAAAGTGCTCCCTTTAAACTTTCACATGAGAAAAGTACAAAGGTTTTTGCCTTCAAATGTACTTAAGCATCCAATGTACTATGATTTATTATGGCTATATTGAATTTTCTGTTTAGGTCTGTCTGTCTGTCTGTCTGTCTGTCTGTCTGTCTAGAGAGAGAGAGAGAGAGAGAGAGAGAGAGAGAGAGAGAGAGAGAGAGAGAGAGAGAGAGAGAGAGAGAGAGAGAGAGAGAGAGAGAGAGAGAGAGAGAGAGAGAGAGAGAGAGAGAGATAGAGAGAGAGAGAGAGATAGATAGATAGATAGATAGATAGATAGATAGATAGATAGATAGATAGATAGATTTTTATCTGTTTATCTGTACATTAAATTAATACTTTTCAGGTTTTTAATAATCAACATGGGCATGGACAAATATGGATGCTTTATGCAAATGTTTGTTTATTATTAGTAGTGAAACCAGACTCAACATAGAGCATGAAGACAAAATGTACTTGTAAATGTTTTAAAGTAATCATGATGTTTTAAATGACGTAAATCATCATGACACCAAACGAAACTTTCGCTAAGTTTCCACACGGACGGTTTTAATTGCCGGATTTTGGTGCTTGATTTGAGACTTGGCGCATCAGTAAAACAAATGTTTAGTGATTAAAAAAAAAAAGATTTTTCAGGGGAGTTTATCCGATTTATTCTTTTTTTATAGCTGAGTAAAGAAAGGACTTGTGAATAAACGCGTGTTGCGTTGAAGGTTTTAATTTCGCCTCGTATTTATTTATTTCTATTTTTGATCAAAATGGTTAATCAGAGATGCATGCTGCATTATTCACGAGCTAACATTTCATAAAAAAATTCATGCTTTAACGCGTTATTAAAGTGTCGATTTTGACAGCGTTAAATTTGATCGGTGCCTATTTAATCGATTGCTCAATTAAAAAAAATGATATAGATTTTTTCTTTATAATGGTTTTAAAAAATGTAAACTGTTGATGTTCACAAACGGTAATAATAAACGATGTAAAAAAAAAAAAAAGTAAATAAATAATGAAAAAAAAAAATCGACAAGCAGTTTTATACTTTACATTTTTTTTTAATTAAACCAAACCGTGGCTTAAAAACCGAGGTACGTCCCAAACCGTGAATTTTGTATACCGTTACACCCCTAATAACAGATATTTGGGGCAGGCATGACAGTCCTTATAATTACACAGCAGTCCTTATGGCACAATCAACATGCAAAAAAAGGCAAAAATAAAATAAATTGTGCATCATGGTGGATAGCCAACATTATCTCATTGTGATCTTGTGCAACCTTTTGTACGATTCAGCATATTAAAAGAAATCAGCATAAAAAAAAAAAACCCTCTGACTGAAGGATTCCTGGATTTGACGCTTTCTTTCCTTCCTCCCTTGGGAAAGCGTTGCGGCACGCACGTGTAGACTTTCCCCCAGTCGGATTAGTAAACACGTTTGCTTGTTGTTTTCATTTCCTACAAAATCTCAAACCAACAACCCCTGTGTGGAGTGAATAGCTTTTGGAGCAGTGGGCACTGGCCTCCAGTATGAAGCCTCTAACACCAACAATGACGGCATTCACCGGGCGCTCGGGACGGACAGTAAACAACCGGGAGTTGGCTGCTTCTACTTTGGCTCTTACGTAAGTGTGTGTGAGGAGAGCGAGAATGTGAGAGAGCTGGAAAACGGTGAGAAAGACTCGAGCCAATCCAGCGGCTTATTATTCTTCACCACTGACGTCCGAGTGCTTAAACCTTTCAATGCAAGTGTAAAAGAGTGAGTGCTGACCTGCAGTAAGGGATCCAGAGGGTTGTGTGGGTGTGTCTGAGGGCTGAACGGTCCTAGTGAGGGATTCTCCCCGGAGCCCATCTGCTCATAAACCTTGTTGAGCTCCAGGATGCCTTTCGCGCGAGCCAGGTTTTGTAGATGCTGCCGAAATGCCACCATACCTAAAGGCAGAGGGAACGAAACAGGGAGAGGAAGGCAAGATGAGACAAAACAAGCATCGCGGATCACACGAGTCACTGTCTTTATCTCTGATTTACATGGTGGGGCTGGATAAGAACAGAAGGTCAGGCTTTCATGTACAGAGCACGAGCCTATGCCAACTTGTCAGTGCTCGATCATGTGACCCGAGTCGCAGTGGTAACCGGGTTATTTCAGGATGTCCTGCGTTCACGCGGCGCCTCCGCTCCGGAGTCTGTTCACTGCTCCACGGTTTTAAAACGAAGCAGCACGCGCACTCGATAATATATTCTCCGGTTATTTTTGGCCACCGAAGTGATCGAGGATAATTATACAGGCGGGCTTAATGGGACAACACGGGACCAGGCTTGAGCACTGCCTCTGATTCACTCAATGAATCATCAGCCCATCTAGGGGAATGGAGGGGGAGGGTGTGGCAGGGCAAGGAGAGGAAGCAGGAGAATATAAGTGCTACTAAACACCTTTATTTAGATAAGGATCAGAATGGGCTTCGGGGGGTGGGGGCTGAGTCAGACAAGTCATGTGTTGTAAAGTGCCTTTGTACGACGGCGCTCCAGTTCAGACCTGCTCCCAGCGTTCATGACGAACGAAATATTTACTCTCTACAAAGTGCTGGATTGCCTTTTAACAGCGCACTGGTCCTTGAGGCAAGTCGTAAAAGATCCACACGCGATTGCACACGAGATTTAGCCGTCACTCCTACATGAGCTCATTCAAATATTTTCATTTGAACGGCGTACGGGAAAAGACTGAATCCCAAATGTCTTCTTATTCATTATTCACTAATCTTGTTGAAGGGTTCAGATAATGCATATTCAGTGTGCCTGATGTTAGCTGGTTGTATTGTTTGTTTATTGAGATTTAACGTCATGTTAGCATAAGGGCTATAAACATGACGGACATGGGTCATCATCAAATCCATTACATTTAAATGACTGTACAGTCGTCCCTCGATTTATTGCGGTTTTCAATTTGCCGCACGACTATTTTGCTTCGCGAATGGTCCCGATTTATCGCAAAAAAACTTCTAGCGCATTGTTGTTATTGAGTTTTATTTAGAAATAAGGTCATTTATTAATTAAAAAATATAAAAAAATGGTAAAATGACGTAAAAGTGTACCTAAAATACCCTACAGTGCATCGTATATTTACCCGAGACAAAGAACACGTCGTGTTGTTTTACGAAAGCGCGGCAAAAATCTACTTAGTGAATTGTTTGCTATTGAGTTTTATGTTAAAATAAGGTAATTTTTTTTTATGAAAATATAATTATTAATTGTAAAATCAAGTAAAAGTGTACCTAAAATACTGTACGGTGTGCGCATCATACATTTACACGAGACTAAGAACGCGTTGGGTTGTGTTGGAAATCACGCTTTATGCCACGTAACGACTACAATAAACGGGGGACTAATACCGTAATTTCCGGACTATTAAGCGCACCCATATATAAGGCGCACCCACTGAATTTGACAAAGATTTTTATTTTGAACATTAATAAGCTGCAGGTGTCTACACTAAAACTAATGAACTTTACACGGCTTGTATCTAAACAGTAGTCTACCAAGAAAGTCATTGTTCACTGTCTTCCTCCTTCCTTTTACAACAATTCTCTCTGGAGTTTATCTTTTGGCATTGCCGTGCGTTTAAAAATCACCACCGGTGAAGTTTTTCTCCCGATGCTGTGCAGCTCAGAACACAGGTGAAGTGTGTTTTTTCATGCCCGGTTGTTTTCAGCGTGACGAATGATTCGCATTTCCTGTTGAAATGTCCAGTCCGAGTGAGCGGCAGGTCAAACATCAAAAGAACCTCATCCATATTTATGATGTGGTGCGGCCCGATTCAGTGGGAGCGCATCTGATTTAATATAAAAAGTTTTATTGGTTCACCTGAAGCCGTTCGGCAATTTCATTGGTCCAATGTTACGAGGCTCAGTTTTTTGGCTTGAAGTTTGTGAAACCGGGAAAAACCCAGGACAAATCCATAAATTAGCCTCTTCAATTGTTCAAGCCACGGGGTTCAAACGTGGGAAAAAAGTAGCGGCTTATAGTCCGGAAAAATACGGTATATAAGAAATTTAAACTTCACAGGAGACAATTTTTAGGTGATACATTATGAAAGATTTTTTGTAAACATGTTCTGAGTAAGTCTTAAATGGTCAAGTCGGCCAACTATAAGAGAAACTATAAGAGACACGTTAGCGGGTTGTATTTATATTCTTAAAATACACTGCGTGCACAAAAGTTTATGAGCCATAAGATTCCTATGTGCATTTTCAACATCCTATTCCATTTAGTCCCCATGTGATGTTATTTGGTTGGGAAGGTTTGTGCTCATTCAGCCACAAGGGTGTTAGTAATGTCAGGTACTGATGTAGGGAGGAGAAGAGAGCTGGGGTGCAGTCAGCATTTCAATTCACCAAGAAGGTGTTCAGAAGTGTTAAGTGCTCTATAGCAGGCCATTCAAGATCTTCCACTTCCACTTATGTAAACTAAATCTTTATAAAGCTGGCATTCTCAGCATTCTCATGTTCCAACAGGTTCGGGTCTGCATCCTAAGACATTCTATACAACCGAGTGCCTCCAACTTTGTGGTGTCAGTTTGGGGAAGAACCACATCTGGCTGGAATGTATGCAGGAAATGATGTCGTTTTCTGAATCAGGTGTGAATCTTAAAAACGTATAAATCAAGGGCCTGCTTTACAATATATGACATGTGAGTATTATTAGAGGTCCTGAAGGCAGGATATTTTCCCCCGTGGTGTACAGAAGTAAAAACAAGTAAAAGAAAGAGGGAACAAAGGTAGGAATGGCAACCTTGTGTGAGTGAGGTATCGGATGCGCGACGTCCCTCGCGGAAGCTGACGGGTGAGCGGTTGTGAGTTTCTCTCCTCTGTGAGCTCAGCATGTGCATGGCCGGGTTGGGCAGAGTCACGCGGCTGATGAAGGGGGGATTCACGCGGCTGATGGACGCATTGGCTAGAACCGCTTTGTTATTGGGGGACGCGTCATCCAGCAGGCTCAGGTCACTGTGCATCGAGCCCGTGTCGTACTCAGAGTCCATGCTGCCCAATGAGAACAGCTTCCCTAGAAAACATTCACGATATACAATATAAAGCCATGCTTCAACACCTGGTGGATTTACAGAGTAAATATTAATAGAACACTTTTGGCCCATTTCCAATTACACAACATATCACATTATCACATTATTTAAAAAAATATATATATATAATCTATATAATATAAATATAAAATATATATTCCGCCATTAGTGTGGTGGATTTTTTGTTTTTTGTATTAAAATTAGTTTATTTTATTTTATTTTGAAGCATGCACTTAATGAACATTCCAGTCCACATTAAGTTCCCATTTACTGTTATAATTTAATGCTACCACATCCGAAAACATTCTATACAATTGTGTGACTTCATCTTTGGGGTAACAGTTCAGACAAGAATCAAATAACATTAACTGCTATACACATTTTTGCTCATATTGTAAAAAAAATTAAAAAGTCAAGTATCCTGGCTAAACCGAAGACACTTCAGAGCCACATTTGAATCATGTTATACAGAACATCAGCTGACCTGCGCTGCTCAGCGCTCCGGGTTGGTTGGTGACCTCGGACAGCGTGTGTCTGCGCTGGCCAAAGCGTGCCGTCTGGTAAGCGTTGAAAGCGTGCGCGGCTTCTTCTTCGGCGTCCGGGTCCTCCGTCTCGATGCCTTCATCTATAGACGTCTCCATCATGTTACTAGGGGATGACGTGCTGGATTTCCGCACAACCACCGGAGGCAGAGGGTCCAGCATGCAGCCGTCCACCTGAAGGCAACGAGATTAAAACGTGAACAAGTGCCCTGTGATGGGTTTTGCGACATGGATTTGGCTTGAAATGTGATATGACAGAAAGCATAAAGGTTTTCATTTATAGAACATGTATCTAATTAGCCATGAACATTGATTTTTTTTTTGTAAGTTTCCCTTTCATTGTTTTTAACAATGAAAATTGTCTCAAAATAGCTTTAGAGATAAAGTTCATAAAAAAGTATCAATACATTTATACGTTTAGTGCCTATACGTTTATTCCTAATGTGGGAGCCGGTGGCAACTGTGGCAAAGAAAAACTCCCTGAGATGGCATAAGGAAGAAACCTTCAGAGGAACCAGACTCAAAATGGAACCCATTCTGATCTGGGTGGCACCAAATGTCCATTCATTGCAGTTCCATCATTGTTAAGGTGTGCAACGATGGACGCTTAAATGCAAAACTGTTCATTGAGTTGCTCAGTATTTTGATGGATCACATCACCAAATTCTACACATTACTACTACCGCCTTATCCTACTTGACTCAGCTTCAATTTCAGCAAAGCAAAACAAACTTTTCATGCATCCGAAAACATTTCTTAGTATCTACATGCAATATTTTATATTGTATTGCATCATATCTGTTTTAAAAATTATACCCATTTTCTTCAGCTGTAGCTTTTGAAAACCCGGAAGTTGTGATGTTTCACCCACATCGCTCGTTTAAGACGTACTCATTATAACCATTAGTCCTTGTCCATCACACACACACACACACACACACACACACACCACTGGCCAATCACATTTCACGATTTATGTGGAATTATGAGCTTAGAGCTGACAGCCGAAGATTTGGGAAGACATGAGCTAATGCATTGTTGTGGGGTTGAGTAAGGAAACAAATGTCTGGAAGCCCTTCTTCCTTTCTCTCTCTCTCTCTTCATTTATGTGAATGTGGGAGTGGGGGTGGGGTGGAAGTCTGGAATGCAGGAACAGGAAGTGTGTTTTGGCTGAAAGGCCAGTCAGAAGTCTATTCAGGCCAGAATCAACCAAGACATGCAATCTTTTGGTTGCGCGTGCGCGTGCGCGCGCACACACACACACACACACACACACACACACACACACACACACACCCGTAACTGGCATGGATCATCTGGCTGTGTTGCCAAGGAAACCAAAGCCCTGAAGCTGGTTAAGAGAGAGTGAGTGAGAGAGAGAGAGAGAGAGAGAGAGAGAGAGAGAGAGAGAGAAGCTTTGTATGATTCCTGATCACAGTTTCCTGCAGCATACTGGGTCAGGAATGCTGTTACCCAACACACTGAATGAGGAAAACGAGTACAGGGCGAGTCACTGACCCTCCCTCTCGCCCTCCACGAATGCATCATGAGGTATCCGTGATCAGTCATCATTATCGTCGTCATGGGACAAATTATGCAATTCTTGCCATAAGGGACTCACTGTTAGGTCTGAGGAGTTATTTAGTGCTTTCAATA